>NW_020897715.1:11463452-11593628 GCF_003984885.1 Neopelma chrysocephalum
TGCTGCTGCTGCTGCTGCTGCTGCTGCTGCTGCTGCTGCTGCTGCTGCTGCTGCTGTGTAGTCCCTCCCTGAGGACTTCTGTCAGGGCCCAGGCTCTAACTGTGCTTTCCTCTCCATCTCCTGCTCAAAGCATGCAACAACACTCATCTTGAAAAGTTGGGTTTGGTTTGTTTTTACTAGTTAAAAAACACAAAACATTTTACTTACTTTCAGAGATGTTGATTGGGTTTTTTTCTAGTATTGATGTGGTAAGTTTAGGTTAACTTTTAAGGAAAGTGTTTCAATTCCTGAACGAGGGAACTTCCTTTTGGGAGTGAAAAGGAAGGCATTTGCAGAAACTATTACTGGATTTATGAATTTTCAAATAAACACTTTGCCTGCATCAGAAATGCTTTTGGTCCAGATCACTCAAGAATATTGTAGTCTGAGCAAATGTGTTGTAGACCTGCAAGGGACAGAATGAGACCGTACCCTCCTGCCCTTACAGCGTAAAACTCAGAACTGTTGCTACATGAGCCATCAGTGCCCCTGAATTGTGGTTGCATAGCAGCTTATGCCCACAAAAACTCCAGCATGCTAAATAGGGTAACCTCAAACAGAAGAGGTAATAAAATTACATTTCTAGATAATTATTATAAACAAAACAAAGGTTTGTTGTGGGATCTCAGTCATGCAATGCTATGTTACTGCATAAGCTGGTACTTTGCTTGGAAATTTCTATTGTTTGAGCCTTTTGTTTTTTCATGCCATTGCACTGTTTTGGAACAGACGTGGATTGTATGAAGATAGGAGCTCTGCTGATAAACCTGTTTAAGAATCTGGAGTACAGAAATGCCCTCACACAGCTTTATTTGATGTTCTGAATATCTGCAATAAAATCACTGTATGATGTGAGGCACAGCAATACTGGAAAGGAAACACATGGCACTGTCTTCCTTCTTTACCAATTCCTTTATTTCAAGATTTACCTGCTGCTACCCTGGTCATGGTCATAGCCATAGCAACCAGCACTAAGGAAGCAAAAGTTTGTCTCAAGTCAATTCTTGATGCAGTGGTTATATGGTCCCCATCCCATATGCACCAATCATAGGGAGCTTTTCCACTTGATAGTGTCCTCACCAGTCAGTGTTATTGGCACTACTTTCATTTTTTCAGCCTAGATTCAAGGAGTTTCTAATAGCTTTAGCACACTTAAGACACAGAAATTCCTTCTCTTCTGCACACTCACAGCACTGCATCCTGTGCTAATGACCAAGGCCAACTCTGAGAAAATGGATGAAGTAGTTCTGGTTTTGGCTCTTTGCCCGAAAGCCTGAAGTGCAAAAACAAATGCTGCAGCACAGGTCAGACCACATGCAAATAGAAAAAGTCAATAAAATTTAAGATGAACATTGAAAAGAGATTTTCAGCTCTATAAAACCAATAGAAACTACTCTTCAGCTGGGATCAGCAATATTGGCTGCAACATAAACAATCATCCCTCTGTCTTCCATTACTTTACTCCAGAACCTTTAAAAACCTTTCCCACTAAAAAGTATAATGAGTATATTAATTTTTTAAACTATTTTTAATGTCTCAGAATATCCAGCCCTTGAAGGGTTTGTGGCCTTGAATTCCTTACTGGGGATAGAGACACATCTCTTCCCCTCCCACTCCCCGATAGAATAGTTTGCATAGAGGAAAATGCAGAGTTTCTTAGTATTTTATACAAATAATTTAGCATTTAAACCTGCAAATCCTTGTAACTCTAGTTCCTAAACCACCTTCCAAGTGAAAAGAGCATAAGATGTATTTAAGGGCAAGCACAGATTTAGACACAGTCAGCAGTGCTTTTACTGTCACAGAAAAAAGTAGGCAGATTGGTGCGCGTGCTCTGTCCTTTTCAGCACGCTTCCTGGTGACAATATTTGGTCTGAGTTTCTCTTTCTGGAAATGAAACTCAAGAGCCCAGCTGGTTTTGGTTCACAGGACCCAAACTGCCTGTCCCAAATGCACAACAAGAGGCCCTTGCTGCTCTCACAGAATTCCATCTCCAGCTGGTCTCACAGATACCCTTCTCTGAGAGGTATCTGAAATGAATAACGGTTTGACCTGTCTCACGATGCTGGGATCAGACCAGACAAGATCAGACCAGACAAGACAACTAGTGTTACCACTTCCTTCCAGCTCCACGCTCTTGGCCATTGTTTGGGATTTAGGTCAGTGTCAATGGTTATAGATCCCTCTTTCAAACTCCAGAGGAATGATTGTCAGAGTTTTTAATGTGGACTAAATTTGTAGTAATTCCCTAACATTTGAACTACATGATCAACAATTGAAAAGAGACATCTGCTGTCACAGACATGAGGCACAGGCAATGTCAGACAGAACGCCTTGTGTTTGGCAATAACATGCACAATAGAAAATAGTCTTTCAGGGGAGATACAAAGTAGGCTTAAATGTTGCTAATTTACCAGCTCTGTCCACAGTAACCTGCCATTTTCCATCTTCATAGTCTGGCTTTAGAAAACCTTGACTGCAATTTAGTACAGGAAAAAAAACAAACCACCTTCCACTGAAATGCACAGTTCTGTATTTCAGGTTTTAGATGTGGGTTTACTGAATGCTCTTGTTTATCCCACCCTTTGCTATAATTACAAGCATTCAGAAGGTCCTATACCATCTTAATTTGTTCCTGCCACCTATGTAGTCACATTAAAAGGAAGACTTAACAGTGGTTGGGGCACTAGCCTGTGAACTGGGCACCTCTGTTCACATCATCACACCTGCAGAGGTACT
Organism: Neopelma chrysocephalum; assembly: GCF_003984885.1. NCBI lineage: Eukaryota > Metazoa > Chordata > Aves > Passeriformes > Pipridae > Neopelma > Neopelma chrysocephalum. The sequence continues at coordinate 11,466,231 of NW_020897715.1, forward strand.
GTTAAATGGCCCGATTGGTTTCTCTGCTGCCTTCCCTCCTGTCTCTGGCTGGCTGTTCTGGGTGTAATGTGCTGGGGAACGTGTGCCTGGTGAGGGTAACTACTGCAGGGTGATTTGTAGTAGGCAAGTCTGCCGCCTGGAGCAGTGAGCTGTGTGGGACTCTGAGGCAAAAGTAGCACTTCCTCTGTTTTGCGTGTCACAGTTTGGCATAGAAATGTGGAAATCTGCCTACTGGAATGGTTATGAACACATCTCTAGACAGTGTGGTTTTGCTGTTACCAGATTCACCACAGATTTCAGTTAAATTAGGTTGCTGTATTACGACCAAAAAGCCCCTCAAAAAAACAATTAGCAGTGTTCCTGACACAATTCTTGAAAGGTTTTGCTTTTTTTCTCTACATTTACCTATGGTTATTCAAACCCCTGGGGTGACAGGAGGGAGGCCTGCTCTGTAGATTCCAAACCAAATAGCTGGAACCAAATAAAGGGCATTTGTAGATTTATTTGGGAGCACTCTTCTAAGCATGCATGTAGCAGCCAGTGATTGTGGTCTGTCCTGAGCTATGCACATTTGAGCTCTGTCTTGCTGTGAAACAAAGCACATTTTAAGAGGACTTGATTTACAGGTAGTAGAATACAGGGTTTTTTTTTCCCCAGGTTTACACAGTTAACCTCTCACCATTAACAGCTTTCACTGATCATAAATTTGAGAAGCAGCATTTCCGTAGAAGTTTGTCTCACTACAAAATATTTGAAGGTATCTCTGAGACACATGTATGTTGCTGGCTGGCCTTTTCTTAAGGGATGGCAGTCCCCTCCCTACAGCTTTGTAACTGAACTCAATACAAAGAAAGTAGGATGTAGCCTCTGTTATCTCCTAACAGTCCTTCCTGGACTTAAATCTATTCATTGTAAAAATTAAACTATTCAGAATTATAGCACTTTAAACAGAAGGCTATGACTGCAGAAGAAAAAGGGGTCTCTGTCTCAAAAAAAAAGCAGGGTTCCCCAGGACCCCCAGGCTTGCCTGGCTGTAAGGCCAACATCAGAATATTTTTATATATTATTTTAATAAAGATACTGATAGAAGTTTACTTTCATTTGATGGTGCTAAAATTGCAGTACTTCTTTGAAGCTGAAATGTTTCAAGGACATACATTTATTTCTGTAGGTTTTGTAGCCCTATAAACTGTAGTCATGGAGAAATATAATGTAAAAAGCTCTGTGGTTTTTTTAAATATGAAAACAGCGCTCTGATACATATCAATTAAGCAGTAAAACTTCACGGGTTTTCTTACTATAATGTGAACACAGGTGGCAACAGTTTTGTGGTCAGTTTGGGTTTGTTTATTTTATCCAAAACCTCTATATAGTTCAACTTAAACAGAAATTACTGATTTTTTTCTTTAATTTCTTAATTTTTTTATATATCAGGATAGCTCTTAGAAAACTGATGGCTGCAGCAGGAAGCCAGAGGATGCTGCAGGACTGGGTTGTTTTGCCCTGTTCTTTGGCCAAACAGAGCATCAGCACATGGAGCTCTCAGCAGCTCAGAGCTGTTGCTGGGCTTGGCTTGAGTGTGTAAGAACACAGATGAGAAGACCCAAAGCTAAACAGATGACAAAAATTCGGAGGAGCTGTTGACTCCCTCAAAGGCAGAGAGGCCCTGCAAAGAGGCCTCGATAAATCAGAGGGCTGGGCAATCACCAACCATGTGAAGTTTAACAAGGGAAAGTGCCGGATTCTGCATCCGGGACGGGGCAACCCTGCATGTTCATAGAGATTGGGGAATGAGCTGCTGGAAAGCAGTGCCACAGAAAGGGACCTGGGAGTCCTGGTCGAAGGCAAGTCGAATATGAGTCAGCAGTGCCCTGGCAGCCAGGAGGCCCAAACATGTCCTTGGGGGCATCAGGCAAAGCATCACCAGACAGTTGAGGGAAGAGATTGTCCCGCCCCGCTCTGACCTGAGGCAGCCTCACCTTGAATACTCTGAGCAGTTTTGGGCACTACAGGATAAGAATATAGAGCTATTAGAGCGTGTTCAAAGGAAGGAAATGAAGATGGTGAAGGGTCTGGAGGGGAAGACATAGAAGGAGTAGCTGAGGTCACTTATCTGTTTAGCCTGGAGGAGACTGAGGGGAGACCTCACTGTGGTCTTCAACATCCCCATAAGGGGAAGCGGAGTGGCTGGCACTGATCGCTTCTCTCTGGTAACCAGTGGCAGGATGTGTTGGGAATGACGTGAAGTTGTGTCAGGGGAGGTCTAGGTAGGATATTGGAAAAAGGGGTTTCACCCAGAGGGTGTTTGAGCACTGGAAAAGGCTCCCCAGGGAAGTGGTCACAGTACCAAGCCTGACAGAGCTGAAGAAGCGCTTGGACAACACTCTCGGGCACATGGTGCGATTCCTGGGGCTGCGTCCTGTGCAGGGCCAGGAGCTGGTCTCCACGGTTCTTGAGGGTCCCTTCCAACTTGGCATATCCTGTGATTCTGTAAAGAGCCGGGCCTGGGAAGGGCCTGCCCCTCTCAAAGGCCAATGTGGACAGCAGAACACAAACGCCGCCGAGCCGGGCCCTGACAGTACTGGGCCGGGCGGGGGCACCCGAGATATCGCGCCCGCCCCGCTCCGCCCCACTATCCCTTTGTCCCGCCCCGCTATCCCGTTGTCCCGCCCGCCGCCTTCCGGGCCCGGCCGGGTTCCGCCTGCAGCCGCCGCGATGCTGCTGTCGCGGGCGGGCGGTGTGGCGGGCCGGGTTCCGCCGCTGGCCGCCTTGTCCCAGGTGCTGCGGCTGGAGCGGAGCCGCCGCACCGGGATCATGTTCCCGCTGCAGAAGCTGGAGCGGTACCTGGCGCCCGGCACCGACACGGCATGGTTCCACATCTTCGAGCCCGGGCTGGGCGCCCTGCAGCGCGCCGAGACGCTCTTCAGGTCCGGCCAGGGCCACCCCATCGACTACGTGAGCTCCGCCGTCCGCATGGACCACGCCCCGCCGCCGGCCCTGCCCGAGGTCAGGGCTGCCCTCGCACCTTTGGCTGCGACCGTGCTGGGACAGTGGCTTCCCACCGCCCGGGCCACCCCGGGCCGGCCTGAGCTGCTGGGGCAAAGTGGTGTTGGCAGTGGTTGTGTAGCTGTGGGGGCGGCAGTGTCAGAGCACTGCACGGTGCGTGCTGCACTTACTGCTGCTGTTTTAAAATAGTTCATTTGTTGTTGCTCTCCGTTGTGCAACTCAGCAGCCCGGCGTGCCCGTGGCACAGGACACTGCTGTCCCCAGGCACTGGCACCAAGGGCTGGGAAATGACCAGGACTGTCCCGGCACATTGAGGGCAGGTGTAGATGTGCCCTCTCTGCCTCTCCCTCTGCAGGTGTGCTTCATTGGCCGAAGCAACGTGGGGAAATCATCTTTAATCCGGGCCTTGTTTTCACTGTCTCCAGAAGTGGAGGTCAGAGTGTCAAAAACTCCGGTGAGTGACTTTTTTAACTTCCGTCCATCTTTGTCAGCAACTGATGCCAGGCCAGAGAGTAGGGCTGAGAAGGGTGGGAGGGGACAAGCTCCTGGGTAACCTGAAACAGCAGGAGAACGTGTCGGCTGTGGTGGCCACCACCTCATGGCTGGCAATGGCCTTGCTCAAGCACAAGAAGAGGCAGAAAGAGCCCAGCTTAGCTCTTCAGCCAGGCCTGGCACGTGTGCCAGACACAGGAGTTGCACAGCTCGAGCAGATGTGCTGTTAAGTCCTTTGAGAAGAAGCTGAGACACTCGTGAAGGCATTTTTAGTCTATTTTATGGATAGAGCCATGTAGGATTGCTACAAGGGTAGGAGACTGGGCAGCTTAAAGCAACAGTAGCATTCTGGGGGGGGCAGGGGCATGGAATAGAGAGGTTTCATGGGGCATTTCCTAGTGCACTGCTTAAAGCAGCTTTTTAAAACCACTGCCTTCCCTCATCTTGCCTAAATCCTCTTCTCAGGGCCACACCAAGAAGATGAATTTCTTCAAAGTAGGGAAGTACTTTACTCTGGTGGATATGCCAGGATATGGCTACCGCGCCCCGCAAGACTTTGTGGAGATGGTGGAGGCCTACCTGCAGGAACGGCGCAAGTAAGGGACTTTCACAGCTGTGAAAGCCAGACACCTACATACAGTGTCATGTAATTAGGTGAAAAAATGAAGAGGGGTAGGTGCTTCCAGTGCTAGTATTGGTTAGTTCTGACGTAATTTCCCTGGGAGCTTCTGCAGTGTCATTCATTCATGCTTGGATCAAAACAACAGAAAAGATTGAGGTGCTGCTCCATGCTGACCTTCGTCTTCCATGCATGGCTTTTCTTGACTCTTCCTATCCTCAGATCCCACGTATTTGTTTCTCCTTATGAATTTGGAAGTAGCAGAATGGGCAGGAAATAATGGTGGCAATTACTGTTGCTTGTCTTTCTGGCAGCTTGAAGAGGACTTTTCTGTTAGTTGATGGTGTAGTTGGACTCCAAAAAACAGATCATATTGCAGTAGAGATGCTGGAAGAGTTTGGAATTCCTTATGTGGTAGGTAATGCTGCTTTCTTGGGTTGGTTATAAGGTACGGGTAATCTGTAAGGGTGTGTATCCTGTACTTGAGCTTATGCAGGTTGTTCTATCCAGGTAGTAAGCCAACCCCCTTTATTGTTAATAAAATACACCTAAAATGTGCTGAGTAAGGCAAGTGGGATTTAAGGGGGTTTTTGCTTTGTTTATTAAATGGATACTTTTTTTTTCCAGTGCTCAGCTTGAGAACCTTGAAAATGCCTGCTCCTTATGCAGGCTGTAGAAGTATTTTGATGAACTGTGCTCAATTTTTCCCCCTAGATATGACCCAGAGCTTTCAGTCTGCCTTGCAAGATGGTCCAGGACTCTTACAGATGTTCCAGGCTAGCAGCAAAATAATCTTATTTTCCTCTTTTAATCTTCCCTTTCTGGATCCATGCAGATGGTGTTAACCAAAATTGACCGAGCTTCCCGGGGACTGTTGTTAAAGAATGTACTGGGGATCCAGGAGTTTGTAAAGGAGAATACTCAGGGATGCTTTCCTCAACTGTTCCTGGTCAGGTAAAGCTCTGCTGCACTGCTGCCATTTCCTTTTGGGTGATAAATTCAGTAGGGCAAGCTAAGCTGAAATGGGTTTGTCCACTTTAGAGGCAGCCCCTCTCTATGGCCCAAGGATAGAGGGTGGGCTGCTGATGGGGAAATGTCCCTTTTCTTCTTCCCCCTCCTCTGCAGAGTTGTTTTCAAGGTTGCTTCTTCCTTTGGCCTTTCTTGGAGGTGGGCAGCAGTCCTGGTGCTGGATGTTAGCAGGCTTTGCCATTCTATTTGGAGTTCTGGTAACAGTAGCAGCTGTAATTGTTGCATTAGGGAGCTGAACTTGAGGCTCATACCAAGGTGTACTGCACTGTGGGAGATGTAATTGAACACAGCCAGTGGCTGTTTGCTTGTATTACTCCAAGACACAGCATTATCTGGCACTAAACATCCACACCTCTGTTTCCACAGTTCAGTGGAGTTTTCAGGAGTTCACTTGCTAAGGTGTTTTGTAGCCCATGTTACTGGAAACCTGCCTGCTGTAGAGACCAGCTGAAAAGACTGACTCCTGATCTGCTCAGCTCATCCGGAACAAAAGGTCTGTGTTTTTTGTTGTAAATAACCCAAGGTACTAGAAATTATTTAGGATAAATTAATATATGTAAAACTAAGCTTTTTGCTTATTAAGTTCATCAATTCAAGAAGTTTGCAGTGTGAATGAATCTAGGGTATTATAAAACTGTTTTATGAAACCTACATGATTGTGCAGAGAACCTCCAAAGAGAAGTGAAGTTTTAATACAGCATTTCTTCTCTGTCCACTGAAATGCTCAGAAAGATACCGCTGCATGCCTAAATTCTGCTATATTTAGGATATTAGAGATAGTCTAGTAATATCTTTAATTAAGAGGCATTTAGTTTAGAATAGAAAAACTATAGCCCTGACATTAAGCAAACTGTACTTGTCCAGTTGAACTGAATGGTACACAGAAGTTTACTTCTCTCAGTTAGGGTTAGGGTTAGGATAGCAGGAGCCAAAAGCTACCACTCGTACAAGCTTCCTGCTCTAAGGCCATCTAGAGTGGAAGTAGCCAACGTATTGTCTGTGAAGGTGTGTTTGACTTTCTGTATGTTTTACTTTTGTAACTTTCTGTGTTCAGTAGGTGCAGCGAGATAGCATGCCTTGCTTGCATACATCGAGTTGTCCCTGTTCCAGATGGGTGAAGGAAAGGACACATCTTCAGTGGGATCTACTTTTCAATCACTGTTGGCTTGAAACAGTGAAATGAAAGACTGGCCATCTGGAGGAACTCTCTTTTTCTGCACATTATCATCAGTCAGTGCTGCATTTCTGTTCTCAATCCAGCATGAAGTTCTGCATCTGCACTTGGATGAATTGCCAGATCTGAGACCTGTTGTCCATTATCTGTGGCAGCTGAAGCACAGTACTGATGTGTCCCGTACTCTTTAGGGGTACTGTAGCAGCTCGGAGAACTGTGTCCCACACCAGCTGTGTCTGGCTAAGAGCACCTGAAACTGTGAAGTTTACAAGATACAGAGTCGGACAAAAGGAGAGCTGTCAATAGCAGCAGTCATGCAGGAGAACTTAGTCCAAAGCTATTAAGTGCCTGTTGAACTCTGGCACTCGGACTTTGTCATGTCTTAACGTGGCCAAATATGGGTGTGCCGTTGTCAAAGTTACTTACATTAAGTGTTTAAACCTCATGAAAGAGCAGTTTTTTCTAAACCACTCTGAGGGTGAGAAGGTGGCATTTATAGCCCTTTCATTATGCAACTTCTTGTAACTCTCAGACTAGACATGAGGTGAGGCTTGTTTTCAGCACTCATGTAAGAAGTGGGGAATGTGATAAATGCAGTAGAAAGAAATGGTCTCTAGCTTCTGCATTTTAACAGTAATTAAACCTGTAAATCTCTTAATATTTTACCTCTAATCCCAAAATGCTACAGAGCAAACCAGCCTAGGGGATGCATGATCCTAGGGGAAGTGCAGTAGTATCTAGGCAGATGGAACAGGTGCAAGTGAACACTTCAGGAAGAATTCTTTCTTAATATTTTAAAACCAGGATTTTTGAAAAGCATCAGTCTTGTCACAGCTGTCATTTTCAAGGCCTCACCTGTGACTGGAGAGCTTCCGAAAATAATCCTGTATGTGTAAAAAATTGCAGTTCTGCTTTTAGTCCCTCTTCTGAATAAAACCCCTTACAATGCTAGGAAAATGGGGCAGGCAACTCAGGAAGTGTTTAAGGATGTCATTAGGTCATGCAGAAAGAAATTAGAAAGGTGAAAGCTCAATTAGAACATAATCTGGCCACTTCTGTAAAGAATAATAAAAGGTGTTTTTATAAATACATTAGTAGCAAAAGGAGGGGCAAGGAAAACCTCCATTCTTTATTGGACGCAAGGGGAGAATATAGTTACCAAAGATGAGGAAAAGGCTCAGGTACTTAACACCTTCTTTGTCTCAGTTTTCAACAGTAAGACAGGTTGTCCTCAGGACACCTGGCCTCCTGAGCTGGTAGACAGATATAGGGAGCAGAATAGCTCCTCTGTAATCCAGGAGGAAGCAGTTAGTGACCTGCTGAGCCACGTAGATGCTCACAAGTCTATGGGACCAGATGGGATCCATCCTAGGGTGATGAGGGAGCTGGTGGAAGAGCTCACCAAGCCGCTCTTCATCATCTACCAACAGTCCTGGCTCACTGGGGAGGTCCCACATGACTGGGGGTTGGCCCATCCATGAGAAGGGCTGGAAGGAGGATCTGGGGAACTACAGGCCTGTCAGCCTGACATCAGTGCCTGGCAAGGTTATGGAACAGATCATCTTGAGTGCAATCACACAGCACCTACAGGGTGGCTGGGGGATCAGACCCAGCCAGCATGGATTTAGGAGGGGGCAGGTCCTGCCTGACCAACTTGATCTTTTTTTATGACCAGGTGACCTGATTGGTGGATGAGGGGAAGGCTCTGGATGTTGTCTGTCTGGACTTCAGCAAAGCCCTTGGTGCAGTGTCCCAAAGCATACTCCTGGAAAAGCTGGCAGCCCACAGCTTGGACAGGGGCACTCTGTGCTGGATTAAGAACTGGCTGGAGGGCCAGGCCCAGAGAGTGTTGGTGAAGGGTGTTGCATCCAGTTGGTGGCCGATCACTAGTGGTGTCCCCTAGGGATCAGTGTTGGGCCCAGTTCTATTTAATATCTTTATTGATGATCTGGAAGAGGGGATTGAGTCCACCATCAGCAAATTTGCAGATGGCACCAAGCTGGGGGGAGTGTCAATTTGCTGGAGGGTAGGAGGACTCTGCAGAGGAAACTGGACAGGCTGGATTGATGGCCCAAAGCCAACAGTACAAGATTTAACAAGACCAAGTGCCAGGTCCTGCACTTTGGCCACAACCAACTCCTGCAGCTCTGCAGGCTGGGGACAGAGTGGCTGCAGAGCAGCCAGGCAGAAAGGGACCTGGGGGTTCTGATTGACAGGAAGCTGAACATGAGCCAGGAGTGTGCCCAGGTGGCCAAGAAGGCCAATGGCATCCTGGCCTGTATCAGGAACAGTTTGGCCAACAGGACTAGGGAAGTGATTGTCCCTCCATACCCAGCACTGGCTAGGCCACTCCTGAAGTACTGTGTCCAGTTCTGGGCACCTCAGTTTAGGAAGGATGTTGAGGTGCTGGAGCGTGTCCAGAGAAGGGTAACAAAGCTGGTGCACAAGTCCCATGAGGAGCAGCTGAGGGAGCTGGGGTTGTTTAGCCTGGACAAAAGGAGGCTCAGGGGGATCCTTATCGCTCTCTACAACTCCCTGAAAGGAGGTTGTAGCCAAGTGGGGGTCAGTCTCCCAGGCAACTAGTGACAGGACAAGAGAACAGAGTCTTAAGCTACACCAAGGGAGGCTCAGGTTGGACATTAGGAAGAAGTTCTTTACAGTAAGAGTGATTGGGCATTGGAATGGACTGCGCAGGGAGGTGGTGGAGTCACCATCCCTGGAGATGTTTTAAGAAAAGACTGGATGAGGCACTTAGTGTCATAGTCTAGTTGACAAGGTGGAGTTAGGTCATAGGTTGGACTCGATAACCTCAGAGGTCTTTTCCAACCTAGTTGATTCTGTGATTCTGTGAATTCTTTTACAAACCACTTAAATACAATAAATGTGTCTAGTAAATCCATTTGTATAAAAAGTGGGACGTGTGTATGGAACAGTAGGTACCCTCTTATCCTGAAGAACCAGCTTTGCCTCTGGACACATCTTGGTTTTCTGCTCTGCTGGTCAAAAGATCTTTACTCACAAGTGCTTCAAATACTGGAAGAACTTGCATTTTGCTCAGCCATTTGCAGGCGAGAACACCACAGTTGGATTCTTGAGTGCAACAGTGCCCCTGTGTAAGACAGCAAATAAAAGCAAGTCCTCTCCTTTACTTAAACAGTAAAACTTATATTTAAGTGTCTTCATGGGAACGTGCTTTGGGTAAACAGGTGTCTGACACACTACTGGACTTTTTATGCCAAATTCTTAAGGAACATGCTGTGTGAGGAGTTGCACTTTCTCAGACCAGAGACACAAACACTCTCCCTTTTCCCCTTGATGAGTGGTGGGTGGGCCTGGCAGCTTACTGAAGCAGTAGAGCTCATTTTGGTTTTAAATTCAGATGTCTCGGATTGTTTGCAGTGCATATGCTTCACTGCAGGCACCCAGCATTACCCTGTGAACCTTTGCCTCTTCTGCACCTGTTATTTACAGAATGATCACGAGTACTAGCTTCTGTGGAAAAAGATTACACCTTGTGCATCTTCCCTGGTCTTTCAGCAGCAATTTCTCCTTTTTCTTTCTCTACTATCTGTGTCTGATCTAGTCTGTCACCATAACACTGGCACTACAAAGGCAGTATTTTTCAACAGTGTCCAAAATTAGAACATTACAGTCTGGACAGGTGCACTACTCAGTCATTAACAAACTAGTGGAATAATTGGGCTCAAAGCATTAAAGTCAGTGGGTCATACTCCAGTTGCGCAGCAGTTACAAATGGAACACTGCAATGATCTATTCTGGAACGTATCCAGGTGAACATCTTTATGAGTAATCTGGAGCAGATGCATTATCAAACAACGCATGGCACCAAACTGGGGGGACAGTTGATACCCTCAAGGGCAGGGCTGCCATTTAGAAGGACTTGGGAGAGCTGGAGGAAAGGGCTGACAGCAAACATGAAATTCAACAGGACTGGAGCACCTCCCCTACCAAGACAAGCTGAGGAAGTTGGGGCTGTTCAGCCTGGGGGAGATTGTGAGGGCCCCCCTGAAGGGGGCCTATAGGAAAGCCAGAGAAGGACTCTCCATCAAGAACTGTAGTGCAGGATGAGGAGTAATGGGTACAAATTGAAAGAGAAGAAACTTAGGATAGATATTAGGAAGAAATTCTTTATTGTGAGAGTGGTGAGACACTGGAACAGGTTGCCCAGGGAGGTTTTTGATGCCTCAACCCTGGTGATGATCAAGGCCAGGGTGGATGGGGGATTGACCAACCTGGTCTGCTGGGAGGTGTTCCCGCCCATGGCAGGGGTGTTGAAACAAGATGATCTTTAAGGTCCCTTCCAACCCCTTAACATTCTATGATTCTATGAAAGTGGGCAAGTACATCTTTCTCAGGGGAACAAAAAGCCCCTACGAACCACGCAGGCAGACTGGGAGACCTTTTTAACATCATGGCTGACCTTCTTTCAAGCAGGGGAATGGACCAGACACCTCCCGAGTTCACTTTCAGACCACGATATCCTGATCTGACAATCCACTATGAGTGTCGACTACCGATACGGGGAGGGTCACCAGATTTCGCCCACTAAATCCTTGGTGCCACGACTCCAACCAGCTCCCGCCCAGCAGGCAGCACCGCCCCGTGCCCGCCCCTCCACAGCTCGGCGGGCTCGGCGAGGCGGGGCCGGGCAAGGGGAAGAGGAATAGGAATCGCTTCCGGCGCAGCCCGGCAGCCATGGCCGATGAGGAGGAGGACGTGCCGGTGAGTGGCGGGAGGGGCTGCAGTTCCCGGTGGTCCCCATCTCATCCCAGCCACGGGCGGAGGTGCAGCGGGAAGAGGCCGGGTCCCGGCGGGCGCTGACCGCGGCCTCTCCCCGCTGTGCCCGTGTAGTTCGAAGAGGACGCGGAGGACGCCGGCGGGGGCCTGGACGGCGGGCAGGGCAGGAGGAAGAGGCTGTTCTCCAAAGAGCGTGAGTCGAGCTGGGCCGGACAGCCCAGCCCAACCCGGACGGGTCATTCAGCTGAAACGCTAAGCAGACAGCTATGGAGTTCCTAAACTCACTTTTCCTTAGCAAAACAGCGGCTTTCATTCTGTGCCCTGGCTGCAAGTGCAGAAAGCTGTCATGTAGACCCCCCAAAAATACTGCTGGTGCATCCTCTGAACCGAGCTGTGCCCAAAGTCAGTTGTGCTGTAAGTCAGTGTATAGGGCTTTGCAGGCTAAATGAGTATTTAAAGAGCTTGTCATCAGATGTGCTTTTCTGCATGTACAGCACCTGGCTTTTGTTGGTTTGCTTATTTCCTGTATGTTTGCTCAAGTATTGCCTTGCCTAAGAGACAAGAGTTACATTCCTGCACCACCCTGGAGCAGGAATGTGCAGGCTGGTGAACTCTAACTAGATGTGTGCTGCTGACACTACTGAATGAATGAAAGGAGCCTCACACTGAGTGTTTCTTTGTGCAGTAAGATGCATGATGTATGGATTCGGGGATGACCAGAACCCTTACACAGAATCCGTGGACATTCTTGAGGACCTGGTAATAGAGTTTATCACAGAAATGGTAAGTCAGCTCTAGACAGCATGGTCAAAACATCCTCACAAGGACTTTAGTCTTCTAAATAATACCTCTGACTCAAATGCTGCATTATCCCAGGCCCCAAAGTCATGGTGCTAGTAGGAGAAAGCTAAACTTGGATTTTGCTTTTCCAAGAGAAAGGCAAAATTCATGCATCTTGCTCCATGTGGTTTTAGAAAACTGAAGTCCTTAAGCAGTGGTTAGATTAGTATTGTAGGAGGGGAAATTCATGTCTGACTTTGGGGGTCACTGTGGCATCACTGTATGTGCAGCTGACAGAAGACAAGGCTCAGCTTCAAAAATCTGTCAACTTTTTGTGTTGACCCAGTGTTTTTACGTGGATGGGAATGTAGCTCTGCTGCAAAAGAAGTGCATTCTGGGGCCTGAAGCCATTACTTTACCAGGTATTTGGATACTCTTTTAAACAAGCATTTCCCTTTCTTTTGAAAGGCTGCCCTTGCCTTTCCTTATCAAAATACCCCACACTGTCCTCTGATAAGGTTACCTCACATTGCTTCAAAGTTGTGCCTGATCTTCAGGCTTTTTGCAGGCTGGGCATCATACTTGTAATCTAGCTTTAGTTTTGATACCATTACATTATGTATATATACCGCTAGGTGTAGGTGTAGGTGACAGGGAGCTGGGGACAGCAGAGCAACAGTAAGTCCATGGTTTACTGGGAAGTTCTGTCGTGACTGGGATGATGGTGCCCAGGTCCTGCAATTGCTTACTTTTTTACAAAATTACAGGAAATAAAGTGGAATTGAGAACTTAAAAAAGTGGCAAAGGAACCCTGTTGACTTTCCTTTTTCCCTCTGACAGACACACAAGGCCATGTCAATCGGGCGGCAGGGCCGTGTACAGGTCGAGGACATTGTCTTTCTAATTCGCAAGGACCCCCGGAAGTTTGCCAGGGTTAAAGACCTCCTAACTATGAATGAAGAACTGAAACGAGCCAGAAAGGCCTTCGATGAAGCAAACTATGGATCTTGATTCTGTGCACAAGCTGCACTGGGGCTTCATTTGGGCTGCCCAAGTAACGGCAGCTGCCCAGTAAGAAGGAAGATCATGTGTGTTGTTTGGAGGGGTTATTCAGGATGAAGGTCACTGCTGGGATGTCTGCCCTCACTCCCCGCCTTTTTTGAGAACTATTCAAGCAGCTGAAATGTTATCTGATTGTATGTGGTATACTTGGGTATTTTTATACCCTTTTAGGACATGAAAAATTCCTGTAATGGCAGGAAGTCTGTTTGAAGTAGGCCTGTGTTGTATCAGATGGCTAGAGGGCTGATGATCCATGATTCTCTACACTTATTTCAGTTATCACTGGGTACTCCTGTGAGAGGAAACCCAGAAAATGGATCTTGGTTATCTGGACACAGGCTTCAAGCCCAAACTACTCTAAGAGTTCTGCTTTTTGCTCTGTATATGCTCTTTGAATAAAACATTTCAAGTTTGTGCCTACTCCTCATAACTAAACTTACATTGATCAATTCACACAAGGTGCACAATAGAGGGGTTTTTACACTTAACAGACTAGGAAGGTTATTTTAATTTTTGTCCTGGTGGGCACAGCTCTTTTATTTTCTACCGCTCTTAAGCCTAAGAAATTGAACTTAGCCCATTCCTGATTTACTTGCACTTACAGCCTTTCCTTACCCCTGTTAAGCAGGTGCTCTCTACCAAACCAGATTCCTGTTCTTCGTTCTGAGAATTTTTTTCCTTAATATTTCCTGGTGATCCTGCTCATGGGAATTACTTACAAACAAAAGCCTGGCAGAAACTACTAGGCCCATTGCTTGTTCTAACACTATGGAATACCTGTACCTTACATTGCCAAGCAGACAAAAACTGCTCTTATATTAAAAAGATTTTAGGACAGTGAGAAACATGTTCATCAGTCAGGAGTTTACTGTTGCAGGCCAGACTGTGCTTTCCCATATTTCTGGAAAAGCAGTAGGTTCTTAGCAGGAGCTAACTCCTCATTTCAGGACAAAAGCAACAAATGCTAAAACAGCAATACTTCTGCATGTCAAGTCTTTTGTCCTAAGCAGCAGTATGTGATCAGCTGCAGCCTTCTGCTGTGGATGGTAACTAACTGCACTGTGGATTTGACAGCAGCACTTAACATGTGGTCGAGCAATAGAGAAGGGTCACTGAGTGAGGGTAACAAAGTCGCTGCTCCTGGACAAGGCCAGGTAAAAGGATGAAGACTGTTCAGCTGTTTGGAACACCCTTAAAATATACAAAAACATGCATTAAAAAAAGCTGTTTTACAAAAACATAAAAAAATGGTTGCTACTTTCTTAGCAGAATTCAGGATTTGAGTTACTGAGACACCATTAGAGTTCAGAGGGTTTTACTTTAAAAAAAAAATAAAATAATTGAAATTACTTCCTTCGATCCAGGGTCAAACACCTATTGCTGCAAAAATAGAATCAAGATCCATGTTCTCAGTAGATTCTTTCCACACAGGGCCAGAGCTTCCTTCAAGCAGCAGCTGCTTAGGGGTCCCTGCTGTGCTTAGTCTGACATGGGCTGTATCAGCATCAGAACGTTCTTGACTCAGAGGTCCATCCTGGCAGGCGGGGAGGATGAGTGATGCACTTGTCTCACAGACCCCAGAAAGTTCAGAAGGCTTTTGCTGAACAGTCTTCAGAGCTCTCTTCAAGCGTGCGGATGATTTGATCCTCCTTGGACAGAGCCATGCCCCGAGGTACCGCCTTGGCCAGTGTGTGTGTTGGGACCCGTACAGGAGGTATTTACAGACAGATGTTTTGACACAGCGCAGTTTTTTCTTCAAGCTTAAAAGGAGGACGGTGCACAAAACTTTATCAGATACTTTATCAGATACTGAAGTGTTACTTCATTTGGAGTTTGGAGAGATTTGGTTTTTAGCCTTTATCATTTTCCTTGCCATACCAAGGAAACAACAGCACCTTCTATATAGCACTACTATAATAGTACCCAGGGCAATCTGAAGAAAGACAACCCTTGCATCCTGCAACTGTTACCATTAAACATGCAGATGATTTAAGTTGCATTTGTTATGTATTTGTGCATTTGTTAGCCTTTTAGATCCTTTCACAAGTGACTGATGCTAAACAGAATGCTCATGTCAGAGCATCCAGTAACCTGAACTAGTGATCCCGAGTTTAAAAAGAATGGCTTAGACCACTGTGTTTCACTATACTGTAGCAATATACATATTAAAATGTGAAGTGTTACATCCAGAAATCCCACACCCATGCAAAAAGTACCTGCATCCTTGAGCTTCCACGTGGTGCAGCCGGTTGCTTTTCAACAACTTGTTACGCAGAAAATAAGCTTCTGATTTGAATTTATTGTTTTTGCACCACAGAATAGCTTTTCTGAGTGCCTCTGACAGCTCCCCAAATGATGCAGCTGTTTGGACCATCTGTACAAGAGATTCAGTATGCTGTGACTTTGCTACATGAGAGGAAGGTGCCAACTTTGCTTTAAAAGGTGTTGATGCCATGTTTATACCCTGAAACAATAACAGAAATATTAGTCTTTTAAAAAGATTATGTGCCTGGTCCTTTCTGGTGGAGGGGAGCAGAGTACTGAAGATTTTGTGAGAACATTCCTTATTTCCCAGGAAGAAAGAGAAAGAGCACTCTTGTTTTGTGGAATACAAAAAGAAGATAATTAGAATTTGTATTCCTGTCTACTACTGAGCTCTTTGGTCAGCTCACTTAACAAACCAAGAAATGCTCAAATTCCTAAGCAGAAATGAGTGCGATTTTCTGTGCAAAGCTTCCACACTAACTTGGGTTGTCAGACAAGCAAAAATAAGGCAGGGAAAGGGGACATTTTCAATCAGGGATATTGTGTTAGGGTCTATAAAACTGAAAAATGTGTAAAAAAATAGCCCACAAACCTCTTGTGCTGGATGTCTGGATGGCTTAAGCAAGCTCTTCACATCAATCCCCAGGTGCTTCCCTACAGAGAGAGAGGAGATTTCCCATTACAATGTTGAGATAGTTTTACGTCTTTGCACAGAGATGCTGCAGTGCTTTGCCACGCTGAGCTCTCAGCAGGCTCACACCTGTACTCAGCATTTCCAGGCAGCTCAAGGGGACTACACTCATCTTGTATTGCAGCTGGCAAGGGATGAAGAGGATGCAGAGATTTACAGATGGCAGCAAAGAACTTAATGGGTAAAAGCTTCACACAAACACCTGGATGCCTGCAGTCACTGGCCATAGCCCTGAGTACAGAGAAAGTCTTGGGCATAGTCCAGAACCAGCAAGCACAGGATACCTGCATCCTGTACTTATAGCCTTGCCTAATCTTGTATGGACAGCAGACAGTGTTCTTAGCTTCTCACTATCCTAATCTATGCAGAAGGAGGAAAGTAAAAATAACTATTTTCAGGACCTGGATACTGCATTCATTATCTGCTTCTCTCCAGGCTGTATCCTCTTTAAAACAAACCCTCCAAAAAAATCGCAATGCTGACATTATCCACAGCTTTATAAAGGCAAGGTACAGCAGCATTCTCTTCTCCAAAGGACAGGAGAGCTTGTACTAGAACCACACTCTGTAATGTGGTTGGCTCTGTTGGACAGAAGCTGTGGTCAATCTCTGAGATGTCAGAAACCATTTGCACTGTGGCACAAGGCTTTACCTCTGCTGGCTCTGGGAACCAGAACTGCCTCTCCGATATCCACGGGGTGTGGGATGCTATGGTTTGTCACATCACTTGTACAGGTTACAAAATTTCCCTTTTTTCCAACCTCTGATACTGCCTCTGCCATTGTTGGGAAGAGCTTCTTCAGCCAGCTGGTAGATTTTTTTGTTGTAAGCATTTTAGCCTTTTGCTTCTTCACCTCAGAAGACAGGTTAATTCCGAGGAAGTTACTGATATCAGAAGAGAAGGTAAACCCCTTGATATAAGGCATCTGTTGAGTCTCAGATACCAGCTGAAGTGTTGTTGACAAGACCTCATACAAGGACATGAGAGTCTGCAATACACACCTGTACTGAATCCTGAAGAGAGAAAAGACAAAAAGGTATGGAGTCTCCTCTAAGAAAACTTTATGCCCACTGAACAGCTACCTTAATCTCAAACAGAAGAGATTCCAAGCTGCTCTTTCCCTGTTTTCCCTCAGTGCAAGCATAGCTTTTTACACTCCATCACCCTGCTTTCCTTAAGTCTGAGCCTTAAGGAACCGTTAAGGATCAGAATGTAGGAGTGACTCGACTAGTAAATTCCCAATCAAGAGCCCCTCTGCTTCCCTAGAGTTTTGCAGAGTGCCACACCTGGGACTCATCAGGTTCTCGGGTCACATCCAAATCATTTGCCATGAGGTATTCCCCCAAAAGCACTCTGTACCAACTCAGGCTGATGCCATACAATTGCCTGCTCTATGTTTCCTGGAGAGACAGATTTCTTGTGCCAAAGAACATTTTACTGAGTTCTTCTACACAATTATGTTATTTTCCTGTACTGAGAGAGACCAGAACACCAATTTCCCTGGAAAACTCAGCAGTGTTATAGAACATGTTTATCCCAGCCTTTCCATTTCAGCAGGAGGCAGGACTTACTGCTTGCTGCACAGAGTACCAGGTGTCAGTGTTTGTGTCAGGCTGGCACTAACACTGTGATTTCATTAGTGCTACATAAAGTTTGCTATGAGCCAAGAACAAAGCCTGTAAGAAGTCTCTCTCCAGTTGTACAACTCTTCAGGTGCTACAATCAAGTCCAAAAGAATGGAGGGACACCCTCTCCTCCTCCTCCTCCTCCCAACTGAATAAAGCTCACTTAGCAGCGAGGCCTAATTACAAGCCCTTATCCCTGACAGGCACATCAAACAGACAGACAGACAACAAACAAGACAGACTTTTGAACACACAAACCATAGCCGGCTCAACAGCCCCAAAGCCACCGTGTTCAGAAGTATGAATTCCTTCGAGCAGAGATGTTTAATGGACAAGCTGAAGATTACAGCAGTTAAGGATAAAAAAATAAACAGCATGTAATGAGACTTGCTGAACACACCAACTAGAGGCAATTCGCAAGGCGATATCCTGTAATAATCTGGGAGATGAATATCCAAATTTTGAATTGCTCAAGCCCAGAACAGCAGCCAGCCAACAGCCCGAGGTTCCTATATAATAACTTGAAAATAAGGTGTTTGGCTATCAAACAAACTTCAAGTTGCACGTATGAATTGCACAGTTGAGTCCATTAGCAATACAGGGCCTCCAGCAGACCTAGGTTTGGATGTCATGAGGTGCTACTAGTGAATTGTAAGAATATTTTTATGATGAAAAAAGGATACAGAAAAGTTTTACTGCAACAGTCCAATAGACGCAGTATGAGCTTGCAGCCTCCCAATACCTTCAGAGCCACTGTTTCCAGCATGGGCTGGCTGGGAACCAAGCACTCTGCATGGGCTTCAGATGTATCTTTCCTACGTTGATACAAGGATGAGAACATGGTTACCATCTACAATCTCCGTTCTTCAGCTCTGCAGATTGAGTTAATGGATAGTATAAAATATAGGATCATGACACTTACTTAGGAATCAGTTCTACCAGAGTTTCAAGGCAGCCCACCAAATTCATTTTCCATAGGCGCTTCAAACATTGTTCTACCTAGAAAAAAAGAAAACTCTTTTGACTACTATTTTGAGAGACTCGTAGTGCCTTGGTCTAAGAACCATCACTATGTTAAATGACACCTTCCCTTTGCCAGTTTAGCAGCACAAATGGCAGGTTTGTGTTATGAAATGTTCTGGGATATTCCTATATCTGCCCTTCATCACTCTACTGTAAAAATGGAATTAAGAGAAGGACTGCAGTAGGTCATGGTTAATTGGTGCTGCACAGTTTCCCCTACTGTATACAATTACCTTTCGTATTGGCTGTCAAGAACGAAAACATATGAACAAATCAAGAAGGTAAGAACCATTCCTGCTCTGTTTCAAAACAATTATTTGAAGGTATGGACAATCCCTTTCCTGGAAAATCGGTAAGAAGTTTACTGTTCATGCTAAACCAGAAAGTACCTAATAAAGCAGCTTAGGACTATTTTCCCCCCTCCCACTATTACAATTAATTGAGAACGAAGCCTCTGTACTACTCCTGCATTCAAAGGTATGTAACTGTAGCTCCTTCAGGTCTCAGCGCGAGCACAAGACACCACATATTCGTGGCAAAGTGGAAATGGCACTGGCTGCACAGAGCGGTCGCTCACCTGCTGCAGGGCGAGGTAGGGGCGGTGCCGGAGCAGCCTGCTGTGGAACACGTAGAGCAGGGCGCGCACGACGCGTCCCTCGGCGGCCAGGCCGGGCCCCGACAGCCGCCTCCCGGCCGTGTCACACCGCCGCCGCAGCACCGACAGCTGTCCCACTGCGGGGGGGAAGCCGGACACGGCCTCAGCGCCCGCCGCCACTCCGGCCCCCTGCGCCCCCGGCCCCCACCGCCCGCCCGCCCGCCCGCAAGCGCCCGGCAGCGCCTTCAAACGCCCCCCAGCCCCTCTCGGCACAGCGCCGGGACCTGCGGGGTGTTCGGCCGCCAGCGCCACCGTGGCGCTGCTTGTGGGCCAGGGCACGTCTAGCCGGTTCCACGGCGCGTCCAGCCCGTTGCACGGCACATCCCGCCGGTCCCACGGCACAGCCCACGCCGCCCTGGGCGCCGCCATCTTCCCGCCGCGCACGGCGGCAACGGGCCCCAGCCTGGGCGGGACCATCCCGGCCGGGCCGGGGGAGGGCCGCGGGCTGGACCAAGTCACGCCGCGGGGGCGAGGCAGAGCCCGGGGCCTGCCGGTGGTGCGCTGCGTTCCCAAATGTCGTAAGCGAGAAGAGGAATAAATGTAAATTATGAGTGTTACTCACACTTTCCAAACCTCGCAATTCTTCAGTGTCAGCCTCGGGAGCTGAGGCTGTTGGTAGCCAGCGCAGCAGCTGCTGAGCTCCTCCGTGATGCGTTGCTTGAGAGCCCTGGGGTGACCCCAGTCACGGGCCCTGCAACTGCGCCCTCCCATGTGACACACGCACCCCTTAAAGTGCAAAAAAATCTGGGAGATCGGCTTCACACCAGTAACAATTCCTATCCGGATGAGAGGACACAGTCTTTAAGCTGTGTCAAGGGAGGTTTAGGTTGGATATAATGAGGAATTTTTTCACAAAAAGGATGATGAGACATTGGAATGGGCTGCCCAGGGAGGTGGTGGAGTCACAGTCCCTGGAGGTGTTTAAGGAAAGACTGGCCATGGCACTTAGTGCCACAGTCTAGTAGACTTGGTGGTGGTCAGTCAAAGGTTGGACTTGATGATTTCAGAGGTCTTTTCCAACCCAACTGATTGTGTAATTCTGTGATATCAACACTCTGAACAAGGACAGGCCTTGCTGCCCATACCCCAGGTGCCCACCTGGCCATCCTGGTCCCTGCATGCATTTGTCCCAGCTCCTGGGATTTGCCATGGCAGGGACAAAGGGCCAAGGCCAGGCAGAAGTGGGGCCTGTGGTGAATGCAGGTGTCCCATGGAATTGATTGCTGTCATTTATTAGTGTTGTTAGAATAGTTTCCTACCAAATGGATCGAATTTTTGTGGTCTTCAATGAGTTCTCCTTCCCCAAGTATAAGACCTTGTTTCCTGCCTCTTTCCCTTTCTGCCTGTAGTTGAACTTTCCTAACTGCCAACACTGGTATTCCAATTAAAATATTTGTTGGGAACAATGGAGCTAAATTGGGCACAATTTTTTGTATAGTCTTATCTTCTCTTGATTCCATTTTGTTGTATACTTTCTTTTTTCTTTTAAGGAATCTTGTACAAATACAGATTAAAGTGATGTCCTTTTAAAAAGATAGAGCAAAGATTGGCATTAATGGTTGCACCTGTAGGGAAGAGAGATAAAAGCAAACCAAGAGGCAGAACTGACAAAAGGCTGCTGTGAGCACTTGCCTGGCCTGGAAAGAGGAGTGTTAAGCTTCCTAGACTAAGAGTGAAGGTGAAAGTAAAAATGGAATCTCCGAGGTGTGAGCAGAGGATCACAAAGGTCTCTCTAGCTGAGCTTCTGAGGTGTTTTGAACATCCTATAAGTGAGGAGCAAGCCTGGGCTATCTGCTTTCAGTGTTGCTGTAAAATGGAGCAGTTGGCTCAGGAGCTGTGCCCATCACTCCATTCTGTATTCATAAAAGGTTGTGGGAGTGTCTTGATCCATGCTGATGGTACTGCTTCCTTCAAGGTCTACCACAAGTCTGGTAAGAACATAGGTAGCTGCAGATGCCAAGAGTTGTTCCTTTAACAGGCTGAAATGGGACAAAGTAGGGAAATTTTCTTTTCCTCTGCTTTTTTTGTTGGTTTTGTTTGGGGTTTTTTCCCCTCACCTCTCTCTGTATATTGTCATGAAGCTATTCTCCTGCTTATACTTTATTTCAAAGGACTGTAGATGAATGGTAATACAGATACATGACCTACTAATTTCTCTAGTCATGCTCTGTTGAGTCATTTGGTTCCAGGAAATAGCTGGGATAAAAGCTTTTCACCACTTACTTTATTTGAAATAAATAATCTGAAGCTTTATTATATATCCTGCTCTGTCCATCTTCCAACCTTCATCTTCTTACCTTTGTTATGGTAACTTTCACAATGGATTTATGATTGCAGTTTCCCTTTTTCTGTCACTGTGTGTAGCCAGCAAGTGGCAACAAGTTTGTGTTATGTACAGCTTGGTGGGGCTGCTGCAGAGGTCAGTGCTAGGCTAACTCTTCAGGGATTAGAGTGGGTCATTAACAATAAAGACAAAGATCCCATGCCTTCCTTGTGGTTAGATATCAATTAGCAGACAACAACAACAACAAAAAAAACAACAACCAAGCAAAAACAACAACAACAAAAAAACCCACAGCAGCCATTAGTTTGAGGCTAATGCTTACAGTAAGAAGAGCATCCCATGTTGCTACATAGGATTTCCCCAAATATAGGCCTACTTTCCCCAGGTGGGACTTTAGTCAGAGGAGTTAGTTTCCTTATTATCAAGAATTCTTCCTGTTTCTCTCCCTTGAAAGGGGTTCTAAAAGCTGTTTATCAATGCCTAAGCAGTTTTCTTTCTCCCCCAACCCTCTTTTTTCCCTTTCAGATATTGGCAGCATTCAGCATTCAGAGGACAAGGTAAGTTTGTACCTTTACCTTCATTATGTGTGCAGATAGAATCCTGCTGTAGTAAAGGCCAGCTCAGGAGATATAGATGTCTTTGGAAACTATCAAAGTGCTTAAATTTGTTGTGCCCTGTGAGTCTTTCCCCTGCAACCTGGAAAAGAAAACAAAATGCTCAGACTGAACTCAAGGAAAGCAATGGGACTGGGAAACAATGTGCACAGATGCTGTGTACTGTGCCCAGAGTCTTGTTGTCTTAATAACAGATAACTTAGGGGTGCTAGTTCAGGCCATGTAAAATCTTACAACAGCTTAAATGGGGAGTATCTCTCATCCTGAGAGACGTGCTCAGTCCTCAGGGGCAGAGGAGGGTACATGCATGGCTGGGAATTGAGAGCTGTGACATTCTCCAGTTTGTGCTGCATTGCTTCCTTGGTCTGTGTCTGCAGCTGTTGGAATACTTGGGAGTGGTGATCTATGAAGCCCTGGACTGGGGAATTGACAGCCAACTGGAGCGACAACTGAGTGGTCCTTTGGAGAAGTTGCTGTGCCTCATGTTGAAACTGGATGATGAGCCAATGAAACCAGAAGTCACCCTGCAGGATGTTATCAAGGTTTCCTTATTCCCACTTAGTAAATGTAGAAACTTTGAAGGAGCTGATAGAACGGTGCAGTTAACCAAGGGGCAAGACCATTTCTGGGTAAAAGCTGGGTAGATTGTTGGAGAACATAGAGGGAGCATGTGGCTTTCCTATCTGAGGGAAAAGGCAGTACCATCTTAGGTACTTGCAGGTGCCCATGGAAAAGAATTAAGAAGGAAGACTACACATGGCTCTCACACAGCTGTGTCTACAAAGTCCTTCTGTACATAGTCTCCAAATTCAATACCCAGAAGACTATGGATATTGAAAAAAAGTCACTTGTCTGTAGTATTCAGTTTCTGCAAGGGCTGGGATTTCAATGTCTCAACTCAAACAGGTATTGGTCCCTCAAACAGAATTTAAAGGTATGAGAAACTTCCCATCCCTCTGTCTGATCAGGGCAGGGGAAAAGAACAGAGTAAGTGACTCCACCTGCTGTGGGTTTTTGTGCTTTGTCGGTACTGCAGGCTTCCCCTTTCAGGTACTTATTTCAAAGCACACTCTATGGAAGACAATATACATAAATTATGCAGTTACTTACATTATCATACATATAAGATTGGACATTTTGCTTCTTTGTTCCTCTGTATCTGCAATAGAAAAGAAAAATATAAAGGGGCTATGAGGAAGATGATTTTTAACCATGGATTGAGGAAACTGAATCTTGCTTTATTCCATCCTCCCATGGTGTTTTTTTTCAGGTTAAGATCTCTTTTAAATAGCTTCAATTCTTTCAGGCCTGTGAGAAGCACTTGCCCAGGCCTTCTGAGGCTACCAGACATTATGAAATGACCTGTAGGAATCTGTTTGCTGAATATATGGAACTTCAAAAGCTTGTGACTATCATCCAAACCTCCAAAGAGGTACATTTGGGATCACTCCTTAGCTGCTATTCCCTCTACCTTCACAGACCCACCAGGTTCTAAAGTAACCTTCCCGTTGCACTGAAAGTGGAGCATGTAGATGAAGGTCTGTTTTCACAATGGGAATGGCTTCTGTCTCTGCACCTTTTTTATTTATTGTAGCATTTAAAAGTTTAGGTGTTTGGGGTTTGTAGGCTTTTCAGATAAACATTAGTAATTTATATTGGATAGGTACTGAACAGTGCAATGACCTCATGTGCTTGCTTCTCAGCGACTGAGAAAAATGGATGTGGAAGATTTGGTGGAAAATCCCATTCAAAAGCAGAAAAACTGTGGCGTAAGGGATTTAATTTCTTCATTATGGGCATGGGGTTTTTTCTTCAGCCTTAGCTCTCTGAGGCTTCCCACTGATTCTTCTATGAAAAGTAGAGGTTGAACATATTAAACTGCTTAGGTTTTTTCAGGAGCTTAAGTAGTTAACAACTTGTCTGCAAAACGAGCTGGGGAGTGAACTTGAAGTTAAACTATTTCATATGTCAACCTCATGTGGACATTTATTCTACACAAATATTGTCTTTGTGGTCCAACTTAAACCACTTCTAAAAATGAAGTTGGAGGCAGTTTTTGGACTAAGTGTCCACAAGCAATTACTCAGGCTGTTTCTGCAGCTGAGCCCCAAACTCCAGCTCTTGGCGGGAACTGACACCTGCCAAAAGCAATCTGTTCCTTTCTTGTAGCTGGACTGAAAAATCCCAGAAAACTGTTCTGTTATTGGTAGTACTGGGGTGGACTATTTCACTTTTTTTTTTGTGGGGGTCTATGTTGGTTCAGGACTGGCAGGGACTGAAGGCCAGTAGCACTGTCCATCTTTGTGGCTGTGCAGCTCCAGCAGCTCAAAGGGGTGAAGAGGGATGAGGTTGGAGATATCACTTATACACTGGGCTCACTGCCTTTCTTGTCTTTGCATTCTGTCCTTCCATAGATCTTGGACTGTATGTTTGGGGCAGAGAAAGCAACTTACTCTGTTCTTTTCAAGGCCCTGCAAAGTCAGAGCTCAATCAGAAACAAATAGCTCTTCCTTCAGGCTGGAGCTCTGCCCAGCATAAACAAATGCACTGTAGTCTGGAGTCTGTGGAGGCAAACAGCAAACCCCAAGAGACTTGTGGACTCACTCCCTTTGTCTAAATAGCACTTGCTTTGAAGCATGCTCAAACTATTCGTATGAAAATGTTTGTGAAATGTGTGTTTGGGCATATTCTCAATTTTGTGATCTATTAAAATAAACTGGCAAGCTATCTCAAACCACAAACTCATCAACTGCTATAGCTCTTTTTTGCAGGGAATACATGAATAAATACATGGGCTTTGCTGTGTGGCCTGAAGGCCAGTGTATTTGGCCTCTGCTCCTTCAGGAGACATGAATTCCAAAAGCTGGATGCCTGTTGCAAATTCTCTGCCTCTAGTTTCCAAGTCCCTAAGCACCAGTTGATTGCATCGCTCTGAAAAACTATTGAGTTTAAAATAACCAGGATGCTAACTTCACTGGGATCCCACAGATCAGAGCTGATGCCTTGAGTAGTGCTAAGAAGCTAATGCTCTCTATGGGCCACATGTTTTTTTGTTGACTGCTACAAAACAGGTCTTCTGAAATGCAGACCACAGCCTGACAGCATGCAGGGTTGTACAGTTTCAGCAGAGCTTATCTGTACACGTTACAAGTTGATATTCACCTTGAAATCTAAGCAGATGAGACCTGTTAGAAACACAGCTGTCTTACTGCTCATCTGTTAAACTTAATGGAATGGATTTACGATGTTGTAGCATTTTTGTCTTGTATTGCACAGGTGTGGGAAGTTTAGGTGGTATTTGACACTACATGGGACGGCCCAAGTAGAATAATTGCAATGATCCAGTCAGTAGGGAAAGAAAAGAATGAGTGATGATGATGTCACCAACATCTGAAAAATGTTTTGGGTGTGCAAGTTGCTCTGAAATGGACAGCTGAAGACAATTCTTGTCCTAAAACTAATGTGGCAATATTACAGTACAGAAGTCTCTCTTCAGGTCATGTTTTTCAGTCAAGTGCTATAACCATGTGAAATACAACTCTATAAAGTGCAAACATCTTGGTGCTATTTCAAAAGTAAAAAAAAAAGTGCTATTTCAAAAGTCTCTAGTACTGATGGGTTTGCCCAGAGACTTTTGTGTGTTCTCCCACACAATATTAAATATAGCCTAGGAGATATGGCTTGTATGTGGTCACTCTTTGATAATTCTAGTTCTCTGGAGTTGAGGTATGACTGTACCAAAGCCAGGCTAAAACAATCCAACAAAAAATCTCTCTCCTTGAAGGCAGCCATCAGTCAGAGCTTGTATAAGACTCTTCTGATATTATACCAAGATAGCTGAAGGGATAAGTTGAGAGAAGATGCTGTAAGTGGAAAAGGGAGAGGAGTCTAAGTCAGAAACTTTGTTTTGAGGCAGTTTTCTGAAATGTTTTGCTTCCCTTTCACTGTTTATAATACAATCACTTGTTCTTACTCAATTTGCCATTGGGATCCAGATAAGCTGTTGATTTAGCACTTCCATTACGATGTTGTCTAAACATGCTATTGAGTTGATTATTTTTTATCCTGTTTTTATTGGGTTATACTGCATGCCTGAGCATCCTCAGATACTAATACAGGGAGAGGATGAGCAGATGTCAGTTTTTAGCTTGTGTCTCCAGGCTGAGACTGCTAATGTATGCTTCTGTGAAGTATGAGATCCCTTCCCACTTGTCTTCCTCTTTTGTTTGTGGACACTTCAATCCTTGTTTTCTGAAAATTTAGAGGATTTTAATGGTGAGATTTGGGATTTCATTCACAGTGTTTCCTAGGATTCAATAATATGAAAACACTGGCACCTGGAGTGCTTGCAGAAAGAAAATGTGTCTTGCTACCTGGCAGCAAAAGCTGTGTTTTTCTGAAGTACATTCATAAAGTTAATGACAAAATTTGGGAATGAGCCTGGTGAGCCAGCTCCTAGTTTCCTCATTGTAAATTAATCTCTGCAAAGAGAAGCAATTCTCTGCTCTGGTACTGTACCCTGCTCTGAAAGTGAGTAGAAACAGGTGTTAAGGACACAACTGTGTGTTTCTGAATAACTTCAGTTTCTAAGTGTGCCCTGTTACATGGAGGGAGGGGATGCTGCTCAGTGTGTTCTAGCCAGCTACTGACTTGGCCCTTCCTGGTTTCTCCGAGGCACCCCTGTGGCCCAGTGTCATCAGAGAACTGCAGGCTGGTGTGAGGCTGCACAAGGCCAGTGAGCGACCACAGCGTTGTTTGCCTCCAAAAGAACGGATCCGCTCTCCCTTTGAATTGCTTTTGGATGATATTCAGCACAAGAGATACACCCTACGGAAGGTGAGTGACTTGGAAAACATCTGCTCTACTTCATGTCTAAGCAGTATGTGTTGAGACGTCTTCTCCAAAAGCTTGCCTTTCTCAAGGGCACTTCGAAGTCCAGAAGTGTCTGGGTATCCCTCTCAGTTGCAACTCAACATTAGATCACCCTATTTTTCCACCCGAGTGCTTCATTTCCAGTAACTTTTTAAATCAACAGTAGTCACAGTTTCATGAAGCTGAATAGTAAACCTCTTCTCCCTCCAGGGGTCAGCCACTCCTTTCCCTGGAGCAGTTATGCTGCCCCGCACACAACAGTTTCATGGAACAGACTCTTGCTTGCTTGTGCTTTCCACCTTGGACACTTATGTCCTTCCAGGCTTCTTAAACTGAGCTATGCTTGGCAGCATCTCTTACTAGTTTTCTTGCCTTCCCAGATGCCCCAGATGTTCTGGGTGTAGGCAAAAGCAGTTTTGAGACAATCTTTCACTCAGTCTCAGGCAGAGGCCACTAGGCAGTGTACTTGAGCTACTGCAGGAGTTTAGTCAGGGTAAAAAAAGTTAAGGCCCTCCCAGGGGCAGCTGCTGTTCTGACTCAAGTGGCAGTGACTTCCAACTTCACCACTTAGTTGGTGAAGATGACCAGATACAAGAATGTCTGGGGTGTCTCTAAAGGCTTCAGATGCTCTTTGCTTGCTGCAGCTTGATCTGGGAATGATGAGCAGATCTAAAACATTGGCATAAGGCTTTGTGGCATTGGCATGCTTTGCAAACAGACGTCTTGGCAGAAGATGAGACAAAACTCGTCTTGTAGTAAAAACCAGTATTACAAAAAGTGAAAACTTTGCCTACCACACTAGACATCAGCTTTTTTTCCTCTTTGTTGGTGCTGCTGGAGTGCAGCAGGTTTATAAGCTTCAGCTATACCGTGCACCTCTATAAAGCCCCAACTCTTGCTTGGCTTGACTGTGGCTCCAGCCTCCAGGTAAGGCTATGTAATTTCTTTGGAGATAATATCTTTATTGATATAGAAATGAATAGTAGTGTAAAGGAGACAGTGCATCATAACTATTTGTGTTCCTTGCAATGTACTGTGTATCAGTGCACTGTGCAGTACAGAACCATAACTCAAGGTGGCAGGATGATCTGGGACTTGATTTTCTCTTTTTTTTTCTTCTTTTAAAAAACCAAAAACCAACAAAACCCCCCACACTTTTCTTTTTGAGGAGAAGCACAAACATGTTTGAAGAGTAGTAGACAGAAATGGTCAAAGAAAGCAGAGTGCACAGGTCTTTGTGAAGGCTCTTAAACTCGGATTTCCCCATCTGCAAGGCTATTTTAAAGCTTCTCTAGCAAACAGTGGTCTAATTTGCAAATGAATGAAAGCACAGCTAGTGTGGGAAGCTGTAGTGTTGTTCTACCTGCACTCCCACATGTTCTGAAGTTGTACACACAGGCACCATAACCTCAAAATAAGAATACGTGAACAAGGCAGCTAAAGACATGCATGTACAATTGACTTTTTTGTCAGTTCTCCCCTGTGCAGCTAGCACAGGGCTTGATGCCTCACATGAATATCTGCCCTGCAATTCTATCTTGCTATTGTTCCTAGTTTATGTAGGGCTGTAAGCCAGTCTCTGGGACTCTAGCTTGTGCATACAGCTGCCTGCTGCTGTAGTTCTTGTTGCAGTTCTGTTAACCCATTCAATTGCTCTCCTCCCTGGAGCTGAGTTCTCACTGATGAATAGGATGTGACAATGGTGCTTATCAGGATCACTCCTGAGTCAAAATCTGAGTACAGTGTTTTCCAGCAGCTTCATGAGCAGTTCATGAGCTGCTGGGGCTGGAAGCCTCTAAGGGCTGTGCAGCACTTCTGATTGCCTCTAGCTTGCCATGGGCAAATCTGTCTCCACTGAGAACCCACATAAGTAAATCTCATCATTCTACACTTCCCAACTCATTTTTTTATGCCATCCCCACCTCCCCCAAATTGCCAAATCCTGAATTGCACCAATCAGTGTGCCACTGAATGGTAGGGTGTACCAGGAGGAAGGAACTATTGTAGAAAAATAACTATTTCTTAAGCATCGTTTTTCCTCTTTCAGGTGATCGTTGAGCAAAAATACAAGGACCCCAAAGTTGATGTGGCTGCTCCCAAGCCTCATCTAAAGCTGGTAGGTGACCTGGTGCTGCATCTGATGATAACAAAAAAAGGTAATTCTGGAGTGACAGTACAGCTTCAAGGAACATAGAGGTAATGCCTTAGCTACTGGTTTGTGTTTGGGAGGGGGATATATTAACTTCTGAGCAGATCCTCCTGCCAAAACCGGGGCCTAGAAAATGGGAGTTGACATCTTCATAGGAGAAAGATGATCAGTCTTCCTACTTCTTCCACTGCTTCTTTCATTTGCAACATTTTGTGGTCCTGAAAGAACTTCTGAAGTTCTCAATTTCAAATTTGAGAGCCACCAAAGTATTCTGCTATGCCCAGTGCTGGAGAGTGTCTCACGTGCAGGGCCCAGTGCCCTCTTGAGTGACAGGCACTTGTAAAACAATGCCATTGCTGATGGATTGTTCTGTCAGCACTGATCTCCTTGCTCTATCCACTGGCTCTTTGTGGTGCTGTGCTTTGCCTGCAGGTGTTGGAGAGGCAGCTGAAAGAGTGTGTGCCATGTGAGACCAGCTGGCATGAACAGCCCATGGCAGAAATAAAACAACCACAGAAGCTTCAGTCAGCAGCACCACAGGAAAAAGGGAGCAGGCCCAAAGGTACCTGCTCCAAAATAATGGCTGGCCTTTGAAATGAAAGCCCATTTATTTTTTCAATAACATTTATAATGCAAAGGGGGTGGCAATGCAAATTTTGTGTGATAGAGGTGGTTTGACATAAGAATAGTAATTTCTAGAAAATCTGTTTGTGGCTTATTAAGACTCAAAAGATGGTTCAACTTACCCATTTTTTTATGGATGTTCAAAATTGTCCACTAAGTGAGAGGGCAGAATTTTGACCATCACCTAACACTAAAAGTTTATGTAACTACCATGACAAAGTCTGGCCTAATCTCAAATTCTGATCTATGGGTATCAAATTTGTAATTTTCTTGTCCCAGCACAATATCTCATTTAGTCTGTGTGTATGGGGGTTTTGTTCTCCCTCTCCCCTGCAGAAATGCTTTTGACACCAAATACAGCCTTGAACTCTCCAAGTGACAGTTTTTTAACTCTCCAAGATGCCAGTACTGAGTTTAAAGTTGTCAACACTAAAACACAGCAGCTGGAACCAGGAGTTCAGGTAAGGCTTTAAGTGAAAGGAGTATGGGGACGCATTAGATCTGCAAACACACACATAGCCTGGAAGGTCGGGTACAAATCCTAGTGTAGGAAATCTTGTCTCAAAAGTGAACAAATGTGGTACTGTTGGGTTCACTGAAGTTCTTTTCTCTACAGAAGCACATATCATATTCAAACAGTTCTGTTTGTGGGATGACTGCAGCCTACAGGTACAGCGTATAGGATCCCTTCTCTCTGACCAGTGCTAGGACCTGAGGAACTGGCCTGAAGTTGTGTCAGTAGAGGTTGAGGTTAGATAATAGGAAAATATTTTTCACCCAGAGGGTGGTTGGTCACTGGAACAGGCTCCCCAGAGAAGTGGTCACAGCACCAAGCCTGACAGAGTTCAAGAAGTGTTTGGACAAGAGTGTGATTCTTGTGATGGTCCTGTGCTGGTCTAAGAGTTGGACTTTTCTTGTGGGTACCTTTCAGCTCAGGATAGTCTATGATGCTATAGAACCAAGGCCTGCTCTGGTCTCTTAAAACTAGATCCTGCAGAAGTTTTAATATGCATTGGAGTCTGGCCAATCTTACCTCACAGTGAGGCATTTGATGCTAGGGGTATTGATGTATTTTGGTTTCACATGGTATGTGAGCTCATGGAAGGAAAACTTAATTACTTATTTTTAAGAAGCAACTTGACTGGTGAGTTCCCACTCTTCTGTCTGTGGAGTTATTTTGGGAGCACCACTCCTCAGTAAACCACGATACATTGTCTTTGGGTTCTTTTACTCCTGGCTCAATCATGAAAAGCTTGACTTACTTGGTTCTGGGATTCAGTCTGAGCATATTCAGAAATTCTGTGGAACAGAATTTAAGCCCTAAAACATCGTGTCTAGCACAGATGCTCTGGCATACAAACAGGAATCTGTTTTCTGTAAATATTTCTGTCTGAAATGCAGTTGCTTAACTGAGGAAAGCGGATATGAATTAATAAAAGCAGAAAATCTCAGCTATATTTGCCCCCATCTGTGCTACTTGGAGGAATGTTCAGCATTCAAGAACCCTGTGGTTGATGTATTACTGCTAAACTAGAAGGACCTTCATATGGAGACTAATATAATGAAATTTGTTTTCTGCTTTTCTAGAGAAGGTAGAAACAATGCTGTTGAGATACACCACTGGGTTTGAGTTGGGTTAGCAAGTTGGGTTGGTCATAGTTTCTTGAACTGTTCTCCAATGTTGCTGTGTGTCAGCTGGAGCCAAGAATATGGTTCCAATGTACTCCATGGGTTGCTTAGGGAAGATTTTGCAAAGTTGGTTCCTGAACAGATGAAACTTTGGTATTAGTATCCACACTGAACTTGGGAGACATAGAGCAGACGAATTGGCAATTTCACTAACTTGGCTGGAGCTTCCTGGTTGTGGAGTGCAGAGGGGGGTTAACTTTATATTCCAAGAAGTAATAGAAAGTTCCTAAATGTACTCCATTGATTGCTTTCTTTGCTTCACTTTCAAGTGAGCCTTGAACATTTCTGGTCAGTCCTGGGTGTCCTGGTTTTGTTTAGCAGCCGTACTTCTGCTGAAGTGGGGTTAGTGTCTTGCTTGCAGCTTATGAGCATCCTGTCCTCTAATCTACAGGAAACCACTCCTAAGATGCCTGACAGCACCTGCCTTTCCTCCAGCAGGTCATCGCTAGTATCCTACAACAGCACAGGTCAGTGTACTTCCAGCTGCATGTCCAAACCAGGTGACAAAGGACAGTCAGTGGCCTGCTGGGTTCCCAAAGCCTTAGGTTGGGCTCACTGTACACTTTCTTTTCACTCTGATCACTTGGAGTTACTTTACAAGAAGAGCTCCAACACTAAGTAATGAGTCTGGGGAGGTGCCCTTAGAAAACCATTTCTCTGCAGTTGACTAAAGCCTGTGTAGTTCCTGCAGCTTCAAAACAATGATAGCATGTCCCCAAAGGCCTAACTGGAATTTGCAGTAAAAGCTAAATGAATGTTTTGAATATTCAAGTAGAAAGTGCACCACTTGATTTCGTTAAACTAAATGGTGCTAATGAAGCCTCATCACTGCCTACTGACAAGCATAATTACTGTAACCTCTGCTTTTTGTGATCTGAGCAGATGGGGTGGAGGAGGAGAGACATAAGCCTTGCAACCTTCAGAGGGCAGTGTGGTGCTCGAGTGTTTTTTGGGGTGAATACTTAAAAGCTGCCAGTTGGTTTTCTGCACCCTAAAACTCTCTCTTCCTATCCAGGTCTCACTGCAAATTCCCTGTGTCCCCCATGTCGACCCACACTAGGAGACGTTAAACCCAAGAGTTTCCTGAATACTGGCCAACAGCAGCTGCCTCCTTACAGAAGAAGGTCCAAATCTTTAGAGACAGGCCTTCAAAGCAAGGAACTTGTAAGTCCAACATGTCAGCAAGCAGCCCTGGTCTGATAGATCTTGCACCTTGATCCTCATGTAAGCACTAAGCATGCTCTGTGGTTTTCATCTTGTATACTGATCTGAAGTTGGTATATTATTCTCTCACTGGAGACAGCTTAAAAGAGGACAGGATGCTGTAGTGTCCTTCCAGTGCCTTCCCAGTTTGAATGATATGAAATAGTTGTTTCTCATACAAGAAGAAAAAAATACCTCTGTATTACTTGAAAATGTCCATCAAGACTTCCTCAAGCAGACTGTAGTTGACAGTAGGACTGTCCTGCTTTCTCCATCTCCCCTCATTCTTTCTAGATTCTGATATGTTCACAAGTGTCCTTTAAGCTGCAGTAAAGGGAACAAGCAGTTGACAAACTGTAGATAGCACAGCATTGGTGACTTCTAAATGTATCATGTACGCAGTACTGAAGTCATCAGGCTCTGCATGATGGTAGTGAGAGAAATGCTGGGGTTTGTGTGCTTCTGTGCAACTTTCTGAATTGTGGCCTTGCCCTGTTCTGCCCTGACAAGGTGTGCTGTGCCCTTGCTTCCTTCTTTCCTTCTGCATCCCTCTCTGCCTGGCCTTGGCAAGTCTCTAAACTGACCTGAGGACTCTGAGACCTCTTTGTTCAGCAGTGGGCTGGGGGATGCAGGTGGGTTGGGTTCCCCAGGTCTCTCCTGGTAGACCACCAAACTATAGTTGCCATGTGTGTGGGGCCAGTGATTCCTGGGAAAGAGAAGGCAAGACAGTGTTGTGCTGTGGAAAGGGATCTTGTACTCAGGAGGGGCCAGGGTGGCATCTGTTCTGTGGTCTGTTCCAAAGGGTAAAATTCCCCGAAGACTGGCTCTGGAGATGGTATTAGCTGCTGTGGTGACCAATGGATCTGCTTCCTTTATGAGGTGTCAGGAACCTGCTTGAAAACTGTAGCAATCACTAAACCCCCTGTAGCAGTTTCTCCGCTAGCATCATCAAACAGTCAACCGATATTCCCCATCACAGGCAAAACTGGGGTTTGGAGACAAATGCTCCTCAGCCTTTGGGACCCAGTTTTGAGGATAACCTCTCCAAATAGCTGCTTTCTTCAGCTTTCTCCAATGCTTAACTTCTGTCTTTCAACAGGACTGTCTCTTTCCTACCAAGTGGCCATCACCAACCATTGCTGAGCTGATTGGAACCAGATATTCAGAGATGGTGCTGGAAGGGCAAGACTTCTTCCAAAGAGGTGGCGATGGTGTCTTTCTAAGAGCAAAGGTATGTTTCCTCTTCTTCTCTTTGTGCTTTCCTTGGTTTTTCAAAAGCTGTCTGGTTTCATGACCCTCAGTGCTGAACTGCTGAGGTGCCCTTATAAACTTATCCTGTTTATAACAGCTGATCCGAGTTTGGCCCTAGGCTGGAAACAGTTTTTAGCACTTGTGCAGTGATGTCTTTTAATCCAGTTTAAACTCTGTAAATTGCTTAGAAAGTAACCCAGCCTTTGCTTTTTACTTCTTGTCTGTGATTTCCATGCTAGAAGAGCTGACTGCTGTGACTGTTGGTGAGTTCTGAAATCCTAAAGTAAATAGGTGGGATTTGGTACTGCTAAAGAGTGAAACTGAGGCTTCCACACCCGAGTTGACCTAATTCAAACCACCTTGCTGAGTGGACACAAAGGTCAGGGAGATGAGAGGGACAGAGAATGACCTGCAGCACAGGCCTGTTGGCTGTTCACATTTCTTGACTACTGCCTTATTCACCGAGTCTCCTTTAGAGGGGGTGTTGCAGCCAGCCCCTCCAGAACAGATGTCCTGAGTACAAGCCCTATGCAACACAGATGTGAGGAAGTCTGTGCTACTGGGCTTATGGGTCAGCTTCTTGCCCTCATTTATTTAGCAGTACAGACAGAGTCAAAGGGTTCTACTAGCAAAGCTATGCTACTTCCACAGTCTGTCTGATGCTCCTGAGACTGAATTCTTGTTTTTATCTCACCTTACCGACCCTGCTTTAACTTGCCTGTTCTATGCCTATTCAAAAATGGCTCTTATCCCCTTTGTGTTCTTGCTGCTGAAGTTTTTTTAGCTTTCTCAAGCTCTACTTCTCAAGATAATATCACTTCTGACTGCCAGCTGTGTATGAATGTGCTCTTTTTTATAAAGTTCAAGCGACTCATCAGCTTCCTTATGACTCATTTTTTGCTTCAGGATTGAATTCAAATTTGCCCTGATTTAATCTCTTTGGGATTGCTGCAGTCTACCTCAAAGAATGTCTCTCTTCTTCCCTCTCTCTTAACTAGCTACTGTTACACTCTTACACAATACAGCTATTGTTTGCTCCAGAGCCTTTTTTTAAACTCCTGTTGTCTGGCAGCTGCCCCAAACCTCTGCATCATAAAAACACTGGCCTACAAGTAAGAATTTTTTTTGCCTTTTTAGCTTTTAATTCCTGTGTCTTTGCTATCCTTTATTCGACCTCTGTTATTGTATATGGATCTAAAGCCTTTAGAAGGTTGGTTTATATGCTTGCTCTTTGACAGGCAGTGGATACTGTTGGTACAAAGATATTTCCCTTCTGCATTCACAAATAACTTTCCTTTCCACAGATCTGTTTCAGCTGCCATAAGCAGATGTTTCTTAAGTGGCCTTACAACTGTTACCTCTGCAGCAGGTGAGCTGGTACAAAAGGGGTGAATGAGGAGGGAGAAAAGAGTGAAAGAATAGTGCTGAAAATACTCAGTATTCAAAGACTTGTAGTATTGGATAGGAACAGGTTGCTGAGCCCTTCAGTTTTGTCTTACTGCACAAGCCAGGCTGAAGTGTCTACAGCTGCAGAGGATGTGGAAAAAATTGTCTCTGAAGTGGTATCTCAGTTTTAATTCTTAGTATTAAGCTAGCAATAACCAAATTTACTGTGCCAGTATTAAATTCAGTTTCTCTGAGATCACTCTGAATTTTGCTCTAAAGGTTGGATCTAACTTCAGACAAGGGCTTGAACAGGTTCTGGGAGAGGGTCTTCACCAGAATCTTCTGTTGAGGACTGAAAAGGAGAACTCCAGACCTTGTGACTGGGGAAGGAGTTGGACCTACTTGTATCCACTTAGTTGTCAGAAACTTCGTGGAAGAGGGAGAGAGATACTTCAGGCTCATTGAGGCTCACTTAAATCTATTTGAAGCAGTGGTGAAGCACTGAATTGATTACAAGCAGCAAGTAAACAACCACTGGAAATTGAGCAACTGTCTGGTGGTAGTGCTGTGTGAATTTTAATGAGGATTTGCAGAGAAAGCCTTGAAGCTATGGATGCTGACACATTTCAGATTAATTAAACAACCATAAATAGGAGAGCTGGCAAACTGAATGGGGGAGTTCTAAGCTTGCTTACTTTGCCATCAAGCAATTCTGCCACAATCACAAATTCTGACTTACTTGGGAAAGTCACCTTTAGCTGCCATATTAGTATCTGCTGAGCTTTACTCAAATGATAATGCTGGGAACTTTTTCTTTCAGTGTTGTCTGCTGTGACTGCTGCATCAAGGCAAGTCTAGTCTGTACAACAGCATATGGGTTTTCTACATTTTCTGTTTTCCCAATGCCTCACCTAGTCATAGGAAGCTTTCCTTCATCCCACTGACACCTCAAATCTACCCTCTACCTTGTTTCTAAGAAAACAGAAGAGGGAATATTATGAAGTGCAAAAGCAGCAAGGGTGCTGCAGACATCTCTTGTCATACTCAGCTAAAACAACTCTGGTTCCTCTTTCATCCTGTGTAAAGTGGTTGGGATTACACTGTGATCTATTTATACAAGGGTCAGAAAGTTCACTGCATTAATGTCTACCTTTTAAGTGCATTAATAAATCAATTGCATGCCATGCAAATTCTCCTGCTAAGCGGGAGGATGTGTTTCCCGGAGAACTCAGGTGACTTGTGTTGTGATTCTAGATGTCGATGCCCTTCAGAACATGTGTACATCTTCCACTTCACTTCCTAAAACTTTTGAGACTCTCCAGAGAGGACGACCCAGCTACTGAAGAGCAGAAGAGCTCAGAGTTGCTACATGAAATAGAGCACAGGCAGTATTTTGGGTAAGCTGGGACAGGGATGTTGATTTTACCTTGAAAGATGTTACCAGTTACTTATGCAAATCTACAAACATGCAGACAGCAGTATGTAGTAGTAGGTTGGTCAGCTGAATGTTCTGCTGAATGACTGGTTTAGTCCCTGGTCTAACTGGTGTATAGTTCTCTGGAAGTATTGTGGATTTTAGATGACCAAAAGGGAGGATGTGAATGTGCTCTGGAGTAGATTTTCCTTTCTAACTATTAGGTTTCTGATGTGGATTTAGAAGTGTCCACATTAGCCCAGACATGGAAAGTCCTTTCCAACAGCTTCATTTGTATAAGATTTTCCAGACTGCATTACATTCTATCCCCCACAGCTGGAGGTCTGTCACTACAACCCAGGCGTAGCCCCTTTACACCTACAAATCAAATATGCTAATTGTCTTAAGTATAACTGACTGAAGAGTAATGCCACAAATGGTTTCTCATTTTCCCTCCACACATATACAGACACCCTTTCCTTTTTGTCCCCAGAAAATGAACTATTCCAAAGAGAGCTTTTGACAGTTCTGAGTGGAAAAGACAGACCATATATGTATAAGTGCAATATCTAAGACTGAAAACATACATTATCTCTTCTCTATGTTCTCTTCTTCCTAAAACAATTAAGTGTTCTACTGGAGGAACTGGTGTCTTTTTTTTTTTCTTTCTTCTCTGAAACCATTCTTTAATGTAGCCAGAATAAAGTCACAGCAGTTTCTGGTTCAAAGGCTTGTACCTCAGTTGCCAAAAAGCAGGGGTAGTGTTCACTACTGAAGTTAACTGCGTGGGGCAGGCAGTGGTTTGGTCTATCTTATAATGCAGGTGCTGTAGAAGAGGTCTGAGAGGCTGCATTGCTGTCATACTTCAGGATGGCAAAAAAAAAATCTTGCTGCATGAGGATGCAGCCACAACCTTGGATCAGACATAGATAGTCATTAGCCCTTTGACATACTGACGATAGAGAGAAAGTGTCAGTAAATGAAAGTGTTCTGGTGCTTAGTAGCCTTCCTAAGTGGTGCTGAAGGCTCTTTTGAACTCATGCAGTTACCTAAATCACTTAGCAACCTGGGGGGAAGGGTGGAAGAGCACCATGCCCTCTAACAGAAACCTGGGTCAGCTTTCCTGCTTTTGTTTTTCCCTCTCCAGTGTACCCGTTATTTTGGAGCCACGTTGCCTAGCACGGCCTCTGTGCTGTTACACAGGGGCCATGGCAGACTGGCTGACTGCAGACATCTGTACCCGCTGTGAGCAGTACCTGATGAATGTGGCTTCCTGTCAGCAGCAAAGCATCCCTCCCAGAAGAACTTCCTGGGCTTGATCCAAACTGCAATAACTATACCATACATTTCTCCTGTCACTTGTTCTGTACCTGAAATAGATGAAACAGTTTTATGCACCTATTGACATAAAGGCCTGATTAGAAGACCTCCCTGCTGGTCAGTCTAAGCAGGAAGCACAGTTAGTATTTCTGTATTGTGAAGTATTCTAAAGCTTTGTGAGTTTTGGAACTGTTTTGGTTCTTTTTATGTTTCTTTGAGGAAAATAAACGTTGAAGCACTATCACGTCTCTAGCATTTTCTTCTTTGCACCTGCAGTTGTCATTGTTCCGTGGCACTGTTTGCATTCATTGCTGAGTAGGCTTCACACAACGTAATGAGTACAGGGAAACTTTTAACCTAAACCCCCATTCCTGAGAGGGTTGGAGAGTGGAGCTCTCAGTTATGTGATCACATCACCATGCATTTTGCAAGTGCTCCTTCCTCATAACTCACTAAACAGCACTTAAAGCTCACTGCTTTAATGCATGTAACACCACAGTGATGGCTGCCAGGCTTTAGGAAGCAGATTTGATTTAGGAAGCTTGATTTGGTTTTTGTCTGTGCACTATCATCCTTTGGCACCAGAGCTTCCTGGTGTGTGTCGCTACTATATCTCAATGACATCATCACCTGAGGAGCAGATGATTTTTCTTGAAAGATTCTTCTCTTTGTATTGGCTTTAAGCTTTGCCCTAAAGTGAACTGGACTGTTGCAATGTATATGAAAAATAAAGAATGTTTTAGTAGATTTTTTTGTGTGTTAAAACCAGAAATGAGATATTTGATAGTATGTGTATTTCTCCCCAGGAATTGCCTGTATGGAAGGGATGTAGGGCCTAAATGGAGTTTGCTTTGATTAGTTTCGCAGTGTTGAAGGATACAATGGACTTGTAGCTGGAATGAGTCATGCTAAAGAAAATAATGTCTAGGGAGGGCCAGTTCTTCTAGACAGAGTAGAAGGGAAGAAAGACATGTTTAAGCTGAGCCTAACTAAGGTCTGCATCCAAACTGCCAGGAGGGTCAATACCTCCAGCTGACTTGCGCTGGCCTGACTCTGCTTCCTCCAAACTGCCTGTCTGCAAGCTGATGCCACTTGCGGGTTTGGGCAAGCTCTGCAAGTAAATGAATGTGGGGAAGCTGGAGCTTGTGCTTCCTTTTGGAGCAAGTTCAAGTGCTCCTCTTCCTTCAGTCAATTAGGAGGGATGCAGCCTGCCTGCCCAGGTCCTCTCCTGTATGTGCTAATCGCTGGTGCTGCTGGGAGGCACATCCATATCAGGCAGGTGGGCTCCTTGCAGGCTTCAGGGAATGGCAGCCAAGCCACAGGTGCGCTTGCTGGCAAGATGGGCACAGTGTGGGGCCAGGGGCATGAGGTGCTCTTGGACGCTTGCTGAGTGGGGTAGTTTAGGTAAAGCTAGAAATGAGCTGAGATCAGCCTGTTTTGATTAATGTGTAAGCCCAAATGCTGCTCAAAGCCTGAGTGCAGCAGCATGGAGAGCAGTCTGTATGACACTGAGGTAGATTTCACTTTATCTGGAGAGCAAACGTAGTTCTACGTTCTGTCTCTTGCACATCTGCTGTGGTGTGAGGTGGGCTTGTTTTATTGCCTTTCCCTTTTCCTACCTTGTGACCATGACAGGGGTGAGGAAATGCCCTCACTTGCAGAACAGACAGGCAAAAAGGTAGGGGTGGGTGGATGCTAAGGGATAGCCTGACCTCTGCTTCTCCCTGATCTAGCAGCCTCATGGAATAACCCATGTTCCCATCATTCCTCTCAACTACATCGGTTGCATTAACCGCTGGGCAGGCTAGCAAAATCTCTGTCCCCTGTACAGGGGTGACATCTTCAACCCTGGTGAGCAGCCATTGTTCCTGACCATGGCAAGTCATGAAAGCTTGCGAGGGCAGACTTACTAGAAAAGTACACCTGTTTAAATACAGTCAAAAGAGTCTAGTCATCTCCTTTCCCTGGCTGAGGAGAGCCTTTAGGAGGAAAGAGAGAAAAGGCCTTATCTGGGAGCCACAAAGTGCAGAGTGGAGCAGGTACAGGCACAAGACAGGCAGCCTGAAGCAAGGGTGCAAAGAGGGAGGCTCCTGTGTGGAACAAATCTGGGACAAAGCCTTGAAGGCACCGAGAGCTGCACTTTCCAGGGATGTGGAAGTGATTGTGCAAAATGTGTTCTGTCCAGACCCCCTAAAAGGTGGTGGTTTGGAAGAAAGCCTTCCCTCTGCAAGCACACGGCAGGATTGGATCTGGTTTTTTAGCTCGTTCCTCTCTCATGTGGACCAGAGCCTTCACGGCTTGGTGTTAACCCTCTAGGCGAGCTTGCTCCCATCTTGTTTCCCCGTGGGGTCAGCCCTGTGTCGGTGTGCCGGGGTCAGCTCTGTGTCGCTGTGCTGGGGTCAGCCCTGTGTCGCTGTGCTGGGGTCGGCCCTGTGTCGGTGTGCTGCGGTCGGCCCTGTGCCGGTGCCCCCGAACCCAGCGAGGGGCGGGCGGGGCCGGGCCGGGCCCGCCCCGCCAGGGGGCAGCCGCGGGCCACGCTGCCCGGGGCCGGGGGCCGCAAAATCAGGGACATCTCAAAAATAGGAAATATTTTTATCGCCCTCTTTTTTTTTTTTTTTTTTTGGTCGGTCCCGCGGCGCTCCCCCAAGCCCTTGTCCTGGAAATGTCCCAGTGGGCATTTCCCGCTGGCAGAGAGGGCTTGGGTAATGGGCAGTGGGGAGGTGAGGGTGAGGGGGAAGGTCGGGGCGCGTGGGCCAAGGACATCTGGGACAAAGGCACAGGAACACAAAAAGGAGGTTTTACGTGAAGGGGAGAGGCAGCACAGGCCTGACTGCAGTAATGTCATGTGGCTGTCAGAGTAGTTTGGCGTTTGCTGCTTGAAGCCACCTGGGAAAACATGCTCCAGTAGAATCATAGAATGGCTTGGGTTGGAAAGGACCTTAAAGATCATCTATCTCCAACCCCCCCGCAGTGGGCAGGGACACCTTCCACTAGAGCAAGCTGCTCAAAGCCCCATCCAGCCTGGCCTTGAACACTTCCAGAA
Source organism: Neopelma chrysocephalum (assembly GCF_003984885.1). NCBI lineage: Eukaryota > Metazoa > Chordata > Aves > Passeriformes > Pipridae > Neopelma > Neopelma chrysocephalum. The sequence continues at coordinate 11,507,259 of NW_020897715.1, forward strand.
AGAGGTACAAACCCACTTGAATAACGTCACCCAGGGCACCACTGCCAGCACCTTCTTGTTCAGATGAAAGGTGGATTTTGAGTGGGGTTTCACCCTACATCCAATTCAGTTTGGCATAATTATTTTTGTTTCTTTTGTTATAAAGGATAAACATGAGGACTTCATATTTTACACATGAAATAAAACCATAGATGTAGTGTTGGGCAGGATAGGATTTAAAAACAGGATTAGATTTAAAAACTGTGTGGGCAAATTGGGGAAATGGTCTAGAAGAAACAGGAGGCAGCTGAATAAGGAAAAAGTGGAAGGTCGCACACTTGAGCAACAATATGAACTCCCAGAGTACAGAGGAGGGAGTGATGGGTTAAGTAGCAATTCTTCAGAAAAAGGATCAAAAGCTGAATGCAAGTCAGCTATGTCATGGTGTTGAGGTGATGGAAAATAAGTTGAGGGTAGATGTGGCGTAATTGGATCCAGCCCAGTAGAGAGCAGGGAGAACAAGCGGAAGTGGAGAAACCATTACCTACCAGGGAAGTCTGAAAGAACTGAGATTCTCTAACCCAAAGGAGGAGAGAACTGAAGTCTTTAGGCACATAAAAGGACATAATCGTTGTTCCTTGTCTGTGATGGAAGAGAGAAAAAAAAAAGAAAGAAGAAAGAAGGCTTAAGTCACAGCAGGAAAGGCTCAATTTAGATGTTAGGAAAAACTTTCTAATGACAGGGATAATAAAGAATAGACTGCCTGGGGAGTGGAGAGCTTTAAGATCAAGTTAAGCAACATCTGTCAGGGATGTCCGAGGTTTAGGTGATCCTGCTTGGGTTAGTGGGATGGACTGGTCTGACCTTTCAAGGTCCCTTTCAGCCCTAATTTTTCAGTGGTTCTGTGGGTCGACATTAATCTTCTTGATGGTATTTAAACAGTCAGCAGCTTCTCTTAAGTAACTGCTAGCAAGTCTCTTCTCTTGCCTGCGGTTTAAAATTAACTTAATTTCCATGCATCACTTTCGCCCTCCAGCTCCCAAGTCCTGCACGGCCAAGCAGCAGCTGAATTCCTTGACTGCTTGTGAGTACCTTCCTTGTGGCTCTGTAGCTATGCACAAAAAAAAAAGGGATACAAAAGCTGCATACTGGTGACTATGCCACCAGTGTGAGGGTGCCCTCCTTTTCTGCACTTATATGTAGGAGATATGGTCCCCCTTCTTGAGACAGCAGGATCTCATATGTGGTTATTTCATTTTGTGCGCTCCAGGGAGCTGCCTCTTCATGTTGCCTGCAGCCTTCTGATTCTATAAGGTATGAGCGTCCAAGCCCAGACACTGCCCAGCATGCGTGGCACTTCTGCGTAACAATGTGCACAACAACAGGTGGTGTAATTAATATTTGTCCACAAGTGATCTCTCTTCAAATGGGGCAGACTCCAGAAAGAAGGCGGCTGAAGTTGGCCCGAAGGTGAATTTTCATCTGCCAGCAACAGAGTAAGAGGGAGAGAAAAAGCCAGGCCACGATGAGCAGTATCTGCAATCCTTGTTGAGTGCCATTGGAAAACAAGGAGAGCTGTGAGTGTGTACTGAAGGCATGGCATCTGAAAACTTCTTAGTTTTTTGCTTAAAACAGAAAAGACAGCGTTTCCATAGCTGGGAAAAGCTGAAAAAAAGCTGAAAAGAGAGGGAACCCCTGCCTGGAAGTCCTCACCTTTGGAAAAAAACTCCCCGCCAGGCACTGAGCTGCACATATGGATTGTGAAGGGTGACCATGAAAACTGGGTGAGTATGGCATCAAGAGGATCACTGATCCCACATCACAGCTAGAAGATCAGCAATAGAGGCGATAGCCATAAACCAAAACAGGTTATCCAAAGTCAGGAAAACATGAGGCTTCCAAACCTTCATTGCATCCTCCTTAGTTATTTAGTTAAAACAGAAAAGATTACATTTCCATAGCTGGGAAAAATCATCCCCATTGAGAGAGAGAACCACAAGTATCTTACCTGCCCACAGACAAGCAGTCACACTTTCTCTCACTAATCTTCTCCAGTGGTTTTAACCAGCCAAGATAATTGTGGGCCCCATACACAGGCCTTCACACTTGCTTTTGTTAACAGAGCAAGCAAGATCTGTGTTATCTCTGCATGACAAGTAGTAAGAACCTTATTTCATACGTGTGAGTAACGTATAAAGAAACGAAGCGGCCACCACAGGAGCAGATTGGAACACAGGGTCTTTCACTCCCAGCCCTGAGCTCCTTCTTTCAGAGCGTGCTGCCAGCTCCGAGACGTGGCTGGGCTGTTATTTATACGTGTAATAAAACGCCACCTGAATGCAGCTGGAGTCCTACCTTTGAGCAACACGAGCACGCTAGGGACTTTATTTATGGCTATTTCACTTTGCCTCTCTTGAAGCTGGGAATGAGAGTTTCAGGTGTGCTACCCTTTAAAAAAACCCACTGTGAAATATGCATATGTTAAAGTGGGTTGTGCTTTTGTGGAGCCTGTATCCCAAACTACATAGTAGCTGCTTTGTGCACAAATTGTACAAAGGCACAGTTCCACTCCATTGAAAATGCATTTATCAGAACTAAGACAAAATGAATCTGATTCATTAAATAAGACCTCATTTTTTTAAGGGAATGTTAGGAGTAATACAAATACAGCAAGCTCATAAGGCCCTTGAAAGGTAAGGGTGAAGCAAGCTTACTCTTTAACTACTGCAACTTGGGAAAGGTGTTTTTGGAAGTGCCATAAAAATTGTAACTTTCTTGGGATATTCTGAACACTACTGTATCCCACAGGGTTCAGGGGAATGATGAGATTACCCACCCAAATGTAAGTTTATTTGAACAATGAAATTTATATGAAGTCCGGGATTTTTCAAGATAAGAGAAAATCAAGACCTTTTTCATTTTTTGCCCAGACAGCTGGGGAATTCAGGATCAGCTACACTTGAGCACCCTGCGTTTTGGGCATTGCAAACTCAAAAGTTTCCCATCTGAGGGATGCTGCCAGCTGCAGCGAGCTTGATCTCTGCTTAGCTTTGGAGCTGGAGCCAGACGGCCTGCTAACACAGTATGGCTGCAGGCCTTTTTGGTGTTTTCACTCTGTGGAGTTTTTATGAGACCATATCTGTCAAACGTATGTGTGAAGATAAATCAAACAAGCACAGCCATGGCTATTAAATAAATGTGAAATCTGAGTGGCTTCCACCAGCCCCTCGGTCCCTCCCCCTCGGCTGCCGTGTGTACTGAGTGTTTTATAGGCACAGGACGGTGAAGGATGGCTGGTTATGAGAAAGGGGAAGCAGTGGGGAGGCAGCTCCAAGGGAAGGGAGTGATTTCATTGCAGCGGGAAGCAGAGAGCTACGGGATGGATTTGGGGCTCATGCTGCTGAAATGTTTAGGTCTGAAAAGAGCCTGTCTGAATCTCGATGACTTTTGAAGAAGGAGAGACTCAACAAATTCCATCAGGGATGTGGTCTGACTGCTGTGATGGCATCCAAAGTGCAATGAAGACGGGAATTCAGCAGAGGAGACAAGAAGGCACTCCATGCAGAAGTGTAATGGGGTAATCAATCTTGGACCATGTTTGGGGCTAATGCTGTGTGAGCACCACAAGGTTGCTGCAACTTGAATACCAAAGCATGAGGACATCAAGCTTCTACATGCCCCACAGCCTGTCTTCTCCTGGAAAATAAAATAATCTTGACCTGATCACCACTCACATTTTCCCACTATTCCCTAAATTGTTCTTCCCCCAGGAGAAGGGTGGTCTTTCCAAGGTCAGGGTTGAGGTTACTGACAGGTCAGGGAGGGCAAGGTCAGGCTTGAAGCTGACTGTCTGTACCAAAGCTGTCCCACATAGGGAGAGGGCCTTGCAGTTTCCAAAGCCATCAATCTCCTCCCCACTTTCACCAGCTATTCACCTCTCCCAGTTTTAAGTGGAAGAAAATACAGCCAACCTCTTCAAGTCCTTGTGTCACGCCTCTGGGAGCTGCATTCTTGCTCTCGAGTGCTCAGTCACCGAAACAGAATAGCCAATATATCACTCCCAGTGTCTTTATTTGGGGCTTGAAGTTGGATCAATGTATCTGAAGCCTACTGTAACCAGGAAATGATTCTTCTTATTTCTGACAATGGGGCCACTTCTGCCACCAAGAAAGCATTTGTCACTTCTCCCTGGCTGCGCTGGGGTTTGGCTGAATGTGCCTGTTTACCCTGGCACACGGGGAGAGCATCCTCACAGAGGAGATGGGGACTCAACAGGAGTCAAGGCTAGCAAATCACGTGGTGGTGAAGTGTACAGTGCTGTGTTAAAGGCAAAGCAGGAGGGGCAGGACATGGCCCATAAGGCAGGAGCATGGGACAAAGATTATTTGATGTGGCTCCTAAATTTGTGATATCATTGCGCCTCCACCGATTTTTAATGCTCATTGACACTAGAAGAGGATTTGACCCATAAGATTATAGTCTGCTGCACAGAGGATGTCATGGCAGCTCTTGGTCCTTCTGTGAATATCACCAATGTTCAGCTGAATGAAAATAAATACCCAGAGATAGTTTTTGCCAGTAAAAACATACAAGGAAAGAGAAGGCTAATGTACTAACAAGTGCATTTCTGCTGAGTTGCTAATGCAATGCAAAATGATTATTAGTAATATTAGCAATGCACGTGAGACTACCATTGAACAAATGATCCGTGAACACCCAAAAGGCCAGGAAAACACTTAGAACAAATTTTTCTTTCAAAGTAAATAATTTAGATTGGATTCTGTTAGCTCATGGGGCCAGGTTGCTTTGTTGATGTGCTGGCACTGTTACTTTCAATGAAATCTAAATCAGCCAGTTTACACGAGCTGAAAACCTTCTCCAAGGCACAGGCAGCATGGGCAGTATCTTGGAAGCCAGACCTGCTGTTGTTGTCTTTCCTTAGTCCAGAGAAGACAGGCACCATTGCTGACAAGGGAAGTGTGAAGGCAAACCACTGGCTTCTCACCTCCTGCAGTCATATCCCTCCATTCCTGTCACCACCACCAGTGCTGGCTGCAGGGAGCTTCCTTCCACAGCAGCAATAGCTGCTTTCCCACCCCATCCCTTCAAAGGCACTGGGAGCAGCAAGCCCTACCTCCAGGGTTTTCAGTGCTCTCCCATCTAGCCCTGCATCCTTCACCTCCTCAGGACAAGGCAAATCTGGACAGGCCCGTCCTGCTCCTCAGGCATTCAGCAGCAGCTGGAGAAGTGCAAAAAGATCAGTGACACCTGCTGCAGCTGAGGGACTGCAAGGGGAATAAGTGGAAACAGGCCCTGTGTAGAGGGAGAAGTTTGGGGGGCAGACTGAGGAAGGGGAAAGGAGAAGCATTCTAGTGCTTCTCCCTGCCTGTCCCACTGAATACTCCTAACAAGGCTCTCCACATACAATGGACCCTTACCAGCTCTCCTCCACAGTCAACCTCCCTCAGAAGAGCTGCAGACTAACCCCAAATCTCTGCTCGGCCTTCAGAACCCCGAGGCAGGACACTGCTGTCATTCCTGACAGCTACCCAACCTGTTCTTAAAGCTCTGGCCTTAGGGAGGCTTCATGCCTGGACACTTTATGCATTGCCTCTATCTATTTGCCCTAATACTTTTGCAACATCAAGTTTGAACCTTTCTTACTGCAGTTTAAGGCTGTTATTATTTCGGAACATCTTGGGTTTGGGCAAGTAGAACTGACAGTGCCTTTCTCCTCTGCCACGAACTTAAAGACTTACTGTGCTTACTATTGGTCTTCTTTTTTTTTAAGGCTAAGCTTTACCAAGACTTCTCGATTTCCTCCCAGAGCATGTTCTCTAGACCTCTGATGATACTTCTTGTTTTCGTCTGGATTGTATTTAATTAGCCCACATCTTTGTTTTTGCTTTTTTCCAAGAGTATGGCACTGATGACTAACAGTTTGGTTTTTAATCTGCGCTAAACCTCAGCTCCAGTAGTTCCATATCCATATTTGTGCAGTCAGTTATTCTCCAGTGTGGATTCTCCTCTGTAGAGATTCCTACTGTGTCCTTTCTTTTTTTTCCTCTGACTGTTTCTTTAATTTGTCAGGCTGTTGTTTGCTTTTTTAAAAAATTCTAGTCCTGTCTTCAGTGTCCTTGCAGATTCTTCAGCTTTGGGCATCCTGCAAATTTAATCATCTTTCTTCTAGTTCACAGTCCAAGTCACTAACAGACTGGAACTGGAGACAGAGAGAAACCTGTACATATCTGTCCAGTCTGTACATCTCTATTCCTGTCTGTGGAGAGTGAAGTCCTCTTCACAGCCTTCTGCGTACCAGTGCTGTGTCTGCTCTGCAGCAGATAGACCACACATTCCTTGCTGGTTTATGAGAATTTCATGCGAGACAGTGTCAAAGGACTTCCTCGAGTCAAGATACTGACATCTGCTTCTCCTTACTGGCCTGCGAGGTCTGTCTGCTTGTTTTAAAAGAAAATTAAATGGGTTTGTCAGGACCAGACTATGAAGCTAATACTGGTTGTTACTCATCCCATTACATTCCTTACCAATAGCTTTTATTATTACTAATTCCAGAATTTTTCCCGTAATTGAAATTAAATTAATGTCTATAATTCCCCACTCCTTTTTTTCCCCCCCAAGACTTCTTGATTTTTACTTTCATTGCTTTTGCTATGCTTTTATGTTAATCCTTAGTAATCCAGCCTAGGTTTCTCTCTCTACATAGCCTCTTTAAGCTTAAGGTCAACAGTGGCATTCTAGTCAATCTATTCTTTTCTTGTATTTCTGTTCCTTTCTCTGCACTGGTGTAGAACTTGCTTGGGCAAACTGTATCTTGCTGTCTTCCTGTCCCAGCAACTAGATGAGTGCAAAAAAAAGCCCCCTTTACCACAAAAGCCTGGGTTGTGGGTGAAGTCTGCTTATTGTTTCTTGGCTCATTGGTTTACAGGAGACTTGTCACAATGCTAAGGCCCAGACCTGGTGACCTGTAGGCCACCCTATGCTGTTAATGCTCATGTTTTCTCCCTAAGCTATTTTAGCTATGGCATTTTACCTGGCAGAAGTTCTGGGCTACCCACCTCACTGCTGTTGCCACCTTCTTTCTTTCTTTTTTTTTTGGTCTCATCAGAAATGGTTGACATGAATGAGATGGCCACATCTTCTGCCATGCCCAGCAACTATCCATTCCAGCTACTCTGCAGGAGAGGGAAGGAATACTGAGCACCACTGGCAAGCTAAAGCCTCCCCACTCTGTTACTTTTCTTAGCCTTCGAAGTCAAGGTTAGATCTGCATTACCATACTGGCAGTGAAATCCTAGTTCAAGCCAGCTTTGGATAATGTTTGCTCAGGTGTAGTATCTTGGAAAGTGAAATCATTGCTGCTCCTTTCCCAGAAAAAATAGTCATTGTTTGCCACATTTAATTAAGTTTTCCCCTCTGTTCACACAGCCTTCCCCACCCAGATCTGAAGTTAGTTTTATAGTTTCCTCTCAGCCTTCTCCTTTGATCCTAAAGAAGCTGTCACCTCAGTACCTACAGCCCTTCCTTTCTCACCTTGGCCAGCATAAAATGTGTTTGTGTGTTAATGGCTTTCTCCCTGGGGGCAGCTGACTCTCTTTACTAGTCAGCTGGATGCTGGATGAAATAATTTTCTCTGCTTCAAGTATGTCACACATATATATTTCCCTGCCTGGGTTTTATGTTCCATCCCAACTTCATTCATAGGAAATGATTCTGTTTTAGTTCATTTTGTTTTGGAAAGTGAATCTGTTGCCAGGGGAATGTGAGAGATTTCCAGAGACTGGGTCCAACTTTAGTGCAGGAAGGTGCTACAAAGACTTTGCCACACGCAGCCTGCTGCTGCTGCTCTTCACTCCTGCACTGCAAGAGGCTGTTTCCTCCTTAGAGCCTCCTCAGCACCAGCCACACTCAAGCCAACGTGTCTGAAGTTGTGTGGAGTCTCTGCTTTGGTCAGCCATGTCTGTGACCTGCTCTCTCCACCTTATCTGGCTTCTGTCAGGCGACTTGCCCTATCCCTGAACTAGCACCAAAGTTTGAACCCTCAGGTCTGTGCACTGGGGAAAATCCTCCTTTGCTAAAGAAAGCTGTATTACAGCAACGAAAGGGCAGGATCAAGCCTTCAGGTTATGGTGAAGAAGGCTTAAGAGAGAAAAAAGAAAAAATGCCAGTTGATATAAATAAACAACAAAATTACCCGTGTTGTGAGACCTAAGTGCAATTATGAGTAGTGCCATTTTTAGACTGCTTGTTGGGATACAGTTCTGCAACAAAAGTTATTAATAAAATGCTTCGCCATGAGTGTGGCTTCAATAGCGTGACTCAGAAACCTCAACCCAACGACAGCTTGTCTGCTGTAGAGCCTAATATGGATGCTACATTTAGCCATGCCACAGCAGGCTAGATTCAAAATGCTCAATTAGTATGATTAACCCAAAGTATAAAGCAGACTGCACATTTTCTCTGCTGTACCATCAAATCAATGCTGTTCAGCTTCGGTACTGGGATGGGATGGATCTGCAGGATCCATCTCATAGGTGTGGTGTATGAAGAGGGCTAATGAGGGAGAATGGTGATTTAAGGAGAATCTGGAAGAGCAAATCTAGAAGGGAGGAGTGAGCATGTGGAGTGAAGTGCCAGAGAAGAGTTTTGTGCAGTTGCACACAGGGACCCCAGTCTGCTCCCCCTCTGCTCCTCAGAGGTAGAATCTTAAGCTGCTGTAATCGATGACAGATGCCGGCTGCTGAGCCAGAGCTCTGCTTCATCTCAAGAGAGGGAAGTGACGAACGAGGCACAAAAGATGTGTTAGAGTGGTACACAAAGAACTATTACAGATTGCACTGTCTGAAATGAACAAATGTTGTTCTCTAGTGTTAGCTGTAGATTAACTTTCAAAAGTACCCACACTTGTAAAGAAGGTTTGGAGAAAATGTCTGATTTTTGATTTTTTTTTCTTTTTGGTGTATTACTATGTCAACAGGCTCATTAAATCTTACTTCTACAGATCATTTTGAAATTCATGCTTACTTTATGACCCAAAAGAATGAAGGAAAAAAGTACCTCCATCCAAAACACGGCTGTCAGAAGACGAAAAAAATATCTGCTTTGGAAATGAACACTCACTCATTTGGAAATGAACACCCCTCTGTCATACATATGCACACAATCTCTTGCTAGGCAGATCACTGCAAATCAGGTTAACTAAGAAGAGCTAAGGCCAAATCTGGAACAAGAGAAAACTCTGTCAGTAGAAACAGCTCAGCAGATGCACATTTATTACATTCACTGAAGCAGTAAAATAAAAAGCAAAACAAAACAAAACAAAACAAAACTATTTCTTGGTGCCTGTGTCTGATTTGCCTGCAATGACCTCTCTTTCCTTCAAGCCAAGTCCTTTCTTTCTGCAGATCTCCATGTATGGTTGGCATTCCACAATTAGGGAAGCATCAATAAATCAGTGACAGACAAGGAAGGACTTCAGCCTTCCCTACAGCTTGCAGTACTAAAAGTTCATCTCCAAGTGCTCCCTCTTCATTCCAAGAAGCAGCCAGGGTGCTTAAGGTTTGGGAATAGGGAACAGCATGGGCTCAATGCTGGCCAGGCCCTGAAACTGGAGTTGGAGGGGATGGGGATGCAGATAATACTGCACTGAACTGAACACCATTAGATATTGGACTATACAGTGAGCCAAGAACTTGGGTGGTAGCTGTTATTGTGAATCATGATCAAGAAATGTTGTTATTACATAGTGCTTTACGTTGGGTTGATGCCTGATGCAGTGGGGAATCAGCTTTGTACAACATAAAGAGCAAAGAAAGACTCACAGAGCAAAGAGGCAGAAAAGCCTGCATGAAGACAGTCAATATGGCAGAGAGAATACTATATGAAGCATCAGTGGCAAGGTTCAATTGCATAGATAGCTTCTGTGATACAGTATACCTGTCACAGAATACTTCAGATGAGACCTTGGCAGTGCTCCAGCCTTGGCCCCCACTCAGACCAAGGCTATTTTCAAAGTTAGGTCGTGTTGTCCAGGGCTCTGTCCAGTTCACTTCTGAAAATCTCCAAGGATAGGAGTTTCACAGTGTCTTTGTGAAACTTGTTCCAATGCTGAAACATCCTCCTGGACAACATTTTTTTCCCTGTGACTCTTCCAGGTGCAGTTTGTCTTCTCTCTAACCTCCTTTAGCTAACTGAAGACTGCAAGTAGATTCCCCCTTAGCTAGGGGTTCTCCCCTTGTTCCAGGCTAAACAGGTCTATTTCCCCCAGCTTTTCCTGATATGCCCCTCTGTAGCCCCCACATCTCTTGCTGGGCAGTAATTTTCCTCTGTCCCATCTATTTAGACAGTCAGGTCTTTGGGATGGGTAGTGTTATTTGACAAATGCATGGCAGATTGATTGAAGAGGCAAGAGGCACAGATGGAAAACTTTGTCCTCAAAGTAATCCTGTTCCTTTGCCTTGCTGGAGGTCAGAAAGGGGTTGTAAGTAAAGCTGCAGGCTCACTTGGAGACCAGGACAAGGAAGGAGTACACCAGTGAGTGTTTGGTTATGGTCTAGTAGGTGTCTTCATCTTCTGAAGCAAGATTTGTTACACCTGAGCCATCACTGACAAGCGTATCTCCAGTCTCCACCTAAATTGTGCTCATGAAGAAGAGTCTGTGGTATCCCTTATCAGCTCCAAAGCCTCCCTATAACTGCTCTGTTGGCCTAAATCTTTGCTGCAAACCAACCACAGTTTTTCTCATGCTTCTCTCTTGGACTCCGAAGTCCTTAGGACAAGCCCTTACGTATGGAAAGGCTGTTAATGCTCTCTCTTAGTTTTCTCTTCTCCAGACTAAACAAACCCAATTCTTTGGATCTGCCCTCATAGATTATGTTTTCCAAAGCTTTTATCGTGCTTGCTCCTGCACCTCAGAGCGCTCCCCAGTTTGTTTACCCATTTTGGACAGTGCTGTGCCCAGCATCCCCAGCTGAGGCATCCTCAGGGCCAACTGCAGCACAGTCATTTTCTCCCATGCCTGTCCTATGAATCGCTCATTAAAGGGTCCCAATCAAGAGACTTGCCTCTTTTGAAACAGCATGACAGTGTTGACAAAGTTTTTGTCTGCAATCCTGGGAGCCTTTCCTGCAGCAGTGCTCTTTATCCAATTAGTCCCCATTTTGCGTTTGAGTTCCAACACCTCGCTGTGGTATTTTGCGCTCACTCTTGTGTGATTTCCATCCTGCTGATTTGAGACCAATTCTCCAGTTTATTCAGATTGTTTTGAAATCTGCTGAGGCTGCCTTCCCCTCCATGCAGACCCCATGGCTGCAACTCCTCCCAGCTCAGTGGTGCACATGAATGTTATCCTGATTTCTCTGCAATATCCCTGACATTGTGGTCCCTATTATCTCCAGTTCCGTGGTCAGGCAAGCTGCTGAACTGCCTGGGGCAGAAAGCTGTTTACAACAAACACAGTTGTTAACCTTTTGGGACAGTGTTACAGTGAGCTGCACACCTGCTTGTAGGATGATTTCACCCACCACAGGTTCCTGGTGGTCTATGAGGCAGTATTCCAGGACACCAGAGGGGTTACTGCTGGGCCGTGGTCACTCTTGATGGTCTTCTGGTAGCAGCACTGGTAAGTGCAAAGGTTTGGGGAAAAAAAGCTTCCTTGTGGTTGACAGCTGTGAAGAACTGAGTTGTGAAAGATATCCAAAGGAAAGTTCTAGGCAGAAGGATGCATGGAAGGGTTACTTCCCTTTCTCTAGTTTCATAAATACCCAAAATACCCTAGCCAGCTGGGGAGAGGGAATGCATTCTCAGGACTTGGGGCTCACACCAGCCCTCCTTCATCCCCATGAGTTCTTGGATGACCACAGGGCCCCACGAAGCACCAGCTCATGCCTGGAACCAGGGGCCTCCCCACAGACTGAGCCTGGAGCAGGACCCCTTCCCCATTGCTCCCTTTGGTGCCTGGCTGTCTCCAGGTCCTGGCTGCCAGGCTGGGATGTGGGTTAGCAGATTTTTTCCACGCTGTTTCTCCGGGATCCCTGACAGAGCCCATCAGAGCTGCCTTTTATCAGCACTGCATGCCTTAGTGAGCCTGTCATGACTCACACACAATGTGCTCTGTGCCAGATTAATCCGGCTGGCTTTCATGCTCAGGATGTGGGCGATGGGCAAGGTGGGGGGGGCATGGGGACAGATGCAGGGCTAGTGGGGGCCCAGGGAATGGGCAGACATGAGGACCGTGAGTACTGAGGAGAAGGACTTCGATTCAGGATGGTCTGAAGGGACAAAGAGAGAAGAAGCTCAGGGGCACAAAAAAGAAAGGAAAGCAACAGGTGTGCATACTGCCTTCCAGCTGCAGGTATTAGTTGCCCTGACTTTTTAACAGGCTCCATACTGGAAGTTGTGCAGAGGTATTCATCCCCATCAGTGAGTTTGTTTTCACTGTTGCACTCCTAGCTTCACTCCCTTAGCTCTAATTCCTCCTTCTCAGCAGTGTCAGTGTTTGGGTCTGATGGAGCCAAGGGTGGGAGGCAGCCCTTGCCACGTGATTGTCTCCTGCCACCTCTTGAGTCTCTCCAGCTCCTGGCACACCAATCATCCATTCAGCCAGCAGTAACTTATCCCCAACTTTTGGGGTCACATAGTTCTAAGCATGGTTTGCAAGATTTCATGGACCTCTTCTGCTCCAGAAACTCAACTTGTTGTCAGTCCAGCTGGGATCATGCCAGTATGTTGCTGTGGGTACATGAGAGTATAGTTAGGTGTTCACCTCTGTTACATAGCTCTATCCAACCCTAAGAGAGAGGGAGAGACAGATATTTGCAAATTCAGGTGCAAAAACATTCTTTGATGCTGCTAATACTTCTGATTTAGGTTTGACATTTCTTTGATACATAAACACATCAGTTGAAACAGATCACTTGGGGGGTTTACTGAGACAGGTATGTCTGAAGCCTTGGTCTATGAACTGAGGGAGGACAGTGTTTATAGCTCATCTTTCATCTTTTATCTTTTCTGGACTGCAATTCCAAAGTAATTAAAATTTCTCAAAAATGCATTGGTTATGAAATGGATGTCTTCAGAAAGGGCTGCCATGAAAGTCATCCCTGAAATATGAGGCAAGCTTGAGGAAAGCTGCCTGCTTTCATTCCAGAGTTAACTGCATGCCACTCAAATATGGAATCTCTTTCTGCTCATTTGTGGAAAGTATTTGCCCCTGAAATAAAGACCTGTGAAGCTGAGCTATGAGAAAGAGTCACGTATACTATTGGTAGAAAATATCCAGTAAATTATGTTCCCTCCATAGTTAATTTCTGTGAGTACAATTTTCTGTGAGTCTGTTTAGCATGTCTCCTAAATCATGTCCAAACTGTGTTGATTCAAGAGGAGTGTAGAGAAGTCATATTTTTGTCTTCCAGACTTTCTTTGGAGAAGTATCCCCATGACATGAGCTGCAACCTGAATAGTGCCACAACAGCTCAGATGCACAGAGGAGGGAGCTTGACCTGCCTTCTTGGTGCTGATGCACCTTGTAGGACAGCATTACGTACGCTGCTGCTGCCTTTACTGCTGGCACCTACCTAGTGGGAATGCCTAAAAGAGCCAGGCAAGTACACCCTGCAGAGCTAAATAGGGTGTTCAGGCTATTTTGGAAGTCTTCCTACAGTGCATCACATTGGGGTTTGGAGCTATTGGTCCAGCACCTGGTTAAATAGCCTGGTTACTTTTTATTTAAAGAGCTATAAATTTGCTCAGAGGGCCCTGACCTGCACTGACAGCTTGGTTAATGGTTTCGAGGTATGCAGAATGGAAATCAAACATTACCATGTCTTTCTGAAAAAAGACATATGTTTCACATTGTATGCAATATAAAGAAAAAAACAGGAAAATGCAGGAAAGTTTACATTTCCTTGCCAGTTAAAGGTATTCAGTTGTGTAATACATCACCACATAGCTCTTTCTCATTGGTTGATTGTTCCATCTTCAGTCACCAAGTAATGAGGATTTTCATTCATCTTCATTAAATGCAGAATGGAGAACCTGAAGTGGTTCATTGTTCAAAAGCTGCTCTTCTATTCTACTTTGGCAGCTTTTTCCTTTTGCTCTCCTCAGGTGTAAGGCCTTGATTTAGCAAGGTGTTTAAACATCTCTTTAAGGTTAAACATATAATTTAGTTTATTCCTACCCGGCAGCGCCTCTAAGCATGTTCTTAACCCTGCACTCCAGTTGCAGTGAAGTAAAGCAAGCAATTAAGCAGGTGCTTTGCTGAAGCAGATCCTAAATGACTACTTAAGTCCTTTGTAAGAAGGAGTATAAATCCTCCTCCTGACAGGGGTGGGAGTGGGGATGGATACGTTTTATTATCATCCTCCTCTTTAAAGCTTGACTTGGTCTTGCAGACTGCCCGGGTCCTTCCTTGGGCTGGTAACCAGCTGGTAAGTGGCTGTCACCTCTGTGAGAGCTGTGACCATGTACGAAAAATTCAGATTTACAGCAACAATGACAAGATCACCATCCTTTTTATGGAAATGCAAGCTGGTGGCAGGGATGTTGGGAGCTGACTTGTGTTAACCCAGGCGGGGGAAGACAGCAGGGCTGCCCCAGTTTACACCTGCTGAGGATGGGGGCAGCGAGGGAGGGAAGGGTTTACCCTGGTTTTGTTTCACACCACACCACTGTCTTCCCACGGGGGCTGCGGTCACCGTGCTGCTTGGAAAATGAACACCATCTCTGTTTAATTTTAATGCAGCCCATTAACTAAGCTGCCTCACTGCACTTTGTCCATCTGGGTCGTCCCATGCACGCCAGAGTTTCCCTTTCATATTATTCCCCATCGATTCAGGAGGCCCTTTTCACTCACCCCCCTTCCCTCCTCCTCTCCCCAGCCCATCAACATTGTGTTGCTCAGCCCTGGAGCACAAGCCTCGGCCATTCCTCGCGTTCCACTGCCAACACAGAGAGGCAGCAACCTGTGCAGAGATAAGTTGCACAAGTGTTCGACCCCCACCACCAAAAGAAATAGCCTTTGCTGCCATAAGAAAGGCAAAAAGCACGATGGAGGGAGGGAGCACAGCTGTAACAGTGCACACTTGTTAATCAGGAGAAAAAAGGGGTAGGGAGGAGGAGGAGAAGGAGGAGGAGGAGAAGGAGGATGGATGTAGCAACAGCAAGGGCTTGGTCGGGAAGGGGGCTGGGGGCAAGGGAGGTAGCCAGACAAGTGGAGTCCCTCTGCTAAGGCCATCAATTATAGGGCCTGGGGCCTGTTTGTTGCCGTTGTTGGCAGCACGGAGAGTTGGGGTTTGCTTTTTTTCTTTCTTCTTCTTTTCTTCCTTTTTTTTTTTTTTTTTTGTGAGGTCTGGGCTGCAGCTCAGCCAAGGAAGGCTGGGGGTGGGGAAGGAGGGGTGAATACGGGATTTTGCCCAATCCACTGACTCTCAATGGAGGCTCCAGGCAACACTCAAGGCGCTGTGAGGCAGCACCGTCCCGAAGAAAGGAACCTTCGTGGGCTGTGGTGGGAAAGCAAGCAATAGGAGGCATCCCTCCCCACCAGGTGAGCGGGAGTCCAGCCCGTCTCCCCCCACCTCAGTCCCATTGCCCAGTTAAGCACTGGGGATGCTGTGGAGATTTTGGCTCCTGGGCTCGGGCCAGTCAGTTGTGCAGCACTTTAAGACTGAAATGGGTAAATAGAGTGTACAGAGCAGACCTTTGGCTGGGGAGGTGATGGTCTATGCCAACTATAGTGTAACACGGGGCTGTACGTGTACTGGGGCTACACATACACGTATGCGTGTGCATATATATATATTTATATATGTATATACACACATTTCTGCATGGAACATGGGCTGTAAGGCCAGTGGCACTGGCGGCGACTGTGACTTTCCAGCCTGGGCCCTCATGGTTCCTTCCTTGTGCCTGCCATCCCTGGCTAGGTGATATCATCTCTTCCAAGGAAACATCTGGTCCTGATTTC
This sequence comes from Neopelma chrysocephalum, assembly GCF_003984885.1. NCBI lineage: Eukaryota > Metazoa > Chordata > Aves > Passeriformes > Pipridae > Neopelma > Neopelma chrysocephalum. The sequence goes on from NW_020897715.1 coordinate 11,523,223, forward strand.
AGGCCTGCCGGTGACTGAGCCACCGCTGGCTTTCTAGGCAATGTGCCCTACAGATTAATTACTTTCACAGTTGAAAACGTGCACCTTGATTTTCAGTCTGAATTTGTCTGGCCTCAACTGCTGGCAGCTGGTTCTCATAAATGCCCTTTTCTGCCCGATTAAAGAGCCCTTTGATATCAGGAATCTCCCTCTTTCTTGAAATGCCTGTAGATCAAATCACTCCTTGGAAGAACCAGGGTGATCATGCCTTTTTAAATTGCACACCGTAGGGTGGGTTGTCCGACTTCAAACCTTTCCAGATTAAGCCATGTGGCATTAAATATCCTTTGGCATCCACACCTGTTCCTGCATCCCTCACTGGCACCAGGAAGGGCTGCCTGCCAGCCTAGGATGCTTGATGCCTTCAAGATGGCAGACACAGCCACGCGTGGAGCGGCAGAGAGCAGAGACTTCGGGAGAGACCTGACGGATGCATTTGGCCATGGAGGGGCTGCTCCTCAAGTGTAAAAACACTGATAAAAATAAATTTGCTGCTTTTTCTGCTGCTGAGGAGGTCATGGCATGCTGAATGGGTCAGAGCAATTGAGGCTGATCACTAGTGCGAGGGTGGGAGGAAGACTGCAAACTGGCCAGCACATTGTGTACCAGAAGCCTTGGACAAACAGGTTCATCTCTCGGATCAAAGGATGTTTAGCCACAATAGTTTATATATGGGGAAAAAAATTGTTGGCTTGCAACATTTATTTTTCAGATTTTAAATTTTTGTGGTAGTATGGCATAAAAGGGGAAAAGGTTTTTAGTGAAGCCTCAAGCTCACAAAGTGCAAAAAATAGCTTCCTGCCCAGCTTTGCAATGAAAAGATGTTTGTATTAGAGAGAGGACCCTGCAGAAATTCATCTTGTATGAAATGGAAAGGAGAACCATGTTGTATCTCTATGCTATTACATTTTATAGCTTTTGTTTGTTTATTTGTAAGCTCTGCAGCCCAGTATCACTGCTGTGTTTATCAAGCCCAAAGCTCATGCAGAATGGCATTTCCATGCAGCTCTGCTTGCTTGCTGGAGTGGCATAGTCTGTAACATGCATAGCCTAAGATGCTGAGGCATTGCTACTCTATCATACTTAAAACTCTCTGGGGTTATAACCAAGTGAGATTACAGCCAGTTGGTTACAACCAGCCCTGGTTAGAACAGCTGGGGGACATGAAACACTGTCCTTGGCCAAGTAACTTGCAAAAGGTCACCCAGAGCATCTGTGGCAGGGCAGGACCTGTACCCTGATTCTTTTAACTCTGCCTCCTAATCACAGAACCGTCTCCCAGGTGGGGCCACTCCTCAAGGGCTTTAGATCAGGCAAAGCTGTCTGTGCAGCCTTTCCCACTAAACTGCATCTCAAAAAAAATTATTGATCTCTCACAATTGTGCATTTTAATCATAGTTACAAGTCTTAAGGTGAGGGCAAAGCAGGCCCCTACTCCCCACCTTCTGAGTCTGAGAAGTAAATCCATAGGGTATCTCAGGAGGGAGCACCACAACAAACTAGTCCAATGCAGACCACAAAACTTTTTATCAAAACCTGGACTAAAATTCACCTTTCAGAAAGATTTAATTTCTTTATGGACACAGTGCAGGCTCCAATTCTGCAAACTAAAGCAAATGGTAAAAGTCTCTTTCATCTGGCCAAGTAGGATCAGTGAAGTACTCCATCCCACTGGGGTGCTGACTGGTAGGATATTTCCCTTAGGCCTGTATCTCCATCAGGAAAACTAGGGAGAGTGCTTGGCTGTTCAGACATCAAACCTCTTTCTTCCTGTGTGTTGCTCAGTGCTAATGGGACTGGAAAGGAGAAGAAAGATTTTCTTTATTGCCTCAAATCCTCCTACCCCTTGTCCCAGTCCCAAGGGTCCTATGTGATATGAGACATATGTTTGCCTTTCATCCCTGCCTGAGAAACTCATGTTTCAGCATTAGCATGCAAGACGGAAGAAAGCCAGCATTTCTTTGGGGCTACTCTGGGAGGATTTCATCCCAGAGTTCGCTTCTACGTTTTCCTTACTTCGCCTTTTCCCCAATGTTGACTGCAGCAGGAAACCCCATCAGTTTTATAGAATCATAGAATCAGCCAGGTTGGAAGGGACATCTGAAATCATCAAGTCCAACCCTTGATCCAACAGCACCATGGTTACTAGACCATGGCACTAAGTGCCACATCCAGTCTCATTTTAAAAATCTCCAGGGATGAAGAATCCACCACTTCCCTGGGCAGCCCATTCCAATGTCTGATTACCCTCTCTGTAAAGAATTTCTTCCTAATATCTAGACCATGCCCTCTTGTCTTACCGATAGCTGCCTGGGAGAAGAGACCAACCCCTACCTGGCTACAACCTCCTTTCAGGTAGTTGTAGAGAGTGATGAGGTCTCCCCTGAGCCTCTTCTTCTCCAGGCTGTTTGCTACCTGCTCACTCCTCAAGGTGGTGAACTGGATCTCTTGACTCTGTCAGTGATGCACTTAGACATGGTGACAAGCACCTCTCACCAGAGGCTGTTTTTGGCAGCTCAGGTATGAGGTGCTCTATAGGGTGGATGGCAAAGGAAGCATGGAGGGGGGAGGTAGCTTCTTGTCTCACCTGGTTAAGAGGTGTTAATTAAAGTAGCTATTTTGACTTTTTCATGCCCTGACATTCTTTGTCAGTGTGATGACAGCACATGTGACCCAAGTGGCCTCCCAGCAAGCACTGTGTGAGATCCACTCTTCACCATCTCCCGTTCATCATCGTCTCCCACCCACCTCAGTGCTGCTAATGCATTTCCATTATTTATGAGACAACCCTTGGGGTTTCCAGTTCAGCCTTTCAAATTCACTCTCTTACTGCTCTTTACTTGGCATATTGAGGTCCATGGTCCAGAAGTCAATATGGTTCAACACTCAGCTACCAAACACAGATCTCTTGAACTTTTCCTTTCTAGCAGGGTTTGTTTTAAAGGAGCAATATGTGATCATTGCACATGGTTGTATGAACAAAGAAAAAGTCTCAAGTTCTGGATTAACAGCAGTGGAAACCAGTGCCTTCTCAGGTTGGTCGTAAAAATATATAACATACCATCACAGTAGTAACATGGACCAGAATCCTGTCAAAGAGGGAAAAGAGAATTAATCTTTTCAGATGCAACACTCTCTTACTTTGAGTTTACCAATGCGGCAGCCAGATGGTGCCTATCATGACAACAGGTTTCTTTTGCCTTGCAAAAGGAAAATATATGAGACACGATCAGTGCATTTCCCATGTGCCCTCATCTGACAAATCCTTACCATCACCAATCCTCTGCTCAGGGTACACAGCATTTTGTTACTGAGTTCTCATTATATGAATAACACTTTAAGCTGCAGGAAAAGTAGGTTTGAACTCATTGTAGTGAGTTCACTTATTGCAGTACTGCTCTGTAGGGAAATGGGCCTTTTTACAAGGCCTGCATTTGCTCACTGACAGAGGAGGCCCAGAGGAATGCTTCCTCACCAGACATCAGCCAGACCTTAGCTGTATGACCTTATGGCTCGCAGACAGCAGTTTTACTAGCACATCCAAAATAAACCTATCCTTTGTCCTGATGCAGAAACTGCACGGAGGCTGTTTCATTTAGAAGCTGTTCCTTGGACAGCTTATTCCTCCAGTGGCCTGAGAAGGCTGTCAGCTTCTCCTATGAACTATTTACCACATCTGCCCTTTGTAACACCAAGTTTTTTTGCTGCCTTGTTCCCTCTCCACCACCCACAGCATGAAAATAACAGTGCACACCCAATTTAAGCCACGCACAACTCCCCCAACATCTTCCACCAGCCTTCATGGATGTCCATGGATTTTTCCACTCTGAGTGCAGGTTTCTCATTCCCACTGTAATAGCCTAGAGCTTGTTGTCTAAATCTGATTTTGAATTAGGCAAGGGTCCATGATTCCATGTCAATGCCAAACTGTGGGTGGGAGCAGAGGGAAGGATTTTTTTCCTAGGGATTTGAAATCTCTTCTTATGGTGTTTCTGAAAGATTTCATCTCTCCAGGAAGCAGAAGTCTCTCGAGATGAGCTGTTTGTGCAAAACTCTGCCGTGTGGGCTTGAGCTGGAGGCTTCAGATGCAGCCAAACCAAAAGACTGCTTTTTTTCTGGGTTGGGTCCAGTCAGGATCCAAACTTCAGGGGAGGATTTTGGTCCAAGAAATTGAATCTGAGCTGCTCTTATCTTCAAGTGTTTCAGATGAAAGGATTGTTTGAGTCCAAGAAGGCGTGAGAAATGCAGTCACCCTGACTTAGTTGTGCCTCCAGGCAGAAGACGTGGTAGGACAGTAAGAGAAGCTGCTTATAGCTTATGGTGGGCGCTTGATGAAGTGACTTGACAAGAGACACACAAACAGCCTATAGCAGAGACAAGGAAAAAATTATCTAAGTACTGTTTTGTTATCCCTCTTTGATCCACAGAGACTACTTTGGCTGGGCCAAATCCACAGCTGGCGTAAGAGCCTTCATATTATCCAAATGTCGAGGAAAGATACAAACATAGAGATCGAGTTAGGATTGAGTGAGCCCCATTTCCAACTGGAATTTACAACAGGAGCCCAAGCTGGGGTTTGCACGAAACACATCCCGTTTCACATCCCTAAAGCCAAAGCCTGGGCTGGATTTTCTTCTATACCAAATATCAAGGCTGAAAGCGTGGGAATGCCTTCTCTTGAAATATATCTTATTTCCACGGTCTGGCTAAAGAGGTCCCTCACTCCCAAACCATTACAGCCTTTGTTTCTTTCCTAAATCTCATAGCACCGACGTTTGCCGTGAAATCACTGGGTCAGCATCCCCCTCCTGGCTTTACTCCCCCATTCTCTGTGAGCTTGCTGCGTTACACTCCAGGTTACACACAGAGAGATGAGCTGAGAATGCCCGGCAACGGCAGATAAAATGCCGCCATGTGAAACCCACACTTATTGCAGAGTCGTGTTTTAACCTTGTCCCACCCCTCCCCTTCCAAGAAGCCAGCCTGGGTGGGAAAGTCGCGGAGAAATAAGATGTTACGTTCATTGAGGGGAGCTGAGAGACGGGGGATTTGTAACTGGAGACCGGGACGAAGGCGGGGGGGAAAGAAACATGCAGAGATATTGATGACCCCCTATCTCGGCAGGTCGGCGGTGCCCCGGTGCCCCTCTCACAGCACGTTTCGCATCTCCCGGCGCCATGCATCCCCGTACGTGCATGTCCCTGCATGTGCGCGGGCGGTGGGATTGGGGGGGGCGGCTTAAAAAGCCTCGCTGAGAAAGGTATTTCTTGTGGGGAGAAAGACGCGGGGGGGGGGGGGGGGGGGGGGGGGGAGGATAGAGGGCAGGCCCCCTCGCTCCCCACTGAGTCCATTTCTCCTGCTTTGCCGGAGCTGTCAGCCTTGAATCCCGGTGGCGTCCCGTAACTAATTGACAGCAATGGGGGCCTTTGGGAGCCGAAGAATACGCATCCTTGCTGGGCGAGCGCTGGAGCAGGGGCTGCGCGGGCAGCTGTGGGGGGATATAAAGGGCGGCTTTTAAAGCCTTTGTGCCTGTCCGCAAGTGCGTGCGTGCGTGTGTGTGGCGGTTTTGTGGTGGAGGTGAGGGGATGCTGAGCAGGGCGGCGGGGGGAGAGGCGGAGGGAGAAGCCGCCGTGGAGAAGTAAGTTTCTCCCAGAGAAAAGGGGAGGCAGGGGGAAGAAAAAGCCACAAACGGCGCGAGGAGCGAGCTCCCCGCGCTCTCAGAGGCCGTCAGCGCTGCGAGGAGGGAGCAGGCTGGGATTTCGGTGTAAACCCAGGGCCATCGAGAAACTAGATCTCTGTTTTTCATCCTGTCCTGGCCCAGACTGTAAAATATGACCTGCCGGCACGGCCGCCAAGCTGCAGCTTCGAGAAACAAAACCCTCACTGTGTTTTGTTTTTTTTTTTTCTGGGCTTGGGAAATGGGCAAAGAAATCTCCCCTCCCAGGTGTAACCTGGCTTTGTCCCTGTGGTCATCTTACTCCTTCCTGAGGATGCTTAGATACCCACCAGAGGAAGGCCTGGATTTTTGTCATTGTCCTGAAGCCAGTTGCACAAACATGTACCCGTGTCACAGACAAAATACTGTCCGGGAGACATTTTTATGCTTCTGGCTTGACTCATGCAAAAATGCCCCATTGTCTGTGACATTTTCAGAGACAATCTGTGATAAAAGCATTCGCACATTTACAGCTGGGAAGAAATAAATAAACTGCTTGCATTTCTCCGGGGTCTGTCACTGTGGAATTTAATAACAGAAGAAACCAAACAGGGACAAGTGTAGAAGAAACAGCTCCCAAGGCAGCAGGGCAAGGGTGAGACTACCAAACAAGCCCAGCACAATTGTAGTGGCAACATGGGACACTTATATTTTAGACCTAATCTGCATCCAGCTCTTGAGGGAGAAAATGAGTGTTTGAAAGATGGGGCATCATTTCATAGGTTTGAAGGCCAAAAGGTATCGTTAGACCAACTAGTCTGATCTTTTGTGTTTTAAAGACCCCCGGATGACAACCACTTACCCGTATATTGAGCTAAATTACTTGTATCTGACCAACTGGGTTTTTTTGGTCACAATCTTTAATCTCTGTATTCCAAGCAGACTCTGGGCATTTGGCAAAATGCATTTTTCATTCTTTATTTTCCTCACTTAAGTAGATGTTGTACTTTTGCTACATCCTATGTGTGGAGATAAAGTATAGAAGTCCAGATCCTCACAGGTTTGCTTGCTGAGCAAGGCTTATTGTCCTTCTAGGCTAAAAGAGAGGTGCCAAGCTATCTCCCAGGTCAAGTCCAGAGGCCCTTGGAAGTAATCCCATCCACAATGTTCTTCAAGCTGTAGGCAAAACAGTGAGTCCTCACCCTTTCTGTTGCTTGGAAACTATACATTACAGCAAAAGGGGAGCTGGTTTTCCGGTGATGATAAACAGTTTTTCCTTGGCAATAGCTCACTGTTGGCAATCCAGGTGTTGTGCAGTGAGCATCTGGTAAGGTTTTTCCATTAAGCCAGAGTGGAATGTTAAATGCAGGGAGCAGGGCAAGCCCTGGGCAGGCAGGGGACTTGGCTCAGAGCCCCCAGCCCCTCTGATGCCCATCCAGTAGTGACTAGTGCCTCTGCTGGTGTGAGTTAATGGTATTAAAAGGTGGCTGATCAATTTGTGCTGCTAAAAGAGGAGAATGCCTTATCTAACTGGTAGAGAAAGGCATGAAAAAGTATACTCATTTATCAATATTTTTGAAACTTTTTTGGTTTTCTGGTTTGATTTTAGTCATATGGATGATGGCATTACTTTCTCCATGTCCAAAACACGATGCTTGGTCCACCTAGCAGCCACTGGCTTCAGCCTGAGTTCCCAATGAACTCAGTAAAAAGATTGACTCAGCTTAAAAGGGAACATGACCCTAGTCTGTACCTTGAACAATAGTTCAGAAATGCCTGCCTGGCTACAAGCTTCAGTGACCTGTTGCCACTTGTGATAGTTCCACTGCGAGCTCTGGGCAGCACCAACCATCTTTAAGCTCCATGTTTGCAGAGCACCCAGTGGGAAATCAATATCAATTTTCTGATGGGTGCTTTTACACATTGTTGCAGCAGATATGTGATAGCAGAGCCTGTCTGTGCAGGTGTGAGCAGGGATGGCACCACTTTCCCCCTGTGAGCTCTGGAATCTCAGGTGGCCGTTTTGTCTGCAGACGGGTCGCTGGCTTGTGTGGGAAGAAAGACAGGCTGTGGCTGCTGGTGGAGGCATCAGTTCAAGCCTCCTGTTTGCTCTCTCTCAGCTGACAGTAAAAATAATTCAGTTTCAGATAATACAGCGTTGTTCTTTCCATATGGAAAAATCGGAAAGGCATGCAAAACTCTCCCTCTTTTTTTCCTGCTAATTGCCTTGATTTCTGCTTCCACACTCTCAGCTGCCTCTCCTCTTCAGCTTGCCCTTTTTGACTCCTCGATTAACTTCTTTGTCCACCCGTTTACCACTCAGGACATGGCGACCTTTGGATGTAAATCTGTGCTGACGTCCCTCCCACTTGCGTGCTTTTGTTGGGGGCTGACATCTGCGAGACTCCTTGCGGCAGAGGTGGGAGGGAGCTGGGTGGATGTGGGTTCTGGGCAGTGCCATCTTCTGCCAGGGCTGCTGCCCACCTCCACATTGTGTCATTGGCTCCCTATCCCAAAGCTCAGTGCCTTAGCCTAGAATGAAAAAATCATGGATTTTGGTCTGCAGCTACCAGGTGAGACACGAGTGTAGGTGTAGCCTTCACCCTCTGATGTCTGATGGATCAGGAGTTCCTGAGCTGACGATGGGACTGCTGGGTATCACCTCCTCAAGATACAGACAATCTTTAGTACTAGTTTAATTTGGACAGGCATTCTTGATGAGAAAGCAGAAACTTGCATATGGTCCCAGCCCACATATAGTGCCCTTTGCTGAGTGCTGGAGCTGCTGCTGTTTGAAAGGGGAGGCTTGTTTGGAGGACACCTCCAGAGCCAGGACAATGCATTTGCTCCTAATGTTGCCTCAAGATGCAAGAGGAACTCACAGCACACCAAGTCTCTGACAAGCTTTGCAGCTGTGAGGGGGCCAGAGACCATTGCAGAGCCCAACTGTGCACCTCAGAGCTGACAGGTGGGGTGGCCACAGCACCATTTTGCAGAAGCAGGGCCCTGTAGACTTCTGAAGCAGATACACAGCTCTTTCCCAAACTGATGTCCCAGGCTACAGCATGAAGGCATTATTTGCTCTGAAGCAGGTTTTATTCTGCACAGAGTTTGACTCTTGGAACATGGAGCTACGCCTCCAGGGTCCACTATGATTTCTGTGATTTTTGGTAGTATCTCCTGAATCCTACTCCAAAGCTTCCTGTGTACCTGTGGGCTCTGCCCAGAGCCGCTACCAGCGATGGGAGACACCAGTTAAGGTTCAGCTTTCCAGCATCGTGCAGGGCTTTTGGCTTTAATTACACAGATGGATTCCCCTTCCCCCAGCCTTCCCCTTATCCCCAGCACAATGAGTTCAGACACCTGCAAAACTGAACTTTTAGTGAAGTCGCCCCAGTGCAGGACAAAGGCATTAGGCAGTGGGGGAGGACGTGAGGGGCAGTCAAGCAGCTGCAGCAAAGGAGGCACAGCTGGATCCCTGCACACTGCTGTCTCCCTGCCTGCCCCTTCCTCATCCTTTTAGAGCCTGTTAGCAGCAAGCAAAGTAGTTTCTGCTTGAATCCCACAGTATCACCAGTGCTGCCAGGCTAAAGTCCCTGGACAAGCTCCTTGCTGAAAGCATCTCCGAACAGTCAAGGGAAGTGGTCTTGTTTGATGTTTATTCACTGAGCCCTTTTCCTCTGCTCAGCATTATCCAAATAGAGAGAGACAACTTTTTGTGGAGGTTGAAATAAATGAGGTCTCCTCATCGTACCTGTAGACACTAGGAATGGGGAAGCTAGAAATCCCTGCCTTGCCTCACTTAGATCAATCTTTGTTCCTTCATTGGAGGTAGCATGCAGATGGCATCGCCAACCTGTGCCCAGATGCTTGAAAGACTTGGTCTAAATACCTTCCTAAGCAAAAAGGAACCATGAACATAGCAACTGCACAAAGTGATATGAAGTTGGACTTACATGCTCAAGAGGTCTGGGAGGTTTACAGAGCACTCTGGGCAAATGGGGTTTAGTGAAATCATATGTGAGTTGAGCTACATCTGGGTTTTTGTTTGCCTCTTCCCACTCAATAGAAAGGAAATAAGAGGACATACCCATTTCTTAAAAATAAAATAAAATAAAAAAAATTAAGGATTTAGAAAGAAGCAGAGAAAAAAAAGAGCAGGACTAATAGGTGACCTATGTTTCCACCACTGGTCTGCTCCTCTTGGTTCCCATATGTATGGGAAGAAAAACAATGAGTAGATAAGGAAAACAGAATCACAGATAGGGATGAGTAGGGGGATAATGAGGGAAAAAGAGATTAAAAGGGTCATCAGTTCTCATGCTTCAGGATTCATCTCAATATATTAAGTGCCATGAGGAAATCTGGGGAGTTGCATCATTCAGCTGCTTCCAGCAAGATTTTTTGCACTTTCTATTGACATTGGGCAAGTGGATCTGGCCCAACAGCACCTGCTTTCACAAAGCACTTCTCTCTAGGGCATTGTATGAGCATCGTATGAGTATGAGAAAGCATCTCTTACTAGAGATGACTGGTTGGAAGGGCCAGGGGAAGTCCCTACGCCGTAAAGGTCTACAATGCAGCAATTACAAGGCACCGAGTTATGCCTGAGCTTCGGACAGTGTTGATTTGAGGACTTCCAGATCAGGTTCTGTCTCCTTTAGGAGGGGTCTGTTCTGCCCTGGAAGGGTGTCAGGCTTGAAGTCCTCTTGCCATCACACTGTGGGAATGTTGCTGAGGGGGTGCTATGCCTCTCATCATCTCTCCCGAGGTACAACCCACTGTGTTGCTGCCTGGGCTGAGAGGTGGTGGTGAGGGGTAGGGATGGAGAGGAGGGGGTGGGGGGAAGAAGTTGGTGAAGAGGGTAAAGGAAGCAACTTTTTAAATAAAAAAAAAATAAGTGATGAATAGATCGGCTAATCCCGGGAAACCTTGAGAATATAGAGCAGCGTCTGTGGAGCCTCCCTTTTTTCTTTTCTTTTTTTTAATTTTCCTTTCTTTAATTTCGCTGCAGCACGTATAATCAATTATGGCTTGAATCGGGGATAAGGGGAGGGAAAGTACTTCAATTCATAAATCAATTTTATACGGTCATCAGTCAGGTTGTGAATGCAAATACCTCTGTCGGTTTAGGTTATTCAGAATTAATTGACTCCCACCGGGCTGGGCTGCAGATGGAGAGAAGCTTTCTCACAAAGTCTGCTCAGGCTCAGCATGGGGGCAGGCAGGCGGGCCGGCTTCCTCCTCCTCCTCTTCCTCCGCTTTCCTCTCCTGGAGCATTATACTATTGGCGTTGAGGAGAGTTTTGTGTGTGCGTGTGTGTGTCCCCGTCTGTGAGAGGGAGAGATGCTTGAAGAAAGAAAGGGATATGCAAAGATTAAAGTCACAAGCCCCCTCTTCAGCCCTGGCCTGCGCAGACACTTTTATGTGATTAGGAATGCTTTGCTTTCAAGGGTTTGCTTTTAAGCCTTGAGCTTCTCTTGAACTTCTCCAATAAGAAAACAAACAGCAGTGTCAAAGCCTCCCCCTGTGCCTGGAATTCGAGCTCAAGTCGTGTCATTAAAAAGCCACTTCGCTACTGGGACTTTGGCATCTGAGTCACTGTTTCAAAGCCAGTCTGGGGCAGGAGAGATCGAAAGTCATTAAACATCTAGTGGTTGTTTTGGTGGCCTATTGAAAAATGAGGTTTGGAGGGTTTCAGGGCCACCGGGAGGACGCAGAACAAATGCTGCCACCTGAATCCCCCCCCTTCCTCCTCCTGCACCTTCTCCCCGAGGCCTGCATGGCCAAAGTATCTGGCAAGGCGGAGCTGTATGGAGAAAACCCAAAGGATGGATTTGCTGGAGGGTGAAGAAGGGTGTAACCTGCAGCCCCTCTTTTCCTCTGCCATTAGCACTACCCAGTTCACCACACGTCCTGGGCTAAACAGCAGGACAGAGATGGCACTGGTTCACAGAGGGAGCTCTCTCAATTTCCCATACACACACTTCAATCCCTTTGTGGGACTGCACCCACTCGCCCTACATGCTACTCCTGGTCTGTCACCCCACTCCTCTCCTGTCCCTGTGACCCCTTCCCTCTTCCATGGCCATCTCCCTTTGTCTCACTGCTTAGATGATGCTGTGATTCCGGCCATGAGTTCCCTCACCTGAGGGTCGTCCCAGCTTTTTTGCATGGTCTCACCAACCAGTCAAGGCTTCAGACATCACAATGACACTCTCTATGGAAGGCAGCATGAATGGGTGGGGAACACCACTCCATGAAACCCTGTGGGAGGGATAATTGGTATTAAGACCTAGGTACATGCCTTTCCCTCTTTGTTTTGGCTTGTCACACCTAGGCCTTTTCAGACCAGGACATCTCAGCCTCAAACTGCAGGAGCTCATCGAGAGCAGGAGGCTATCAGATATGCATCAGTAGATACCTAACTACAAGATCAATTGCCAAAAACGATCCCAGTATGTAACCCTGTTTTCTGCCTGGGGAAACTGAGGCACAGATGAAGATGTGGCTCAATCCAAAGCATCCCCCTTTAAAAAAGTGGCATAGCTGGGAATAAAGCCTAGGTCCTGTTGTCTCCACTCTCATTATTGTACCCACCAGGACCCAGACAGCAGACCACCAGACCACACAGGGCATATCCATGCCAGCTGCTGTACAATGGGTTAAGCACATGAGGTTTCAGCAGGGCTGGAGGAACTGGCACATTAGTGGAGTGCCGGAGATGACCCAGTGGAGCTGATCCCCACAATGCCATGGAAACAATAGGTCAGAAACACTAAAAGCTCTGAAGAGGCTGTGGAGGTAGCAATAACTGGAGAGGAAGCTTGGCTACGCTTAAAGCACCCCGGGAGGAGGAGGCTGCAAAGGAAGATGAAAGAAGCTGTCTGTAACTGTCTGCAGTTAAGTGGGGAGGTGGGAAATGGCTTTGCAGTTCTTCAGCAGGAAGCGTGGGGAGCAGGTCTTGGCAAAGGGAAGCGAAAGGGAGAAGCAGAACAAAAGACCATGCAACTTCCACTCAATGCTTTCCTCCATTTTGGGCAAATCTGCTATTCGAATAGCAACCAAAGAGCCAGGTGCTTTGGATGGCCCTCTGCAAGGCTTTGCCAACTTCACAGCACCCCATATCTGCAGAATTTTCCACTAGTTTTCACAGATGCAATGTTGCCAAAGCCCCTCCCCTCAGCCCATGTTCCCTCTGCCTCCACTGCAGTCATGGGCACTCCTACACACACCGTCCTGTCCCTCCATTTCCCCTCAGTGCTTCCCCTTCATGATAAACACTATGGACAGTAATTGATGAGAACATAAATGCCTCAAATTCCTCATCCTGCATTTTTCAGAATGAACTTGTGCCACAGGCTAGAGAAGGCAAAGATGGGTTCATTAGCTCCAGCACCAACTTGGAAGCCTCAGGGAATTTACCACTCCTGCCACATGCCAAAGTAGGAAGGAGGGCTCCGTATTTGCAAGCCTGTCAAGTCTTTCATACTGAGAATGAGAATCACACGGACACTTCAGACTCTCTTCTGCTAGGCAACAGCCCAGTGGGCTCTCCATGGCTGGCATGTTGCCTCTGCTGCTCCTGATGGCAGCCCAAGTGGGATGTCCTGCTCTGGGGCCGGCAGTGACTGGGAGTGTAGGGATGGGAGCACCTTGTATGTTTTGTGTGTGGCGTGTCAGGCTTGTGGTGGTACCAAAAAGCTTTAGCCATATGGCTCTTCACGTGGGAGCCATGTGCTCCCTCTCCCTGTGCCAGGCACCAGGAAATCTATGAATTTGATAAAAAAGTGTCATGATGGCCTGTTCTGCTCTTTGTGCATGTCTGAGTCCCATCTACCCACCAGCCTGACAGTACCCAGGTCTAACTCTTGCTAAACACACATCCCTGGGGCCAAAAGCTGGAATCTGTGCTGCATCTGCTAAGCCTTGGCTAAATTCCCTGCTGAATGCCCCTGGGAAGGTCTGCTTGTGTTCATCAGGTTGGAAAGCAGTTTTCAAAAAAACAAACACCCTTTGGGATCTTCAAGCAAATCTGTAATATGAGAGAATTAACCTATTTTTAATGCACTGCCTGCTTTCCCCACACTCCCTTGCTGGCCCGAGGCTGGTTCATCTTTCAGAGCTGAACAATGCTTCGTGTGTTTCTGTTTGCTCAACGTTTAGAGGGGAGGCCTCCCTCTCTTCAGCGCTTTCTTAGCATTTTTTAATCATGTTTATAAAGTCAAATACCTAAGTGACCAAAAGAGCGGCAAGAACTGCTTCTCTGCTCTGCAGGGTACTGAAATCTCCTCTTGAAGTCAATGGGGAGAGCCATGCTCTGCTGAAATCCTGATCAGAGCTGGGGCTTTAGCAAAGGGGAGGAGTGAGCCCCTTGCTTTACTACATAGCTCCTTTCACAGAGGCCCGGGGAAGGAGGGGAGAGGTGTGGGGGGGGAGAATCTTTACACCCATGGTGGGACTTCTGAAGAATTTACAGTCATCTTTCCTAGAGACACTAAAGATTTTATAGCCTTGGTACCAGTGGTTACAATGCCCTATGGAGCACAGAGCTGAGCGTATGCCAGGGACCCCTTCATCTCACCAGAGGCTGGAAGGTGGCCAGGGGCTTCACATGGGGAAGTTTATTTCAGAGAGAGAAGGGAGTGAGGAAGCGGGAGGGAGAAAAGAGGGGAGAGAGGCCGAGTGGAGGGGGAGAGGGAAGGGAAAACAAAAGCATGTGAGATGGGAGAGCAAGGGAAGGAGGCAGGATGGAGAGCCAGGGTGGGGGAGCAGAGGGAGGCAGAGAAAGGAGAGGATGCCAGCGTGGGAGGAATGAGAGGAGAGACCCAGAGAGGAGGAACAGGAGGAAGAAATGAAAGGGAGGGAGAAAAACATTTTAAAAGTGGCAGAGGGAGGAAACATGAGAAGAAGGAATAACAGAAAAGGAGCCAGACAGAGGGAAAGGAAGAAATAGCAAATATGAGAAAGTTAGAAAGCAAAACAGGATCTGAGAGCAGGTACAAGAGGGAGGCTCAGAAGCAGCCTACAGCCCAGTACCCCAGACAAACTCAGCACAGAAAATGAGGCTTTTCAGCAACTGTCCCCATTCTCCTGCCAAGTCTTTAAACTGACAGAGGAGCCAGGGAGCATTTCTACATACCCGATTCTGCACAGACCTGCACACCCAGGCTCTTCTTGGGCAGATACTCACAAAAATGAATATGCATCTATATATGCATGCACGTGCATATGTGTATGCACCCCTAAATGTATGTGCAAGCATTTCATACATCCAACCATATGACATCCATGCTTTCCCTCTCTTCACACTTCTGTGCACCTGCTGTGCATGTGCAGGCTCTTCACGTGCCTTCACCTGCCTCCACAGCCACCCACACACCCAGCTCGAGCTCCACTCCCTCTCCGGCTGGCTGCAAAACAAGGCTTACACTTCGTGAAAAATGCTGAGGTTTGGCTGTTCGGGCTCATTCCATGCTGGGGAGAAAATGAGTCTTTAAGATGTTGGTTGTTCATTTTTTCTTTTTTCAGGAGGGGAAAAAATCCAACAAAAAAATGAAGCCAGCAAGTGCTCCACCCAGAACATGAAACACAGACATACATTTAAGAAATGGTTTCTATAATTTGGTGGTCTGTAAATGCAGATTTAATGACAATGGTACTAGTCAGTTACAGCCTGCTCATTTATAGACCTATAAGGTTCTGCACAAGGTCCCCAGCCTAGGAGTTACAGCGCTACTGGGGTATAAGAGAGTCAGTTTCACGTTCT
Source organism: Neopelma chrysocephalum (assembly GCF_003984885.1). Lineage (NCBI taxonomy): Eukaryota > Metazoa > Chordata > Aves > Passeriformes > Pipridae > Neopelma > Neopelma chrysocephalum. The sequence goes on from NW_020897715.1 coordinate 11,538,687, forward strand.
TCATCCTAAATCTGGCAAAATCAATGTGGTGGCATATCTCTGGACGTAATGAGGTGATTTCTGAGCACTGCATCTGTTTGATTTGCAGATGGGGGGAGTGTTTGCCCGGCATACCCACACAGTGGTGAGCCTCCCACAAGCAGAGCCACGGCAAACCTGGGGCTCTCAGGACAGAGCGGATGTAGAGCTACTGCCAACATCCACTGCCCATCACTGCATTTCTAAAGCACAGTATGCCAACTTATTCTCCCAGAGGATCAGCGACAATCATATAATTCCCTTAAAGTGAACGTTGCACTCAACATGCTTCTCTCTCATTATAATGAACACAAAGTGATTTGTAGCAGAGATTTTCCAGACTTTTATAGGTGTGGCCAGAGTGCAGAAAGTGTAGGGAACCAAAGGGCGAGAGACCGGGCAACCATATATTGGGATGAAGAAGCAACAGTGGTTTAATATTCTATTAAAATCCCTCCCCACAAGCTGTGCAAACTTTCTCCTATTACAAAAACGCTGTACAAAGGCCCTGGGTGCTACATTGTTAATGGGCCTTTCTCATACTGATGGTAACCACAACTTTGTGCTAGAGGACTAAGCAAACCACTAGAGGAGGTAGACTTGTGCATGCCACCATTGCAGGAGCGTGTCCTGACATTTGAGTACCATTGCAGAGTCATGAGGATGCCAGGCGGGCATCCTCTCTGTGTCAGTGTTAACGTCAGACCTCCTATAGCACAGCTGCATGTTTTTGGATGCCTAGGGACATGCTGTCCCCTGCCATAATTTGGCACCAGTTGAGTCCCTTTGACTTAAGATGGATGAGATGTAGAGAGACAGACCTCCAGTTAGACGGCTGTTGGGGAATAGCTTGGGGAAGTGAGGCTTTTATTTCAAGACCTTCCAGATGTACATTTCCTTCAGCTTGTAATTCAGCCTCTCACCTGTTTGGGGGGGTGCTCATCTAATGCCACTTTTACAGTCTCCCTGTGAAAACCACTACTTCAGAAATACTCCTGTCCCCTTTCTCCCCACATTTTCTTTGAATTTTTTTTGCTTTCCTATAGAATAACGAAGAAACGCGTAGAGTACAGTGCCAGTGCCAAGGTGGAGAAAGCATGAATCAGTAGAACAACAGGAGTACAAGCTGAGCACACCCTCCAAACCCAGCAATGGAAGTCAAATTTACTTTATTTTTACTGTTCAGGTCCTGTTCTTGTTTGGTCATCAGAGGCAGATGTAAAGTAAGGCCGTCTGCTGCGGAGGTGTGTGGTCATTTCTGCTATAAGAGAGTACCAGCGAGCCTACATGTCAGGGCAGGAATAGGAAGGAACTGGCTCTTTTGCCAAGACTTTCTTGGTAATCCAAGAAATTCACCCACAAAAAATGCTAAATAAGTTCAAACTATAGTCCAGAGGGGCCCTGGCATCCTCAAGCCATAAACAGAGAAGAGAAATGGATCTGATAAAAAGCTGCATTTCTGGTAGGCTTGGAGGAATGCTGTGTGCTTAGTACACAGGAGCTGGAATCTGCATGGCTGGGCACAGGTCTTTACTCTGGGGCCATGCACTACTGGCTGATTAAATCTTTTACTCCTGCTGGTGAATAATTATCTGCCTGACCTGTTCCACCGTAGGCAGCAGGAACACCCCATTAATGACTTCTCCCCCAAAAGTGGGGTGCTCATTCCTCATCTGGCTCTACAATGATGCTCAAGCCAAACATTTCATTGCCAGATGCTGGCAGGGAAGTCCCCAGGTTCAGGGACCTGGCTCTTGCAGGTAGGGAGAGCACTGGGCTCCTGCTGCTTCCCAAAGGAAAGAGCTTGGCACCTTGGGAGGTGTGGCCCAGGGCCTTAGTTCTGATGTTATTTTGTTCCCTGATTTTGGAAGGAGCAGTGGAAACAATTAGGTCTCTTAATTTCTCTGAGGCAAGATCCAAATACAGAAAAGAATACATCTCCCAGGCAGGGAGAAGTGGGGAATTAACTGCCTTTTTTTGGATGAGATCAGAGAAAGCTGATTTATGAAGCAAAGGGAAAGCAAAGTGCTTTTATGGGTAAAATGTTCTCTGCTTATTTCCTTTCTGTCAGACTACGTTCCTCCCACGCTTCTGGCTGCGAGCTCACTCCTTGGAAGCCTGTTTAAGCATTTCAGCATGTGATGATTTAACTGGGCATGGATTCTGACAGATCTTTGCAAATAACATCACAGGAGTTGCTGGAGGTGACTGCCTAATGCCGACCCGGGGCACGTTCAGGATGACAAGGCTGGCAGACAGAAACCCAGCCATCCCTATATGCTCACAGCCTCTTCCAGGGCGCCTCTGAGTACCAGGCCCCCGGGAGACACCCCTTGCCATCCGCTGGGATGAGGGGCACCTCACAACCTGCTCCTTCTGCTTGTCTCCCTCGAGGAGGTGGAGGCAAGGCCAGTCTGCAGCAGAGAGGGCTCGAGAGCTGGAGCCTCATGAAGAGCGGGGGCGTTTGGTTACAGTTCAGGCGGAGCGAAGGAAAGCAGAACAGGAGAGAAATTCAAGAGGTTGGGTGGGGAATGAGAAAGTTTTTGAAATTGAATTTCCACACACGGATCTTTCAGCTCCTGCCAATGTACATATAGGAAGGGATGAACTCAGGGAAACTCAAGAGGCTTATTCCTACTAAGGGAGAATGTAGCAAGCAACTAATCTTGACTTACGGGGTACCGGAACTACATCTGAGGCATCTTAAATGTTGATGGTCACGCTGTGCTCTCTGCCTTGACAACATGGTTCCTAGTGATAAAGATGTCCAACCATAGTAGGTACAGGTCCTGACAGATCTATCTGCAAAGATGCATCTGCTGTGCCCATAGATCCACCCACCCATGCAAGCAGAGCCCAGTTTTCGCCTGTATAGGTGCAAGCATCAATATTATCTACACTGTCCAGAGGAATCACACCTGTGGAGCATGAATGTGGAGCAATTCAACACACAGATGTAGCATGTTTTGCACATCCACCAGACCATTCTGGGGATTGCTGAAAGGTTTTGGTACAACTGGCTGTCACTTCTGCCCAGGCACCATCCTGCTGATATCAACCAGAAAAGAGTCCAGAGCACATGCAAGGACATAGTAAGGTCCAGGGACAGGAACAATTCAAACACTTGACATATCCTCACAGAATAAAATTAGTGAAGGAAGTGAAATGAAATTAATCCCCTATGAAGTCAGGCAGAAGAGGAAAATATAGTTTAATAACTGATAATGATATAGAGAAGCCCCCATACTCAGACACCAAACTGCGGTAGGTTTACAGGGAGGAGGGGAGGGGTGGGAGGTGGGGGTAGGGAAGAGAAAGCTGTACGAATTGACCTCCCTCCCCGCTTGCCCCCTCCTTTTTCTTTAAATCCCCACCTAGTCAGGAGTGCTCATTAAGGATGGCTCTCGTTTCCCTAATTAGGCTGCCCCCTTCCCTTCACAGGGCTCCAGACCTCTGCCATTCAGCAATAACAAGAATAACAAGAAACTCGTTATTTTACAACCTGGGCTGGGGAGGAGGGGGAGAAGGAGAAGATGGCTTTGTGATGTGCTGCTTGGAGGAAAACTAGTTTAGAAAAACCTGGGTTAAGGGAGGAGTCCCTCCTGCTAGCAAGACCTTGTCTGCTTTTTAACACCCTCTTGCCTGCACTAGAAGTAACACTATAAGGAATGGGGATTTGGGGTCTTTTTCCCCTTTTTTGTAGGCTCATTCTTGAAAGTTGTTTTTCTTTGTAGCAATCTATGTATGTGCACTTGATTTTATGTGAAAAGTAACCTTTAGGGACTCTGACAAGACAGGAGCCATCCCAGCTCTGAATGGGGGAGGAGGAGGTGGTGGCAGTGGGATGCTCAGTGTGTTGATGTGGTCTTTATTAGGCACTCAGCAGCGAGAGGGAGGCTGGGATGGCTTGCCTCGGGGAAGGCAGCAGCAGCAAGCCTGGTCTCAGACTGGGTTTCCAAATTCACTTTTCCTCTCAAATGCAGATGCTGTGCACACTCACCCAGCCAGCGGGCCCAGCAGTGCCCCAAGCATGCGAGGTGCCCCCCTCCCAGCCAGGACACCCTCCCCGCTGCAATGGCCACAGCCCCCTGTGCAACTCTGCCATCTCCACTCTGCATCCCGCGTGGCCCTGGCTGATGATCCCCTCTTTTGTGGCACCCTGGCAAACCTCCTCACCAGTGGATGTTTGATTCACAAAGCTGCTGTGAAAAAAAAAACAGACAAAGAAACCTATGCCTATTTTATACCCACAGAGCAAAGGTAGAGGGCTAGTGAAATGAGGGCTCTCTGACAGACTCTTCTGGGTCCCTAGTACAGGATCAAGAGATGATCTTTCCTCTAAGAGTCACATTGCATAGCATCCCACCCCAGAAGTGAGCAAGCCAAGTCAGAACGACCAAGCATGTGTTTAAGTGTTGTTCTAGATGAGGGGAAAATAAATAAATGCTCACCACCTTGCAAAATCAGATGCTCCCTGAGCATTTGGAATGAATTTTGTCAAAACTAGCTTATCATCTCCATAAATTGCCACAAATCCACTCTGTTTTGCAGAGCTAAACATTTCAACATCTTATGCACATTACCAATTGAACCATCTTTGCTCAATTTATGCCTCATTTAAATAACTTATTACATCAGATATAGAGCTTTTTTTACAGTTCAGTTTTAAGTCTCTTTCTCATACTCTCTTTAAGACTTGTCTAAGTCTTTCAAGATGTTCTTTCAAGCCCTCAGTCCAAATTAAAACATCATTCACTGAAGCTTCTGCACTTAGCAGTTTCTCACAGATCTGGCAAATACTCTTTGAAATACCTCGGGAGCAGAACAAATGCCAAATAGTGTCTGCCTTAACTTACACATTGACATTTGAAAGCATGGATGTTCAAAGTTATGCCTCAAAAGTAGGTGCAGGCATGTAAGCAAGGGATCCTGAATTTTTATGAGGTGACAAATATCCCACAACAAAGTCCTGAGGGATTTATGATATCAATTACTTGGATTTTGCCTCTGAGCCTTTCTTACAAATGATTGTTCATATTGTTTTCTAAATTCATGTTCATGCTTTAACTCAGTTACATCTGCTAATGGGTTTGGATTGTCCTGATTTTAAATAGACAAACAAGTAAGTATCTGCTGGGACTGAGATTCACTGTGCCAAACCCTTTGTAAACTCTCTTCTCTTCCTCCCACAAAATAAAAAAAGTCCAAATCCCAAAAGACCCAAAGCCCCCTAGATTAAGAGCAAGGTATATTGCTTCAGCTGTAACATAGTTTTCTTGTGGTAGGTTTCTTTGTGCCAAAGACCCAAAAGTTTAGGTCACCTGAAACATTTAGCAAATTCACATCAATTTTGCTGAATTATTTTGACTTAAAGAAAAGAAACCCTTGTCTGCAGTGATAAGAAACACTCAACTTTCTGCTTAGATCTTCACCATTTTTCTGAAAGTAAGGTGTCCCAGCAGATCCAGCAGACTTAGGAAGAGTTGTTTGACCTCTGGTTGTGATCGGCTTTCTCCCGCCAAGAAACACTTAGCGAGGGTGCAGGCTGGAAAGAAGGTGTGTTACAGCTTCATGGACAGCCTGGGCTGGTGGAGCCTCTTCCAACTTATGGAAACATTCAGTATGTTCAAGACTTTGCCTTTTCCTGCTGGTAAAATATGGCTTTTGCTTTTCCAGTTACCCTTACCCTCCTGCCAAGAGGGGAACCTGGATATTTTGTCTGTGCTGATCCTCCATCTGGGGCCAGGCGATGTCTTGGCCACAGCAGGAAGGAAGAGAGTGCCCCAGATCACACATATGGTTTTACATCTCCTCTCGCTTCTCCTGTTTCAAGCAGAAACACGTGGCAGGTATCTTTACAAGCAGGGGATATCTGCATTATACGAAGTGCATCTGCATTGCACTTGGAGGGGAGCCCAGAAGTTGCTTCTGAAGTCAGACTTGCTGTCTATACTGAAAACAGTGGACATGGGAGTGTGGGAAGAATCTGGTATGCCCCATGCTGATCTGGAGGCATCAGTGTGGTTGCCCAGGGGCTGGCGGATTAAAAGCACAGTGTATTTGCATCTACCCTGGGACCCCTGTGTTGAAGCTGGGCAGCAGAGCTAGTGCTGTTTCCTCGCAGCCAGAATCACTCTTGTGCCAGTCACACGCTTTTTTTCTCCTTAGTCCACTCGTTAATTGTATGCTGCAGTCACATTTGAGTGGGCCGGTTGGGATCACAGCTGCCAGAGCAACAGGCAGTCACAGCCTGGCAGATCTCACATCTCATGGAAGTGGAGGTGGAGGTGGAGGTGGAGATGGAGGTGGAGGAGATCTTGCCTTCAGGCAACTACAGCACCACAATGCCCGCCACACTCTCTTTAATACGTAAGCACAATGGGAAAGGAGGCATTCCCAGCTGGGAAAAGGCAATTTGCAGCTATTCCGAGATGTACTGGTTGGAACCCACTTGTGCAAACAGAGAGACGTCCCTAGTCGCTATTGACTAGCACTGCTGGGACAACACAGGCAGCTTTATTTGGTGAGAGGGGGGATAGAGAAAAAGGCCCCAAGTTCTTCTTCCGCCCTGCTCTGCTCCATCCTTGCTGCCCTGGGGTGTATTGTCCCACTTTGTCCCCGGGAAGCACATGTGTCCGGTAGCACTGCGGTTATTTTTAGGCGGACTTGGCCAGCGTCCACGGTGGTGGTGGCTTTGGTGAGCCGGGAGAAGCAGACTTTTCTCTCTCTGCCTTTCAATGTTTGGAAACAGTGAGGCTGCCAAGTCAGCCCGTCTCCTGCTCTGCACTTCCAGCCTCTGGAAAGCGAGAGTGAGCCCTGAAAAGCCTGGCAAGCTGACTGGGAGAGCCTGCCAGGCAGCCGGCAGCACCCTGCCAACACCAATGGCTCCTTGCTGCCATCAGCCAGGGAAAGTCGGGCCAGGGGGATGGAGAAGGGGAAGCAGCAGTGGAGGGAGAGGCTGGAAAATTGCACAGGTCCCCCTCAGGGACAGCCTTTTCATTTCCTGAGCCTGACTCTACATTTGTTATGGATGCAACTGTGGAGGGGTGCAGCACCCCACAGCTCCGACAGCACAGAGGTTGGAGCAGGAGGTGGGGAAGGGAGAGGCATGCACTGCAGTCCCTATGGATTTTTCGTACATGTGTTTGAGACTTGCTCAGGGGAAGGAGGCTGCTGGCATTGGCCAGACTTGGACACCAGAGCAACTTGCAAGTGACAATGCAGTTGGCCTGGGCCAGGACAGTTGTAGGGCTCCCGCTGGCCTCCTGACTCCTGGTTTGGCCATCCCTGGTGAGAAGGGACCAAGACACCCCTCGATGGGTCAGAATGAAGAAGCAAAGAACTGGAACACCAAGGGATGGTGCAGACCATGAACAAGGCTGGGTCGGGGGCAGCCCAGCACCTCAATGATGGAGGAGTGTGCTCTATCCTCGATGGAGCAAAGAGCAAGTCTAACGCAGTCAGCAGCCCATTCAGCCATCTGACACTGATATTGCTATTTTTGCCCCAGCTACTTGAATCTCACCTCTGAATGAAACCAATTTTTTTTTAAAAAAGGAGCAGGAGGCATGTTTTTCTACCAAAAGCTTTGCAGATACCAGGATGGCAGGTCTGGGGCAGTGGCTGGAGCCCCGTTTTTCTCTCAGAGCCCCACCATTCCTGGCTCTGAGCCATACCACTGCCAAAAAGGCAAGGGACTCCAGTGTATGAAGGGGAGGGGGAAGGAAAAGAGGAGGTGCAAGTGCGTGTGCGCGCGTGCGTGTGTGTGTTGGGGGGAGATGGAGACATCGGGTAAGAACAGACCAGCTTTCAGAGTTTGGCTAACACCCTCTCCAGCCTCTTACTCAGCATACACAGGGTCCCATGATCTGAGTAGCAGCCCCTCTCAAGCCATTGTGTGCCTGACCTGCTTAAAAAACGGTGTTATTTTAAGCAAGGGCAGTCGAGCATTTGCTGAAGGTCCTTCTCTTTCTTGCTCCTTTTCTCCCGTCCTCCTTCCCCCCCTTTCCTGCTGCTTCAGTTTCCCCTCCCACCCCACTTTCCTTTACACAGCACGATTAATCCATCAAACCGAATGGGGGGGGAGGAGGAGGGGCAATGAGCCCGCACTCCACTGAGCACTGAAGAGGCCCCCATTCATGGGTCAACAAAACCAGGGAGGACTCTTGGACTTAATCAGCCAAGGAGCGCTCCAGCCCTGGAGACAATTAACATCAAAGCAATGCAGGAGAAAGAGGAGCCGGGACAGCCAGGAAGCCTGGAAACCCACACACAAATCCCGATTAAAAAGGGAGGGAGGTTAGGGAGAAAGCGGAGAAAGGGAGGATGCTCAGCAGTGTGCAAGAGGAACTGATTCGCCTCTGCCTTTGGGAGTGGGTAACTGAGGTGTGAGGAGGAGGCAAGACTTGCTCGAGGCCAGTGTGTGGGGCAGAAGCATGGGCTTGCTGAGGTCAGGGTCCTGGTCTCCCAACTTCTGCTCAAACCCTCTTGCTGAGGCTGCCCTGGGGTCGGATCCCGCACCATCAGCAGCTGTGGCACATATCCCTTACACCAGCTGAAGTTTCATGAACATCAAGAAGCAACATGTGGCTGGGTGTTGCTAGATTCCCACACCTCGTTTTGAAGGTTGTTTCCAACACTCTTGTCATAGTATTGTCACGATCCACATAATTGAAAAAACTTAATAATACTTTATTGTTACCTTTGGGCACTACATCAAAGACTGCGTGCACCTAAGCATAATAATCATATTTTGCCTTTGTAACAGATGGTCACTTGGCTGCTAATGTAAACTGGCAGCGGTCCCACTCAGTTCTAGGGACTCAGTGGCAAGAGCCTGCGACTCAGGCTGGATTGCCTCTGGAGAGAGACAGCCAAACCCGGAAACTGTCCTTGCACTGGAGCTTGGGGTCTATTTGCAGCTTCCTTTGGAAATAAAAGCAGCAGATGAAGTTATAGGTGAAAAAGGGGCAGCTCCTGCCCCTGTGGCTGTGGGCCCCCACACGCATGAGTGTGCTGAACCAAAAAGAAAGGGCTCACACACTGCTAAGGGGAAGGGTAATGGCGAAGGAGGCTGCAGGGCAATTTTCCAAAACTTTTGCTGCATGCTTCCCCCTTCATGGGCCTCACTCTGCAGAGATCTTTCTGCACCTCGGGAGCACCATGAGGAAATGTTAGGCTGTTAGTGAGCTGTTGCAGTTGCAATTTACCATCTCCTTGAGTTACTAAGGGGTTATTGAATGGAAAATCAGATCTGCGCCACAGCTTGCTAATGTATTCCCTCTTCTCAGCCCCAGACTCTTAAGGTGTGTCCTCCCCAGAGCTCTGCGACAGGTAGTGTTGTCACCAGCTTGCAGCTGCAGCTACTGCTGTGCTGAGACCTTATAGTCTGTGTTGAAGCATGACAAGGTTTGCCTTACCTCCCCTACCATCTCATTAGCACTGCTAAAACGTCACAAAGGTGCTGGAGCCCTCTTGGAGGGGAGCAGGATCTGTGGGCACTGTCTAGTTAAACCCTGGCATCTCAGGTGCTCAGCAAGAAGAAGGTACAGGACAGGCGGAGATGCCACCTCTCTTCCCAGTGACTCCATTGGTGTTTTTCCTGACTGTGCTTGTCTGTTTGAACCAGTAAAATCTCCAGGAATGGGACTTTCTCCTGTGGTGGGAAAGTATAAATCCTTAGAGCTCAAAAGTTGGTGCCATAATCCCACTTGATTAAAGTATATAGAGGGAGAGTGCACGGTGCATCATGATGGTTAGGCTTAACTCCTGATTCAGGGGAACGGGGGATTCTGGCTTCTCTTTTTTGAGGAAACTGTTTACAGATACAGTTCTGTTAAAGGCTATGAACAGAAATCATGGAGAACAGAGTACAAAGACTAGGAAAAGCCGAGCAAAAACATTGCCAACATCACCTACCACTTCTAGTTGAACGGTGACATCTCTATCCCTGGATGGAGAAGAATTGCTAGCTGGCCCAATGAAGCACTATAGTATTTACCTCAGAGTACATCACCCAATTCAGAGTAACTTTTGGAGCATTTTGAAAAACTTTCATGTTTTTCAGTGTGTAAATGTGAGCATCATCCTTCTGTACACCTGAAGCCCTGATCTACACAAGCCTCACTGTTCAGGGGCAGGCAGCTGACAAACTTTCCTGATGCTGATCTCCAAAGCTTTGAACTGGGTGTGAATATCCTTGGGCATAGGGATAAGTGCATCCCTCGAAACACAGGATGCTGAACGATAGGCTTGGGTCAAGATCATGGCCCTGGGCCAGATGAGCATAGGACCAAGTAGTGCATCAGATCCTGCAGGAGTAACAGCTCTTTCCAGAGGGGTTGGGGCCACAGAGGCAGCAGGACATGAGTCAGGTGCCATCATCTCCTGAACACATAGATGGCAGCATGGGCAGGTCCATGCAGCCAGTTATTACCCACAGGAGAAAGGGCAACTTGAAAGCAGTGCACATTCCTTGTCCTGGGAGTTGCTCTGCTCTAGCAGGGTTTGGCTGCTCTGGCTGGATTTGGTAGCCATGCAGTAGCTCTGCTGGGTTCATGCCTGGGCAGTTGTCGCCACTGTGGGCAGACAGGCGAGGCGGAGGTGAGGGAGCACCAGCATAAGGGACCAGCTCTCAGTGTATCACTTACCTCTTAATTGCAGCTGTCTGGTTGCAAGGAAGAACAGGAAAGGGAGAAGAGAGCCAGCCTTGGCTTTTGTTTCATGCACTGAACTTCTGGGCTCCTCTTTCCTTTTTTCCATCCACCCCTTTTTGCTCAGATAGAGCCACCCACATGCTCGCACCATGCTTGCTCATGCTTTCTCATTTTGTCCTATCATGGCTCTTCTCCAAGAGCCTGGAGAGCCTCTTAAAAAGGGAAAGGGGGAGATGGGGTTGCATGGAGGTAAAACACTGGGCAACACATTCCTTCACCTTTCTTCTCCTTCTCTGTGCTGTCTCTTGAGCATCCCTCCCTTTTCCTCAGCAGGTACCTATGGAAAGTGACACTGTCAACAAAACCCCAGCAGGATCAGCCTTTGGTCTTACTCAGGCAGCTGGTTCCCATTAAATGTTCTCAATCATGGAGAATTCTTTCTCTCTCATCTGAAATATTTTATTATTGCTTTTCCTTTCTTTCAGTTCCCTAAGGAGAAGGGAGGGAGTTTGCGTGTGTGTGTACAGTGAACTAAAGAAAGGGAATTTAGAGCTCAATCTTATCATGCCCATGTGTGCCTATGCATTAACCAGCTGCTGTAACATTTATTCTTTCTTACACACACTGAATTATTGCCCCCATTGCCTCAGGTAGAGTCCCCGAGGATGAGAAAGGCCACTGTTTTTTGAGCATGGACCCCTCCATCTGCTTGTCTGCAACTGAGGCCAAGATTTAAACTGGGCTGGGTTACGCACAGCAGGAGGCTGAGAGGACTCATAGGAGTGGTCGAGAGCTGTGGCATTCTGGTTTTGCCCAGGTGCCACTGGTTTTGGAGGACAAGAGGAATAACTTGGCTGGACAGTTTGTCAGTACCCTCTCTCCTGAACTGACACGTATAAGACCACTGTCCGGTGACACATGTAAGAACAGTGTCTGGGCTCTGCCTAAATCTGGTGAGGACAGGTCAGCCCAGCCAGGTGGGAACTGGTTCCAGTGTGTGCTTCTCCAGTGAAAGGCACCCAGGGAAGCTGAACATGGAGGTCAGGCACTGTGTGCAGCCCCCCTGAGTTGTGCTAATCTGCCTCCTGTCTTACAAACCCTGGTAGAGGCTCTGCTGGTCGGCTCCCCTGAGGCAGAGGGACTGACCATCCCTTGCTGTATGGCTGCTTCTAACACTGAGTTTAACACATGGAAGCCCGCTGATGGCTTGGAGACACAGCCCTGGGGAATCGTGGCAGGGCTGAGAGGTGAAGTATCCCAGGTGCAAGGGAAGACAGGTGCCTCAGTCTTTGCCTGGGGCACCCCAGTCTTACCCCTTTGCCTTGTGTGGGAATCCTTTTGGCCAGCAAGCTTTTGCCTTCACATTGAGCACAGATAGGTGATTTCAAGCCTGAGGCATCTTCTTGCTAGGTGACTCTTCCTTGTCTGTAGCTCCCAGGGCTGTCACTTCTTGCTGTGGAGTTCCCTCACCGTAGGACTTCCAACAGGTCAGTAAAGAACCTTGCTTCATACCTCAGCCTCTGGGCCAGGGTGGACCATGTGAGATCGTCAAAGCTTGCCACAGGCTGCCAGCACTGTTTGCATTGGGAGACAATGAAATGAGCAGTGGGCTCTAACAAGGCTTTTGGTGGTTCATAGCCAGGGTAGGAGTTCTCCTCAAGAAGAGATGAAGGTATATGACTGAATAAACCCACTATTTTGCTGAGACTGACTCATCGCCTGAGAGGCTTAGCTGATCCTAGGGCTTGTTGCAGAGCTGTTGTGGCCCCAAATGACAGAAAGGGTTATGTAAATTTTCCCTGGTAATTGTTAAACCTCTATTGCTTTTGAAAAGACAAAGAAGACATGAAGGTCCTGCTCTCTAATGAGAAAATGCCTGCACTTGGTTCTCTCCTCTGGAATTTCAACTCTTTGCCTCTGCTGTTTGTTTCTGCCCTGATGCCTGGCTGTGGCCTGGTGCAATGCCTGCAATATTCCTCCTGGGACAAAAGACACGTTTCTCCTCACAGCTCATTAGTAGCAACCATCATATCATCTTCAGCCATCTGAGAAAGTATCCTTGTCTCCTTGCTTGCAACTGGCTTGCAAACAGTTTACCCGCAGGGCTGGATGGCAAAGGATCCTGCAACTCTCCTGCCTTAACATGGACACATGAGAAACAAATCAATCCCAAGTGCTTCACAGTAGGGATGTAGCGCTGGAAGGGATCTCCTATTTTACCATGTCTTCTCCTTCGCTATTGTCAGCAATCACATCATGCAATCTTTCGCACAAATGTGAAGATCCAAACAATCCTAACAAGTTTTAAGATTCTCCCACTACCCCAATTAGTAGGCTCTTCCAGAGCTTGACAGCTCTGAGGCTTAAACCATTCTTCTTATTTCCAGTCTCAATTTATTCCTGGCTGGAGCATGCCCACTTGTTCTTACGCCAACATTGTTCCAAGGCTTAAATAGCTCTGCTCCCTCCCTGGTGCTTATCCCTCTGATGTGTTTACCAAGAACAATCATATCCATTCTCAGCCTGCATTTCACTGGGCAAAATAAATCAACAGTCTCCTGCCTCAAGATAGGCACTCTCTTCCCCTGACCATACTGCTAGCCTTTGTCTGCATCCCCTCTCTTCTCAATTTTTCTCCTTCCAGTGCAAATGGGGAGAAGTGGAGACAGTTCTCTGTCACCTGTGCCCTGAGCAGGCTCCTGAGCAGCGCTCCGGTGTTTGCCAGTGCCCTAGTGGCCAAAGAAGCTCAGAGTGTGGGGATTTTTATAGGCACAAACTGCTTTTCCCCATGGATTCTGGTTTTGACCCTTGAGTGATGTGTAGAGTAGTGCCTCATCTCGAGGCAGTTTTTAAGGAGCCAGCAGCCCCACTCTGCTCTGAAGCTATCACTGCTCGGCGGTTGGCAAACCTTGCAAGACTTGCTTGCAGAACTGTAGGTATGAAGTTACTCTTGAGGTTTTGACTCATGTAGTGGCACTAGTTGTTGAAGTTGGCTCTCTGGTTTCCCAGTGCAGCAAGGCACCCTGAACCATATCACTGGATGGGTTTAGCAGAAGGTTTTGTGTATCTGGTAGTTTTCTTACAGAGCAAGAGGTCCATGTAGGTGTTTCCTGTGATGCTTTCCTGGACACTCTGAATTCTTGTCAATAGGATATTGAGAGGCCCAAATAAAATTATCTAAGTGTGAGGGTGCTTTTTACCTAATTTAGTATACATCTGACCACTTCATTTTTCACTTATGAAAGGTGTGCAAAGTGCAGATGATGGATTTTTAGGCTAGGATATGCTGCAGCAGAAAGAAACAAATAGGTTTATTTTTTAGTTAAACCAAACCTGGGCTTATTTTTTAGTTAAGGCAATTTCAGCTCCTCAAAGTGTAGGAACTCAGCCATGCTCCTAATTTTTAATTTTGTGACTCAACCCTTCTATACAGGATACTCTATTAGTACCATGCCCTATAGATTTAGGAAAGGCAAGCAGCTGTGGAAGTACAGTGCGATATTACTTTAGGAACTGGTGTCAGAAGAAGTGACTAACTAAAAGGGAGAGATGCACGGGCTGCAGTCCTTGGGGGCAGAGTCTTCCTCTGGATGCCTCAAACCAGCTCTTACTTGCAGTCTTGAATTGTTCTTCTCACTTTTACAAGGATGATATAAAGAAATCCTAATCTTTTTCCCAACATACCTTATTTTGGCCTGCAGTGGACCTTTCTGGGTATATGTCTCCAGGTCTGCACATTTATGCAGATGTACTGCCACACTGTTCAAGTTTCATAAACGATGTATGATCCTGGGAGAGAGGTGTTGAAAGACATCCTTCTTTCTGCATCTCTTCTGCCACCTGAAAAGTTAATGAGTTAGAGAATTTTTCTCTTACTGACAGCTGTCCCTCAATTTCATTCAATTCTGTTCTGTAGATGTGTAACATCAATTCTTGGATCTTGGTCCAAATCCTGCTCTGACTTGGCTGGGACCCAAGATCTCAGCAGACGCCACTCTGTATAGAAGCAGCACAACAGAGTGATCTGCTGTTTGATAGACTGACCCCCTGCTTCAGAAAATGGGACTCTGCCAGAGGACCTGTGGCCCAAACTGATTTGGGTCCTTTTTGGTGCCAGGCAAGTGCTGGTGTTGTACCACAGCATGCTTTCTGTCCACATAGGGAGGCTGAGGTATAACAGGAAAAAATACTCAAAAACCTAAATGGCTTCTTTTTTCCCCCCTGAAGTCTTTTGTTTCTGAAACCAAAGCACAGTAAATCAAGGGGTACTGCCTTAAATGAACTTGCAGTGCTCTTTATTTAAAAAAAAAAACAACCCCCAAACCAACTAAATCCCCAAGTCCCTGAACGGAAGAGGAGGAGGAAAAAGATGGGACCTCAGAGAGAATTCATAAATCACATTCCAATGGACCTGGTACAGATGTTCCTGCATTCAGCCCACCAGGCAAAGCACAGCACCATAATGGGACTGACAGGCCACATGAGAAAGGAGACAGAACACAGCTGACTCGAAGGAGATGTGCTCTCTCTGGCACATATAACAACATGCTCTGTCCCTACCCTGGCCTCATTCAGTCCCTCCTGCCAAAAGGTAAACAAGCCAGATCAAACCTGTCATGGTCTAGAAGTCTTCAGCTATCCCTTTATTTTAACATGGCATGCGTGGTCTGGTTTCCCAGCACTTAATGCTTTGGCATAGTGCTGAAAACCTGTTAATTCTCCAGTTCTTGGAGCGTGGTTTCCCACCTGGTTGTCAAGGGTGTGCCCTTGTCCCAGGAAGCAAGAAATTGGAAGGAGAGGAAGGAAAGGGCCAGGCATTTCTCCACAGCCAGACCCTTCCAATATTTTTCTTAGGGGACTTCTTGCAAAGTCCAAGGAAGCCCTAGGACTGCAGCACCTGAAGTCCAGAAAACCACTGCATGGCCCTCTGTGCCCTGAAGTGAGCGGCCAAGGGCTGAGGCAAACATTTGGGCACATAGGACAGAGCCAGAGAGGAAGGGCTGGGGGCTGGGGGGCTGTGGAATCCAGAGGCACATCAAGCTGTGTGCCCATCCCCTGGGGCAGAGGCTGCTGGGTGCTGCTGCTGCTCTGCCTGCACACTGACCACATCTGCCAAAACATGGTCTGTCCCAAAATCCTCAAACCCTAAGCATCCTCATTCACATCCAAGGGTTTCGCAGCTCCTTCTGTAGTAGTCCAAGCAATCAAAAGGTCAAAAATGACAGAAGGTAACAGCTCACGTCACCTAGAGTCCATGCCCTCTATCTGGGAACAAGAGAAGTAGGTGGCAGATGAAGGACAGATTTTTCTGTGGTTTGCCTCAGAAATTGACTTCTATTGCACTGCAGAAGCCTGAAATGCTGCTGTTGTCATAGATGGCCTCAGGACATTCACTAGCATTTCCCTCAGTGTCCTTTGGTGGATACCCACAGCAACAAGATTGGAAAGAAGCTAAATCTAGGTTTTACCTGTACTGCAAGAAGCTGCATAGCAATTATGCTTTTGTTTCCTGTGCACCTGGGTATTGCCCTGCAAGTATCCCAGGGTCCCGATGAGTGCAGAGACAGGCACCTACCCTGCCTTTGGCCCCCAAGAGGCACAGAAGCAGGCAAGTGTGATGCAATTTGGGCATGTCAGCATGGGATATGTTATTTTTCTTTTTTTTTTTCTTCTTTTCTTTATTTATCTTTGTTTTCACTCTCATTGGGACTGTTTTGTCCTTTGTGCAAGGAAGGGAAAGACAAATAGGGAATTCCAATGGGTTTTGGGGCAGCCAACACCTGGGTGGTGCATTGTGTTTCAAATGGTCTCCAAAAATAACTAGGACCACAAAAGGGGAAAAATTAATAAGGATAATTAACTGGTTTCCATCTCCAAGTGCTTCAGAGACATGAGCTAATCAGTCTGTAGGCACATACAAGCAGACACAGTGTCTGTAATTAGTTTGCTCTTCTACTTCCTTACCTCTTTCCCCAGCAGATTGCCCACCGAGATTCCTATCAGACAGAACAGGTCTCTTTCTGCCCCTTCTGCAGAGGCCTGACAGTCTTGCCTCCACTCAAAGTGCACTGTCTCTGTCAGTCTATCTGTCTGTCTACTTCCCTCCCCTGCTGGCCACGATCAGGTTTCACTAAATGAATCACAGTCTAGTGGAAACTCCCTCCGATCTTTGCCAAGAATTGCAAAGTTGATGAAAATGGGACTCGAAGCCAAAGGATGTTTAGCAGGGTGCCTTACTAGTTCCAACCAACTGGATTCCCATTGCAGTTGGTTGCTTCTGGTTGTCCCATTTCCGCTTTCAGCCTGGCACCTCTCCTCCACCTGGAGCATCTTTCCCAGCATTATCATGCTAATTACTAGATGCTGCAACACACCTCCTGGCAGTCACAGGTTGTTTGATTGCTTCCTTCCACCGAAGTGTTCCCTGTTTGCTTTTTGTTTGAAATGAAAAGGACTTGTTGAGACCAAGTGCCCATTTATCCAGATTGCTGGTGTGGGTTTAAACATCTCTGTTCCCAGTTATCTGGTGCAGTTCTCCTCTTGAACCTTACTTTCCATGTCTCCCAGATGGGACCTGGATTCTTTGTGGAGCCTTAGGCAATGTTACTTTGCTTCTCTGACCCTAATTTTCTGCACCAGACACTGGATTTAGTGCTAGAGGGGTATCTCAGGATGGAGAGGAACCATTGTGCAGTCTCCTGGGAGTCTCCAGGACATAGAAAGGAGATTGCTTCATGCCACCCTCGAGCTAAACCCCAAGGACTCAGCAACAATCTTTTCTTCAGCCCCAGGCTGAGATGGTGAAACAAAGGTCATGGGCATGTAGCACTGGAGGTCTTCAGGTTCTCAGTCCAGACCAAGCTGGGGTGTCAGATCATTTGGAGGAGTTACTGAGAGAAAAAATTTCCCGTGCTATCAGCCTTAGCATTTTCTCTCCATGGCCACCAGGACTATGCTATGGAGTGACATTATGGCCCTGCAGAAGAGGCCCAATCAGATCCCTGGCCACCTGTGCACTTTGTTCAAGTGTCTTTGAGTTGATGTTGTCCACATGTCCAGAAACAGACCTACCCCTTGGGCAGTTAAGCTTGGTGAAACATTGAGGAGTAGCCCCTAGACATTTACATGTTGATAGGGAGCTCTTAATTCCTGAGACTCTGCAGTGAGGTCCCAGGGCTCCCAGGCAGGACAGCATGCATTGTTCCCTGGGGCTCTTGGAGAGGCTGCAGCCCTGTCTGGCTGCTAACACAGCCTTCCCAGGCCACAGTGTGGTTGTTGCAGGCTGTACAGGAGCAAGATCTCCTACTTCTCCTTGCCTTTCCCCTTCTGCCCCTTGCTTCTTGCTGTACCTCCTATTCTATTTCCTCTCCAAGCCCCTTTCTTTTCTTATCCCGCCTGCTCTCACCTCCCCAACCCCCTTCCCTCTTATTTTCTCTCCTCTCCACCTCTGATCCACATCCAAACACCCCAGCTGGCTTCTCTTCTCCTGGAAGCCACCAGGGATGTGTGACAGATGCCCCAGATCAAGAGAGAAGCAGCTCAATCTCAGCTCCCAGCTGGCTCCCAGCTCTTGTGTCCCAGCTTCACATTAGGAAAGCTCAAGACCTGACCAGTCTGGGAACTGGTAAAGCCCAGGTGTGCCCCAGCTATGCCTTGCTGTCCCTGTGCAAGCAGAAGCCTCCCCTCAGGAGCAGGGAGCAGCCCCCCAGCACAGACGTGGGTTCTCAAACAGAAGGCAACATGCCTCTGCTGCCTGCCGTCCCACACATGACCCCCTCGCCTTGGGGGACAACCACAAGCCCTTATCAGGATTCAGCCCCTTGCTGTGAGGAGGAGGGATCATTTTCCTTTCTGGGTCTCCCTGCTCTCTCTCTAACCCTCTGCTCTCTCCTTCCCTCTCATCCATTTCCTTTGACACTGGTCCCAGGCCCACTGCCAAGTCTCAGATCCATTAGTGAGGTGCCTTGCTGACTGAAGCACAAATCAGGACGGATCCGGGTGCAATTAGCAGCTTCTAGCACCTCATCTGGAAGGCATTAGCTCAGCTTTTGGGGGAGGGGGTTATGGGTTGGGAGGAGAAGAGGGAATGGATATAGATGCCAAACAGAAAAAATAAGCTATTTCTACCACTCCTAGGAACTGCCATCATGCATCCAACAGCAACATACAGACAGATGTGCAGTAACCATCTGTGAGGGGCCCAGTTGCTGCATCAAGTCGGTGTGACCCCACAGACCTGCCCTCCTAGAAGGAGGTGGTTTATCGTGTCCAAGAAGGTACCAAGATGGCATGAAGGTGTACAGTTAGGCACAGATTGTGGGTGGTATCCCTCCTGATTGTTTCTCACAAACCAAGGCTTGTGGTTATGGTGTTTGTAAGTGGACTTGGTCTACCTTGCCCTCCATCTGGCTCCCAGTGCACTAAAATCCCTAATAACATGATGATGTGGTATCTGTCTTACACATGAAGAGCCAAGATAGACTAGCACATATTAGTTATCATGGCCTGTATGTGTTGCAGACACAAGACCCAGATAAAATAGTTCTCATCAAGCCAGGATTCTGTACAAAATATATTTGCCTTACTTTTCTTCACCCAGCCTTGTAGATACCTTTGAGGAAAACGTTGGTATTGCTCTCAGCAAAGACACAAGCCATCCCCCGCTCTCTTGCCACCTTGCTCCAGGCTACAGCCAGAGTGCAGGGATGCACATGAGGCTTTGACTCTTGAGCAGTCTCAGTCCCAAGCTAACAGGACAGAGCAAATGTACTCAAAGCATGTGTTCCCAGAAATGTCCTGCTCTTTCATAGGCCCAACGATGCTGTCATGGAACATGCCTCTGAGGGGCTATGAGATTACTGACCATTAGAAAAGGTGACTGTCAGGGCGAGTTTGAAAGCACTCTTATGCTCCAGAACAAAGCCGGCAACCCGTACACTTGTTCCCTGTCATCTCTGCAGAAAAACAGGCTGTGCATTTACCTTTCATTTGTCCTCCAGTCCCTACTTTATAAAAGGGACCAGAGCCAGCCTGTTCATTACCTTTGCTTTTCCTTTTTGCTGGATCTCAGCTTTGGGGAGAAGACAGGGTGGGAGTGGGGGAGCTGGAGGTTGTCCTGGGCCCCTTACAGTGACGGAGCAGTGTGCTGGGAAGCGGGACCCCGAGGGCTACGGAGGGCTGCTGGCAGCAGGTGGCTGGCATGCCTCTGAAATGGCCTGTGTCGAGCCAGGAAATTCAGGGGAAAAGTCAAACACCGATCACAGTCTTCTCTTGCAGGAGAGCTCACTAGCCAGTAAAACAAAGGGGACTGGCTTTTATTTGTTCATCTGTGTATGATCCCCGTACACACACGCCAGGTCCCCCGCACCACAGCATGCACAGGCCATTCCACTTCTCAGGGGCCACCTGCTGATGGGCAGGGGCTGGGGAAGCCAAGGCTTTCTCTCAGCCAGTGATCTCATGTTTTTTCTGTGCAGGCAGCAGCTGGAAGTAGCTGGAAACTTCTCTAACAGTAATTTTTCCTACACCGGCTGTTCCCAGACAATGGTCTGTGAAGCCCTGCTGGTTAATGAGCTCATGGAAAGTGACCTGCACCTGGGCTCAGGGGCCAGCCATATTCTGAAGATTTCCAGTCCTGAAGCAGTGGTGACATAGGTGTGGGAGTGCCTTGGAGAAATGTTGAGGGATAATGATATTTGTTGGTTCAAAGAGTTTGGGACATGTTGTTATTTTCTGTCTTGTCTGTTGGTTACCCCCTGGTAGATACAAGGTAAAGGTGCTGATGGTTTATCCTGCCAAGAGAAACAAGACCGGCAGTGGATGATGTTGGGTTAGCTTAGCAGGACAGTGGCTGAAGGGACCCTGTGACTGTTCTTTCTGGTTTTGGTACAAGGAGGCAAAATTGCAAGGCATGACAGAAAGCCTGCAACTCCTCTTGCCCCATCCATGCCTCTTGCTAGCAAGCTGTGGCCAAAGCCACAGGGATGGCAGAAACTGTGACTTTCATCCTTTCAGCATCCTTGTTCATCAGCCTAATGTGACAAGGAGGCAGCCCCGTGGTACTCAGTGTTTCCAAAAGGGCGGGTGTGCAATAGTGTAAAACAGCATCTGGGAGCCTCCTCTGGGTGAGAAACACCAAGTAGACAAGAGAGGGGCAGAAAGGCAGGAGTGGATGTGCAATGAAGGGTGTGAGTGCCATGGTGGCAGGAAGTGTACCTCATGTCAGCAGCTGCTGTGCAGGAGCAGGGGACAAGGGAGGCCACATGCCCTGGCGGTGCCCCAGGAGCGTCTGCCCTCCCTCTGGTTGTGAGTGGCTGTGCCTTGCCTACATGCTTGGAGGCAGAGGAGGACACCCGTGCACGCTCTGCCGGTGGCTGCCTGCACGTACTGTCTTGTTTTCCTGGCTGAGGCAGAGGGAGAAGGCCTGGTTTCGGTTAAGCCTCGGTCACACGAAGATGCCTTTCCTATTACTCTTTTGTTTTTTCTTCTAAGCAACGTTCCCATTTAACTCTTCCAACTCTCCCCTGTTAGTGTAGCCTGCCCTGCCTGAGGGCTGGCCCAGGTCAGAAATAATTCAGGAACAAATGAGAGTTGTTGGACTGCAGGGCTGGAAAACCCTCAGCCCCGCAGAGAAGCTTTGGGAACCTCAGTACATAGGAAGGATGGCATCGTTGAGAAGATCTAGGAGGCAAAAATATAGATACTCCAGTGGTGTAGTGCTGAGCATGGTAGAAATACCTAAAGAGTCAGTCATGGTATTATCATGTCTGAATTTGGCACCAAACTCCAAATCCGTAGAGGGGGAGTGGGGGAGGCGGAAAAGAAAACATGCAAAGGCCTTTTCAAAACCCAAGACCACAAGAAAAAACTTCCTATAAACAAATCAAATGGAAATATTTTTTTAGTTCTATAAACATTTCCCCTTGAAGCGTTCAACCCAAATATTGCATCACTGTGCTAAGACATAAACAAATCTTGCAGTGAAAGAGATGCACACCAACAATAGACTAGCCTGTTTGCCTTGTCCGGGCTGTGAGAAGTGCAAAAAATAAACAAACAGGGCAAAGAGTGACAAGCAGAAGAGAGATGTCTGAGGAGTACTTGTTTGAATATTCAAGGGAGAGAAGAAACACATCCCCCAAATCTCACTGAGGTTCAATAAGGAAATTCATCTCCTTCAGGATCCTTAGAAAATCACAGCTCTGGAAGGTCACAGGACACCAGCCAGACTTGTCTTTCAGAAAGCAAGGTAGCTTCTGGTTTTCCCCAAATATATTATTCAAAAATATTCTTCAACACGAATATCTCTTGAGTAGAGATGTATTTATTTTTGCAGTGATTGTAATGGTGGTATCAAGAACTAAACTGCGAAGCTGTGCAGTGTTTTACACCGACGTTGTTCTTCCCCTTTGGGGAGCCCAGCCACTCGCCCATGGGAAGGTTGTTGTCCTCTGAGCAGCAGTTAGCAGGTCTTCAGCAGGAGGCAGGGGGCTGGGGCCTGGCTCTTAGTTGGTAAAAATCTTTAGAGGCACTCTAGGCGGAAAAATTTGGGACCGGATTAAAAAATGTGAAGTACCCCACAAGAAATACACCTTCAAGGAACAGCAGCATAAGGTGATACTGGGGACCTCAAGGCTGCCATTTGCTCTATCTTCCTGGCATGTAGGTTCCTCTAATCTGGCTCTACCCCCTTCACTTCTCAATGTTTGGCTCATCCCTCAAACAGACACTGTAAGAGCTGC
Source organism: Neopelma chrysocephalum (assembly GCF_003984885.1). Lineage (NCBI taxonomy): Eukaryota > Metazoa > Chordata > Aves > Passeriformes > Pipridae > Neopelma > Neopelma chrysocephalum. The sequence goes on from NW_020897715.1 coordinate 11,561,101, forward strand.
CAGGGATCTACTGGCTTTGTCTCCATCATGAGAGACAGGCAAGGAGCTGCACAAATCACTCATGGGAGGGGATTTCACTCTTGTTCCAGCTCACATGAGAGACACTGTAAAAAGGGCCACCAAAACAAGCTGCTTAGCAGTTCAGTTTCATGGGAAAGTTTCACTACCAGAAAGTTAGTAAAACTTCAAACCTCTTGGGTAGATAAACTGGCTCTATATTCAGCTTAGATTAAACAGAAATATGATTATGCTTGATCCTTTGGTTGGGACCATACTGCTCAGTCCGTGCAACAAGCAGGCGCAACTACAATTTCTCTGGTGGCTTAACGTCCTCCTTCCAGGAGTCCTCCTGGCTCTGAGCCGTACTGTACATTGTCCTCACACTCAGCAACCCTGGCTGAGCTGTCTGCAGTGCTGCAGGGAACAGCAAACCTTCTGAGACCATTTGATCTCCCTAGTCTCTTGACAAAATTTTCTCCGTGCATGCTTTGGTCTTGAGAAAATGACTTCAGGTGCTGCTGCGGGAGCTGATTTACAAGGGGAGGCTGAAAGAATAAAGGGCCTCACACACTTCTCATGTTACATTGCATCTTAGCTGGTGTGAATTCAGAGGCGTTTACACCCGGCTAACTGAGGGAGAATTGGGCCCAGACCCAGTATATCTGTCTGACCAACAGAGAAGATCAAAGACCTGTAAATGCTAAGCAGGGGTGGTCCAAAAATATTAGAATCAGAAGTAATGGGATGAACTATATCAGAGTAAAATTTAAGTTGTAGAGAAAAGATTACAGCTGACATCTATTCCCTCACCCGGTGTTCTGCCTTCCACAAGGAGCTTCTAGGTATGGTTTACATCAATCAGAAAAGGGGATTAAACAAGTTTTGGGTTTAGCACGGTCTGGCATGCAGCAGGCAGACTAGATCGTGAGTATTTTGAGCACTGATGGTTTGCAAGACTTCAGAAGGCAGTCTCCAAGTGGATTACAGCACCCTTCTCCAAATTCCCACCCATACACTCATGCCTCATGCAATATCTAACACACGCCGTCAAATGAAATGGTAACAAGTAAGAGCAGCTGGCAGAAATGAAAAATGCAGAATTTCAAAGCTTTGTCTGATTTTTATTTGCCTATAACGCTGGCTGCTGTGTCGTATCACACCATGAAAGAATGCGTGGCTTTCTTTTTTATTCCTTGAAAGGTTACTTTGCTCTTTGGATTGAAAAAGCATTGGAAACACTAAGTTATATAACCTTTTAAAGTTCATCTAACCCTTGTTCTCAGAGACTGTAAATTCCTGAGCACCATGGCCTTGGTATTGGCCACGATTCTTTTTTCTAAAAGACAACCTGGTTCCTAAAGTTTTGAAGAAACGACTAGTAGGTGCTTTGCTATCCTGCTCTTTAAAATGCAATAGAAGTGTATGTGTGCACAGCCTAATGAAAAGACAAAGCAAGTCATATATGCCCAGAGGCGCAAATCTGGAAGAGCAGCTCTTTCTTTTTTTGCCTTTTACTGAGTCTCCAGAATGCAGTAGGGTGACAGGATTCAGTGGACAACTTAAAAAAATGTAGACATGAGAGTATTAAGAGGATACTGCAGATAGGCAATGCATAACCTGGCTGACCAAAAGGAGAGGAACTTGGAAAGGCTCAAGCATCAGTGTCTGCAAGGCTTAACAGCAGAGAGTTGGAGATATTGATGAAGATGAATAAAAGGGTTATATGAAGAATAATGAACAAAGAATAGGAAAGTGCAGGCAGGTAAAATAATGCAGTTTTGAGAGATGTGTCCTCCAAGATGGACAAGAGCAGTCTCCTACAGGCTCCCCCAGCTGGGCTAGCTGCTGGGGCATAGCAGGAGAAGGTAGCTTTAGGGAGGGTGACACCTCTGACATTGCTTGGGATGTCAGGAAATGTCCTTTGGCCAGTTGGTCTCTCTGGGGAGAGGGAGGTTACCCTAGGGTGCATCTTCAGGACCTGGGGGCTTGCACTAGCTCTCCTTTGGCTCCATGAGTTCTCAGATGACCCCAGGGCCCCACGAAGCACCAGCTCATGCCTGGGACTGGGGATTTCCCCACAGGCTGAGTCCAGAGTGGGACCTGCCAGTGCCGCGGGGGCTTCCCCATGCTGCCTTTGGTGCCTGGCTGTCTCCAGGTCCTGGCTGCCAGGCTGGGATGTGGGTTAGCAGATTTTTTCCACGCTGTTTCTCCGGGATCCCTGACAGAGCCCATCAGAGCTGCCTTTTATCAGCACTGCACGCCTTAGTGAGCCTGTCATGACTCACACACAATGTGCTCTGTGCCGGATTAATCCGGCTGGCTTTCATGCTCAGGATGTGGGCGATGGATGGGGGGGGTGTTGGGGGGCATGGGGACAGATGCAGGGCTAGTGGGGGCCCAGGAGACTGGGGATCCCCAGCCTTTTCACTTGCTGAAGTTAAGGATTTGCTCGAGGGCCGTTGCAGAGGACAGGGGAAGAACAAGCCATAAGCAATGAAACAGAAAAATGGAAAGGCAACAGGTGTGTGGGAAAGTGGTAAAGGAGGAGAGATTACAGGTAAATAATAGGTGAATAAATGAACTACAAGAAAGACAGAATGTGATGTAAAGGGAGATCTGTGTGCCTTAAAATGTAAGCTCCCTTGTTGATAGACATGACAGGTAGCTATTTCCCATAGGTGTAATTACCCAGGGACTGCACTCCAGCTAAAAGGATCTTTTCAGTCTTCAGCATTAACCCGAAATGCCTTTAGGATGCCTCCCCATCTTCACTGTTGTCTGTTAACCTGCAACAACCTACCTCAGATTAAGGGAATCAAAAAAGTGTGAAATCCTGAACCCAGTCAAGTCTGTAGTGATGGGAATAAGACTCCCATTGACTACTGCAGCACTAGGTTTCCATGCAGAATCTCCACAGAGAAATCTCACATGAGAGGAAACGAACTGCTTTTTCCAACAAACCTCTGCCAAGCTACAAATGAATAGCAGGGGAGGAGGATCAGTAAAAGCCACCCAACCACTAAAAAATCTCGCACTCTGCCATGATTTCCAACTGAAGGTGTGCACGCACCAAAAAACCCCCTGATTTTCAAGGAGCTGGGAATGCTGCAGTTTTATGTGCATACATATAATGTGAATACATACACTAACACATTATCTACATTGCATATATATATATATATATATCTCCTCCAATTTGAGATTCACAATGTTCATTTGAAATCATTCTATCTAACACATTTTACCCGTGAAAGCTGTATTTTCAGCACCTATTGCCCAAATTCCCATCTCCACTTGGAAGGGTGTTACTTTATAACATCCTGCCCTGACTATCCACTGTACATGCATCGTAAAGTTTCCAAACAATTTTCCACTCGATGACTTGAATAAGCTTGCCTGTTGCTGAAATGTCATCTTCTCTGGGGTAAAACACAACATATATTTAATAGCACAGAGCAATGCTGTCACTGCAAAAGATGACAAGCATGGTCCTATTTTTACATCCTGTCCATCAGGGGAGCATTTGTTAATGTTACTCTGAGATGGATCTTGGCAATGAATCCAAAGGCAGGAGGACATGCACTACCTCTTTCTGCATGCAGCAGGTTCATGGCGCTTTTGTATCCAGTCTTAGGACTTCCCACATCCAGCACTGGCAGTGAGGTGTGTGGTCATGATCACAAATGGGGTTGCATTTGTTTTCACTGCATTAGAAGTTTTAAACTGTAGGACGGTTGTTGCTAAGTTCTGAGGAAGGAAAGAAGGATTTGTGGGGGCAAGGGGGGAACTACTTATTTAGAGCATTTCTCTGATCTTACTCAAGCAAAAAGTTTTATCTATTGCATTTGATAATTTCCAATTAACAAAACCTTTTCTTAAAGACCCTATCCTCCACCCAAAATGTTCAGTGATGTTGTAAAACACTTGTCAAACACAAGAGGATCTCTCTGGCTGCTTATCCCTGAACATTTTAAGACAAGGAAACAAATGGACCTGAACTGGGTCTTCTCATAGACTTGGGAGCCCACTGACTCTCCAAATATTTCCTATCAATGACCTGATTACAAACAGAATGGTAGCTCTTTACAACATCCCCTGTAGGTAAGTGACACAGAGCAAAGGAACAGCTGTACCCATATATAACACATTTTATCCCAGTATACCTATCACTGCACAAAAGGAGAATGACACCTTTGTGGGTCTGTTTCTTTTATATTGTTTTTACCACGTCTGAAATAGGAACTCTACTAATAAAACTACCCCATTGCCAACCCCTCTCTGACACAGGGCAAAGCTAGTACCAGTTCACTAAGATTTATTTTATTTTATTTCAGAATACCACTCTTGTGTGCTTGTTTCACGCACAAGGGGTAACATATATATTCTGAAATAAAAGAAATGTCAACGAACATACAATATTTCTGTCTGACATCAGGGTGAGCTTGTCACAACCAAGTCTGTATCCCTGACTTGGGCCCTAGTGGTAAAACTAAACTGACATTGAGTTGGTTTAGTTTACACCATCAGAGATTTCCTAATATAGACAGGAATAGGCCCTATCTCTTGTCCTCCCATCCCACCCCCCTCTTTAATTTGGCTCTCTGAGTTTTGATGACTGAATCACTTCCCCCTTTGTTTCTCTGATTTCTTTCCTAATCTCCTGCTCCTGAAAGATGCTTAGTTCTTGAATCCCTATACAAATACACTTTCCTTTCTAAGCTTCTCACCAGCCAAACAAGGTTTTATTTGTTTATTTAATTTGACATGCTGAGAGAGAAATGATCCCATTTCCTATGGATTATCGAAGTAACAAATAGCTTTACAAGAGGGTAAACAAAGTAAAACTCATGCTGAAACTCCTTTGAACCAGGGGCTTCCCATTCCCATCCCTTTCTGATGTGAGTCTTTCCCCACTCCTCTACACCTTACATGGGATGAATTTCTGGTTGCTTTGGACCATGACTGCTACCCTCAGATCAGGCCGCTGCTGAGACTGAGCTAGTTATCATCTCCCCATCCTTTCTTTCACCAAACTCACCATGAATTTCCCACAACATGGCCAGAGAGCTTTGAACTCACTCTGAGAAGGAGCATTTTATCCATTTAGTCTTTTCCTTCATAGCCCAATTCCCCTGATCAGTTTTTCATTTTTGCAAAGGCAGAGCTAGAGAAACTTGGGCATGAGCTTAGAGCCTCCATGGAGGTAGGGATGCTGTATTGATTTTTGCTGGGAATTTTGCCTAACTCAGAAGGCAGACACGGACACCTGAGAGCATCACTCTGCAACATACCTCCTGCAATATACATTTCTGGAGAAAAATAGAAAAAACAACGAAACTCAGGCCTGAATATGGGCTAAAATTCATAAGGACTTGGAGCCAGGGGTGCTGATTAGCTCCTCCCAAGGTGACAGACCCCAGCAGTGTGTAGCTCACATTTCTTTTGGGGGGCTTAGGTTTGGTGGCTTGGGCCTGGCCAGCTCCCCCCGCCCCCAACATCCTCTTCTGTTTATTACTCCTGCCATAATTGGGAGGCATGTGTGGATGAATTAAACATAGCAGGACAGATGAGAAAACTCTCCCTCTTAGCTGGCTGAATGAGCAAATTTAACTGAGCCTGTTACCCACTGAGTATCATACCGACATGCCAGGGTCCGGTTTCCTTTGATTTCGCCCTTTCATGCGGAGTCCCTCTGTGCCCCCCGCCTTGCTCCTCACAATATCAAACAGCTGGAGTTTCAGCAGCCCCAAGGAGGAGCCTTTGCATCCAACGGCAGCAGCAGTGGGAATTTTGTCTGGGATCAGAATGGGACGGGGCTGATCCGCACAAGCTCATAGCTGAGAATCAGGGGGCTCTGGCACCTCCAGAAGGAGACAACTTCCCCCCCCTGCCCAGCCACAGGCTATGCCTGGTCAATGCCCAGAGTAAAAGTTTCCTTATGCCTGAGGAACTGGGGCTAAATGAAGGGGTTTTGGCTTTCACACTTAAAGCTTCAGACAGGCCAGTGGCATCCAGAAGTCAGTTCTGGTGGGGAGTTTGATATAAATGGGTGCCAGTCTAGAGCAGGGATTCCCAGCACAGCAATAACTTCCTGAAAGTAGGACTGCCACTGGCACGTCCAGGGGTGCCAAGAGGATATGGCTGCACAAACCAGAACCCTGCTTCCTCCCAAGGCACTTCTTTCGGGAGGCAGGTGGGAAGTGCAGTGTATGAAGGACACCATTGCACCCACCGTTTCCCTGGGGATAAACAGGGAATGTAATCCTGCAGGGCTACAATCTATTTTTTCCCCTAGCATTAAACAAGCCCTGGGGCACTTCTTTGCAAAAGGTACCTCTGATTCTTGTCCCTCACCTCTTTCTTCCTACCTCTGTAAGCCTAAAACTAGTCAGGGCTAATTCAATTCCTGCTTTAATTTAGGAGAGTTTACGACTGCTCTAAATTAGGAAACCACTGGTTTTCAGACAAAGCAGGTGCTAGAGGTCTTAGCACTTGTAAAAATTAGGCCACTTAGTGAGGTGTCTAGTATGGATTTAGCACCTGAGGAGTGTGTTACTGAGCAAAATAAGGGAAAACTTGGAATCTTGGAAACAATTCTTTAAAAGATAATTAGCAAAGTTAACATTTCAAAGGAAGGAAGTTCGTGTTCAACCTGATAAGCCTACCCATTCAAATGCAAGTTGAAGAAGCCATCAAAACACATTCCCTTGGAACTCAAGAAATCCTTCAGAAAAATCAGTTTTGATCTTTTCAGTACCCATGTCATAAACCAAGTAAGTAAGAAACCAAAATCCAAACAGAAAAAAACACAAGATCCTTTGCATCATCCTCATGTGTGAGAAGTCAGTAATCCAGATCAGACCCCTCCTACAGTGCCAATAAGCAGGAATAACTCTGAAACCTAATGATGACATGATGAAAAACTGCAACTCTTTCACCTTCTTCTTTGAAGACTGAAGGACTTCAGATTCAGAAAGAAACTATAGATTATGTTTGTGATCTGTACATGGCAAAGATGTGAGAAACCTATCCTGACCTTTCAGTGACATCAGATTTGTTTCAAGATAGTCTTTATTGAAGGGCCTTGAAAGATGGAAGATTTCCCAGCACCTCTGGGTAAATTTAAGTTTTGGGGTCATGAATTCATCCTTTGGCGTGGGGAGACCCAGTGAGCAGGAGTTGGTTTGGTTTAACCTCAGGGAGCTGTGTCGTTGCTTTTTCCGAAAAAATTGTGCCCGAGACACTTTCTGTGAGAGCCAGCACCTGCCGGAAAGGGATGGTTGGAGGAAAAGACCTTTTCTTTCTTGTGGTATTTACTGCAACTGATGGCTACCCAGGGCCCCGCCACAGCCGGGATGAGGCGGGATGGCCGCCCGGGAGGGGCACTCGGGGGCTCCGTGAGCCGCTGGAGCGGCTTCGGTCAGGAGTGCCCCCCCCCGGTCCCCCAGAGCCCGGGGCGCCCCGGCTTCGCAGCCCCCTTACCCCGCATCCCACATCCCGGGCCGGCAGAGCCGCCTCCCTCCCTCCGCCCAGCCCGAACTTCATCCCAACTTTCCCGCTTCCGCCTGCCCGGGAGAGCGTGGCGGCGGCGCAGAGGAGGGGCGGGAGAGGGGACAGCGTCTCCCAGTCAGTGTTACTGGGGGGACGGGGATGCTGGGAACAGGGGACGGGGGTCGGCCGCTGCCTGGCTTTAGGGAAGGGGTTTTCTTTCGCGTCTTCTCCCTCCTCTGACTCCTCCTCTTCTTCCCTCCTCCTCAGGGGGAGGGGAGGAGGGAGGCTCTGGGGCAGGAGTAGCCAGAGCAGGGGATTGTTTGGGAGTTCAGTCATCCAAAAGCCGTCTCCCGTATGGAGGGTCTGGCTTCCCGCATCCCGGCGTCTCTTCCCTCCTCCTCCCTCTCCTCCTCCTACTCCTCCCGCCGCGCCTGAGCTCAGCGCGGCCCCCCCATCCCCAGCGCCAACCCGCAGAAAAAGCACAACCACCACCCCCAAACCAAGGACCCAGCACTTTCCCCTTCCCCCCACAACAGGCTTTCCCCCCCGCTTTTTCTCTCTTTTTTTTTTCTTTTTTTTTTTTTTTTTTTTTCTTCTCTCTGTGTGTGTGTGTAGTGAATTCCCCGCAGATCCGGCCTGGAAGTTCACAGCTCCTGGAGTTAAGCCTCTTTGTTGCTTCCCTTCGTTTGGGGCATCTTTGTGTTTCCCCCCGCCTGCTCCACTGGAGACCGCGGTGAGTGAAGAGAAGGGGGCCTGGGCCTGGTGGCCCTGGCGAGGGACCGGGAGAACGGACGGCGGTGGCGGGTGATGGGGCGCAGGGTTTTCCCCCCATCCATCTTCAGGCAGCGGCAGAGTTTGGGAAATTGGTGTGGGGATGTGAGGAAGGGGGTCTGCGTAGGGATGCGGGAGACGTGACAAGGGAGTAGTGGAGACCTGCTGGTCCCCACCAGTCCGGGGCTTGTTTTGGCTCAGGCAGGTGAGATGGGGGCTCGGATGTCTCCCTCCAGCTCTTCCTCCTCGGCGGGTCGGCAGCACTAATGGAGGGCCCAGTGCACGCACACTCGCTGCCGTGCTCCAGTGCTTGCCTGAAACTCTTCCAAAAGCTTGGTCCACGACCTTGCCCCGTCCTCGCTGCCGGCAGTCCGGGGGGGACGGTGAGCAGCGGAGGGAGGGAAAGAGAAAAGCTGTGCAAAGTAAACCATTCATCCTCCATTGCTCCAACTCTTGTCAAAAGCTGATAGGAGTTTGGAGGCAAGAGCTGGCTCTGGCAGATGCGAAGGCATTTCGGTTTGTGCTCTGTGAAGGGGCTGCTGATGCAAAGAAAGGGGGGAGTGGGTAGTCCGTTAGTAAAATTTTTATCTTTTTCTTCAGCAACTGTTAAGTTTTTAATCCTGGTGCAAGGATGAGGAGTGATTTGGGTCAGGGAAAGTAATTTTCTGCCCAGCAGTGGGATGTTGTAGGAATTGTGCACGCATGCCTCCCTGCTTGGACTGCAACTTTGGCAGGTCCTCTGGATGGTGGCTGTAAATAGAAAATGTGTTGGGGAGAAAGTGGGATGCTGAATTTGTAGCCATGTCCAAAGGAGACTTTTTAAACTGCTCTGAAGATACTAATGTTTACTTTGAAAAATAATAATAGACTTTAACTACTATCCCTGGCTGGCAAAAGGTATTTAATACAAAATCCCATATCTTTGGGCACTTCCCCAACTAATTCTGGTACCCCAAGTGTTATTTCACTGGCGTTGTGTGAAAGGCAGGTCAGGTCTATTAAAGTTTTTTTTTTTCCCTTGTTTGTTTTAAAGAAACTCTCTTGACCTCTCTGCAGCATTATGTGAGTAGGATAACAGGAATCCATACACACACTCAGCACCCGCGCGTAATTCTCAGCATGTCTTAAATGTTTTTCTTGGTGCCCAATTCTCTTTAATTTCTACATTACTACCATAGTGTCTTTTTGATATGTTCACTTGCAATCTACCATTTAAGTTTGTTTTCCCATGGGCTAAAAAACTACCATGGAAAATATTAGAAGAATGTGGGCGTTTTGTAAGTAGAATTTTATCTTAGCTTTCTTTTCTTTTGAAACTAACTGACTCAGTGTGCATATGATTAGGGGAGAGTTCTTCCATATTTATGCCTATATACATATATGGCAGACACTTTGATTTAATGGGTTGGATGTTGAGGTTCATGGTTCAGGGAAGGATTTCAGCGAAAACACATCATTGGTTTGCAGTGAAGATTTGTTCTGTTTATTTAAGTGACCTAAAAAATGAAGGTGAAATAACTTTCCATGCTAATAGGAGTCATCTGGGGATCTTCTGAAGTAAATAGGACAATTAGAGAGAGCTGTGAGCTCTCTGCTGGGTGCATGATATTCTTTTACAAGAAATAAATGGAGTTTTGTTCCACGTCCTTTTCTTAATCCTCCCCTTCAGATAAAATTAGAGGGACTTATCCTGCATATACCATGCAGAAGAGGTCCCAGTAGGTGTTTGCTGTGAGGGTTGAAGTCAGATACAGTGCAGGTCTCCCTGCTTCCCCCTGGAGAGTATGAGCCAGGTTCATCTGAAGGATGCACAATGGTCCTCTGCAGGTTTGAAAGGCAAGTTCAATTTTGTCCCTCTCATACACACGCACACCCACAGAACTATTATCTGAGAGATATCTCAGTACAAGTAGCTGAATCCACACACATTTCTTCTCTGCTGGGAACCAAGAAGAAGTATTAGAGGTGCATGATTCTATATGTATGTGCTAGAAAATGGCATGTAAGTCTTATGGGTGTTCTGCATCGCTGCAGTCTGGAAAATGCATGTTTTCTGTACCTTTTACTGGCATGGTACACAAGCACAGAGCAAGAGGTTTTGAGATTGCAAAGTGAAACACAGTATTTGGTGTTTGCAGAGATCTTTCCAGCCCTCTGAGCGTGGGACTCTTGGCTTGGAGTTTTGCCCTGTTGAAGGACAGGTGAATCATTGCCCAGTTCACCTCACTCTTTGAAATTCTGCTCTGCCCTCAAAACTAGTAGCAGACAGATTCCTCCAAGCCTTCAGTACCAAACTGGCAGTCCCACGATACTATCAGGATGCTGGTACAACTCCTTCATTTGACTAGGGCCAGCAGAGTTGCCCCTTCAGGAGCCAGCTGGAGCCTCCTGCCAAGCAAGGAGCATAGCAGGAGGGGCTACGAAGCAAGCAGCCTGCTTTGTCCCCATCCTCCCCAGTGATGCAGAGGAGAAACTTCCTTTCCTGAGTGAAGAAAATTGATCCATTTAGGGCAGTTCTGAATTTTTGTACTTTCTTGTCATTGTTACTGAGTGACCACACTTGACTGTAACACCACCAAATCTACTCACCAGTGTTTCCTGGCCTCTCCCTGAGCCACATGCACTTAGGAGCACACAAACCTTGTGGTCTGATAAGAAGCACAACATGAAAAAAGAACTATTACCTCTCCTACCTGGGCTGTGGGAGGGAAGATGGGTGATAGGACAGGAAAGAGACTTAAATTGGAAGCATGTGTTTGAATGTGGAGGTGTTTGGGCTGTCCTCAGCCAATGCACATCCCCAGTGTGAGCTTAAATGATTCCCTCTGCTGCCCTGTGCCTTCTTGTTCCCATGCAGAAAATGGGACTAAACCCTATGCTGATGGGTTGAGCACTGCAGCAGGTCAGATACTGCTTTCCATGTTGACTCCTGCCAGCCAACCGGTACCCACCCTCGTGCCTCTCAGAGCAGAGCTCAGGTGTACCAGGAAGGACCCTCTCTGTCATACTGAGCCTCCTCAGGACTGCCACAGGGCTGGACAGGCACCTCTGTGCCTCCAAAATCACTCTCTTCCCAGGCTGTTTCCCCATACCCCACCTGTTGTGCCTCATGAAGTGAGGGAGCAATGACAGGGAAGAGTATGTTGGGGACCACACTGGTTGTTTTAGCCTAGGTTGGCCTGCAGGTGGGTTTTCAGAGACTTTGGGCTCAGCTGGGCTCGGTTTAGTCACTCAGCCTGCAAGATGTTACAGCAGCAGTAGGCCAATGTAACTCCAGGTTAACAAAAGTTTCTTTGGCAGTAAATGGTGGTAGGTTGTTCATTTTAATATTGGGTGCCGAGTACCCCAGAGGTGTGAGGCACAATTCCCTTGGACTTCTTTGGTGGGCAAAGATGACTTGATATGTTACTGGCTGGCATGTTACGGACCAAGGCTTGCAAATCTCTTGGTTTAAACCATTACCTCTTGGGCTAAAAACTTTGCAGTGAGAAGTCTACAGTTAGGATGGGATATCCCACAAGGAAAAGGCTCTCTTGCAAAATCTTTGGAGGCTTCCTGTTTCTGGTTAGACTGAAAACATCCTAAGGGAAAAACCTGCTGCCATGTATTTTGGTGCTCCTGTGGTCAGTCTCAGTTTAAGAGGTTGTTATGTATTCCAGTTCCTAGGCCACAAGAACAACTTAAGGCGAATAATGACTAAATGAATTGCAGGTCCTTAGGTGGAACAGGGGTGAATGCCATCTTCCAGTTTTCTAAGAGTACTTTGGGTAACTGTTCAACGAAAGGTATCACAAGCATCTTTTTCTATTTCCCATATTTGCTTTAGTTCCTCTTGGCCCCAAATCATACAACATCGTATCTTCTGATTCATTGGCTGAACGTAGTGCTTGCAGCCAGTTTTCTGGAGGGAATGCTTGCAGGATGGGAAGCTTTCAAAATTTGCTTCGTATGCATGTTTGCGCACAAGAGTCTTTTAAAATCTCTCCACAGGAGCCTGTGCTCCAGCAACACAGCTGTAGGAGTATCCATGGGAAGCTAAGACATAAGGAGTATGAATACAGTGGAAGCAAGTTGGCTGAAAAGCTCAGAAAGATATTTGTTGCAGGGAAAACACCTTCTTGATGCTTACACAGTCCCAAAGCTCCTGCAGGCACTGCAGGGCTTTCTGCTTAAACAGGGAATAACAGATCCCTGCCCTGAGGATGTTGTATGCTCCTTTTATTAAAATGGCCTCTCTTCCCTGCAAAAGGACAAATGGGATGGGAGGCTCAGCTCTGCCTGGTGGGGTTGTTAGCAGAGCACCTGGCACAGCACAGACAGGGTGCCTGAGAGGGGCTCTCAGGGCTGCCGTTGTGTGTTGTAGGAGCTCTTCAGTAAGAGGCAGTGCCAATTTATTTTGGCTCTGGTGGCATCGATGGAGGGAAATGTGCTTCAGGGAGCGTGTGGGACGTGCTCGAGCTTCTTCTCCCTCCTTGTGGGCACTGTGCCAGCACAGAGGTGAGAGCCAAACTTTATCCTTGCTTTCTGCTCAGCTGCTCTTGAGAGGCTGCTGCCCTGTGTCCAAAACGCTTCCCTGAGCCCCCCTTAGATGTGAGGATGGTGACTGCACCTTGTGCCTGTGCAGCGTGTTGGAGGCTTTCTGGGCAAAGTCCAAACCACACCACAGCGTGTTGCACCCACGAAAACCCACTGTTGTCAAGTTCACAGAGGTTTTGGGCTGTGCTGTCTCTATGTGTATGCAAGAGCCAGATGGTGTTTTGGAAACAGCTCATTTTTCATTAATTTCTGTGCTCAGCATAGGCAGTAAGTCTTTCACCCTGAGTCCTGTTGTGGTAATGCCATTTTGGCTCTCTAAGGTCCACTCTGGCAAGGAGATTAGCCAGCAGGTCATACTCTTATGCACAGCCATAGACCCGGGGCCCTGCCAAATGCAAGGGATGCGTTCGCTGGTTGCAATGTCAGCAAGTCTGAACAAGCTTGTGTGTCTTTAAGACTGTGCATCAGGCCATTCTGCTGTTCTTTAAATCATGAGTGGAGAGGGAAAGGGTGTAAATATCCCTGTCAGAACTGTGTTGTCAGCTTTCAAATACCAAAATGAGGTTGCTTTTTATTTTTCTTCCAGCTGACAAAAGGACAGGTTAGGCAGAGCCCTGTGAATTCATGTGTTGAGTTTAGTGTGGTTTAGAAAGCCTGTGGTGATATAAACCTACTGAAGTAGTCTTTGAGAAATAAACCTCAAATGTGCATACACTGGCCTGGAACACAGGATTTGTATGCAAAATGCAGCTTCCTGTGATAATGTCACTGTAATTTATCCTGGTACTTTTAGGGAGAGCAGCCACCTTGCTTAGTGATTGCCAGTGTTTTAGGGCTCAAGCCTGCGATGTGAGGAGGGCTGCATGTCAGTCTCCACTACACCACAGATTTCCCCCCAGGTTGGGGCAGGTTGCTCTTTGCCTCATCTCTCCACCTGCAAAACCTGTAAGTGGTACTTCCCTGCCTCCTTGTGGTGTTGAGAATAGGTCTGCTGGAGCTGAAGAGAGACCATACATTTGCTGGCCCTCGAAAAATCTCTCAGATAAGGACCACGATGTTTTCAGCAGAGAGCCTCCTGTGGCATTGACAGCCCAGTGGGGGGCTCGTGTGGCTGCCTCTGGGGACGTCTGCCCCTGTTTGTTGTGTGGATATGGGCTCTGTAAGGGCTGTGGGATGCTTTTGGTTTGGAGAGTAGGCGGCGTGTGGGGCTATAGAGAAGCCCCTCTCTGAGTGTGACCCTCGGGGAGTCCAGTGTAGGTAGTAGCACTGCAGCTGCAGCCAATTTCTGGCTCCAGCCAGTGGTGGTACAGAGAGGCCATTGTAATCCTATGTACTGTACAGTGTACATCTCAACAGGCAAAGTAGCTCCTGGGTTGGTTCCCCCCCCCCTCCTCTCCATCCCTTCAAATCTACTTTATGAAGTTCCTTCCCTGAAATTGCAAATTTGGCCTTATCTTCAAAGAAACCCTTTAGTGCCAAGCTTTTAAAGGTAGGGAGGAGGCGAGAGCAAAAACATCAAATCCATTAGCAGCCCAGTTGCCAGAGAAAATGTTTTTTAAAACATAATCTGAAACTTTAGTGTTTGGGAGCCAAAGCCGAGATTGAATACAAGTATGGGCCTTGTCCCCAGAGAGTCGCAACGCTGGGAATATGTTGGCACAAAGACAGGCCATGGAACGAGGATTCTTGTGCATGCACGCACACAAATAGACAATTATTTGGAAGCCAATAGTATTCTGGATGCTGAAGAAACTTAATCCAGTGCCTTCTGTCCCAAGTTGCTCCCTGAGCTGTAGCTGACTTGAAGAGCATTCTCATCGCTCCAGCATTCTGCAGGATGGCAGTCCCCTCTGGGGCAGGAAAGTTCCTGCTATTCCTTGACCATGGGTAGTAAAAGGACTAGCTGATCCTGCTTCTATAGAGCCTGCTGCTGTCAGTGAGAGGTTCCTTTGGGCCCCCAGAATGGCGATGGGAATGATTTTTATTTTTTATTTCCCCATAAGAAAGTTGCTAGTTTAACAAACCCAAGCCCTGTCAGATTGAAGGGGTAGGTTTGAGTCATAGTGTCAAGAGGTGTTTTCAAAGATGTAGTGGGTGGGATATTTAAAAAATACCTGGGCTGACTTTAATGTTGTGGTGGGGAGTCAATGAGATTTGTGCATTCAGAGGTCAGGCAGCTCTCCTCCTCAGTTTTAAGTACAGGGTCACACTTGGTAGGTTTGTGGGACGGTCCCACTGTCACCAGTGTAACAGCTGCCCAGATTAGTCCTGACCACCTAGTGCTGCATGGAAGTGGACTCTATTTCAGGAGTGGCTATCAGACACATCTTGGCTGGCAAGCAGTTGAAGTGCAGTTTCTAAGCCAGAGTCATTTGGGGCAGAAGGAGGGCAAGATGCCCTAATTATCCAACTGTAATGGGGTTTGAATCCAGTGAGGAGCACCCCATTAGTAACTTCTTCAGGGGCCTTGTGATGTGGCCAGCCAGACCACAGCAGAGCTGTGGGACCCTTGCAGGAGGAGGGCTTGTTATCTACTAGCTCTTGAGTCCCTGTGGGGACTTCCCTACCCCTTGGCTGGCCAAGCAGGATATCAGCCACTTCTGGAGTGGGGGCTTGTAGGGTGAGACAGGACTGTGGGAAGGGGGCCCATGGAAAGCTCCTCAGAGAGTCATGCCACCTGCTCTGGATGTGTCCATTATCACTGTTTCATCACTTTTGGGGTGTCTGGGAATGGTCTAAAGAGAAAAGGTGTTTGCTTTCCAGCTGGGGAGGAACAGAGCTCCTGTTTGCATGTGTAGCTTGTGCCTGAACACCTCTGTAATGCTATAAAGAGTCCAGGGCAGCACAAGGACTTAGATGCCTTTGAGGACCTTGCTCTTCTGGATGCCTGAGCTGCTGTGAAGGTTGCAAGAGTAGTTTAGCATGTTGTCACCCCAGCTCCAGACCCTGCCAGAGATGGCTGCCCAGCCAGCAAAAGAGGGAGAGGGTCTTGGGATCACGGTCAACTATGCTCAATGACCATGCAGCCCATTAGCTCCTGGTATCTGGGAAAGAGAGGTCAGTACTAAGGTATAGAGCTGGAGCTACTGGAGCCTGGATGGGTGTTTGCTGACCCTACTCCCCTCTTGGCAGGGAGGTGTGTAGCCAGTTTCAGGAAGCATTAGGGAAGAGGGATGGTTTACATGGCTACAGCAAGGTAAGCCAGCCCTGTGTCTCATAGGACAGGCACTGGTCTACTTGTATTCTCACCAGGGCTGTACTTGCCTGGTATGCAAATGCGCAGTACAAGCTGTGGGATCCTGCTGATGGCATCAGGAAGCCTGTGGTCTTTTCTGGGAGCAAGGGTCAGCTACTTACACCATGTAGCAATTTAGGCAGGAACATACTTGCAAAATATACAGTCGTCCAGTTTTCTTCACAATTGCCTGGACTGCAGATTTGTGGAGGAGGGAATAGGAGCACAAAGAGAACAACATCAAGAGCAAGTGGCAAACTGTGTTTATCGTTGGTGCCTGACCCTATAATCTGTCTCCCTGGGGATAGCTTTGGACATCCCCAGCCTCTGAGCCACTTGAAAGAACCACCTTTAAAAAAATTTCCCAAACTAGTGACCAAGCAAACAAGCACACATTTCATCGGCCACAAAAATGTGAGCAAAACCTAGTTTTTACATAACTTCAGCATTGAAGATAAGTAGAGGTTTCTTGATTCTCTGGATGAAGGCCTGAGAAAGGCCTGCTATGCCATCTTCTGCCATCACCATATTCCAAAACCTAAATTATTATTTTTATTACGGTTGCATCTACAAGTTTTAACCAAGGCTGGGACCCAGCTGTGATAGATACTATGTTAACTTGTAGTGGGAGATGGTTCCTACATCCCCATTCAAAACAGCAAGGCTCTTTGCAGAAAAGAAGATAAAAAGAGAGCATGAAAATGACACTTGTGCCTTGGAGTGACTCAGAAAGTCAGACTGGAGCTTAGTACAGACCCCGTGTTGGCTGATACTTAGTCTTGTGCTCCTTCCTCCACCTTACCTGGCTTGTCAGAAGGGGAGGTCAAAGTCGAGCATCACTAGGGCTTGATTGAAGGTTGTCTGCCTTGAAGCCGAGAGTTACCCATATAAGATCCTCATCTTCCTAAGCCCTCAGCTCACGTCAGTTGGTAGAGAGTGACATGGCCAGGGAGTGGTTTCCCACATGGAGCACGTGGCACTGCAGGTGTTGCTGGTGACATCTTGCCTCTGTGACAAGCCTTACGTTGGGGTGGGCAGCTGGTCTTGTGGAGCTGGGGGGTGGCAGGTGGAGAGCAAGAGTGTGTGGCTAAAGGGGAAGGAAAGGAGCCAGTTATGTCTTTACTTCTCTCCTGTCAGCTAGTTTTCAGTTGCGGCATTGTGCTTTGAAAGATAGCTGGAAGAGCGGAGAGCCAGTGTAATAAAAGTGTTTTGCTTGCAGCATGCAATCTCACTTAAAACAATATCATTACATAAATATTGTGTGCCTTCTTGCCAGGGGGGTCTGGGACTGTGCTCCTCCTGCTCCGGAGGTATTGCCTTTCTGTGTACAAGCCGAGGATGAACTCCAACAGATGCTGCTGAGGCCAAGTCCATGGCTTGCACTGTACCCAGGTGCAAGAGGAGATGTTCACATCTCCATGGTCAGCACAGAGGTACCTTACACTGGAAGGAACAGGGATGAGGGACAGCTGGGTTACCAAGAGCTGCTCTTCCTGAGAGCTGCCAGCCATACTGAGGGTATGTCTGGGGACACACAGGGGTACCTGAATGCTAATCTGACCCTTGCAGGCACGGCTAGCCCAGGATGGAACAGCTGTGGAGACACCAGTGGCAGGACATGAGCAAAATCTGGCATGATGGGTTAACTGGGATCTGTCGCTCAAGAAGGGTAGGAGTGCTTCAGTGAAACCTGGGCAAGTTCCTTCACCACTCCTTTCTTGTCTGACCTAGAGGACTGTTTGGGGGAGCAGGTGGAGATGCGTATGCATCCTCTTCCAGTACCTGTTTGTTTGCAGAAAGCTATGGGCAAACTCTCCTGAGGGGCTGCTCATGGCCATGCCCTCCAGCTGGAGGCTTTTTGCTCAGAGGAATGCTTTGAAACATACTGTTTTTAATGGCACTGTGTTGTCAAGGGCTCTTTGTGTTTGGGTGAAGAGATGACTCCATGCTCTACTCTGCAGGGACAGGAGCCCATCTGAAGCAGGACTCCTCCATTTTGCGAGTGGGTTTGATCTGCCCTCTGCAAGCTAAATAATTGAATTACAGAAGAGATCTTAGATGAGGTATTTGTGCCATTACAAGGCTCAGTCAGTGCCTGGGGATTGGAAGAGCGGTGGGAGATGTCAGACAGCTTCAAGGTTATGGCTTTTTCTTTCTCTGTTGATCCCAGGTCACTCCCTATGAATGAAAGACTGCGAAGAGACTGTTGCCTTCACTTCTGTCCAGCTGAACTAGACAGGGTGTGGGATGGAGAAGGTGTCAAAAAATGGGTTTGTGCCACCCATGCCTCCCCATGCTTTCAACAAATAATCTCTTCCTCTCTCCCAGCACACACCCCCCTTTCAGTTTTGCCTCAGACCCCGGAGAGAACGGGATTGCAACTAAGGCTTCTGGACTGCCCCTGTTCCCTGCATGTGTGCTGCCTCCCAAAGGATGTGGGTGCTGCTGCCAGGTCCTTGCACCCTCCTTTCTCCCCCTTTTCCATCTTTATTTTCCCCTCCTCTGCCTGAGGTCTTCCTGTGCTGCCAGCAGCAGTTGCCGGGGCTGAGAAAGGCTTGTTGGGCCATATCCTGGATGCCCCTGCCCTTACTTGTTTTGGGGAAGGCTGATAAGGAACAACTAGAGGTGCCTCCCCAGGCGCCATCCCACTGCCGGAGAGGTGCTCCCAGCCCTCGCCAACCTGAGGCAAGTGCCGAGCACTGGCATGTTGGAGCGGGTCTGGAGAGCCCTTGCCTGGGCAGAGTGGCTGCCTGCAGATGCAGGCAGGGCTGCTGCCTCCCCAGAGGTTATTCTGTAGAAACACCGTCCTTGAAACGAGAGCCATGTCTCTCCTGCTCTTCTTTCCCCCCAGCTGGTGAGTTGGGGCTTGAGGGTTCAAAGGCAACATTTTCCAATCTCCACCACCGTTTGCAATTTCACAGGGTTTTGCAGGCTGGGAGGGTTTTATGCTGACCTGTCTGCTCACAGGCAGTCAGAGAAGCAGTTCAGTGAGGTTGGTGGACGTGGCATGCACTGAGGTGCCAGCATCTGCAAGGGGCATGTAGGCACCGGGCCAGGAAGGCTCAGTGAGCTCTTAATGAGCCACAGATGGTCAGCTTTATCTGGGAGCCTGCCGACTTGGGCTTCTAGAGCTTTCTGCAGAAGAAATACATGAGTAAAAGCTGGTGGTAGGTAAGGGCTGGGAAGGAAGACCCTAAAATAAAGATCCTTCTGAAGGCATATCAGGGGGACCTCAAGAGATCACCTCTGCTAAAGGCTCATTGTGTTTTTGCTTAAGGTCTCCTTAACTACTCGTGGGCTGCAAAAAAAAGAGTAATTTTCCATGTAAGAATTTTGTAGTTGATGTGTAAGACCAGCAGAGGTTTATCTGTGGCTTCTAGAGAGAAGGGTCTCTGGAGACTCTGCTGGGGTACAAAGCCCTGAAGGCTGTGATGGTTGCATTCCATTCTTGCAGGGGAAAGGACGCGCCCAACAGATGTTTGTTATCAGAAGAGCAAAGCAGAGACAGAGAAAAACTTCAGTTGGCCAGAAACGTAGAGGGAAATTGTCATTGTTTCCCTGTTGGGCTTGCAGAGGGAATTCTGGAAGCTGCTTTTTGTCCCATTGTAACATTTTATGTTTATATAGCTTATCTCTTTCATGAGGGACTGTTAAATCCTGCACCATATGTGGATGTGACTATATGAAAACAGCTTGTTTTACCCATCCCGGGGCAGAGTGTGCCAGCTGCACAACTGGATCTAAAATCATGGAGCAGCATTTTCTTACAACTGAGTGGTTTTTTTCCTAAAAGAGTTTATGGTATTTCCCAAATTAAGAAATGGTTAATCATTTCCCTAATGGTCATTCTGAAGTTGTGTTTCCCTTAGATAGCTGAGTTTTCCCAGTTGCTAAAGGGAGGGGGGAAGACCTTGTTCCTTTCCACTTCTAATATCTGTAATAAGTGACAGTATTTAATGTGACATTTGACTGTGGAAGGTAGGTACTGCCTGAACTGGTCTACAGATAACTTTACACTGAACAGTTAAAGTTTTTTCTAGGGGTATTTAGTGCTATGGGACAGTCACAGACTTTCCTTCTCAAAAGCGTTGACAGTCCCAGTAAGCAGTTAGAGATAAATGTCCTTGAGGCAGAGGATGGCTTTCCTAAAGCATCTAATACCGAGGTCTTAAAGGACTCTCTGTAAAATGAGACAATCCTTATGTTCCTTTACTGTACAGTAATGTCAGGATCTTTGGAAGATCCAGATGTAGTTTTAGATTCTTTTTTCCTGGTAGACAAGCAAATATTAGGGTTTTGCCATGTTCTCCCAGACCCCTGCTGGTTGAGTCTTTGGAGAGTGTGATCTGATCTTTCCTGTGAAATGCATACTATCACCTCTCAAGCAAAGGTGATTTTTGCATTAAAAAGGCTTTCTAAATTGATAAAGCAATTCTCAACATAAAAACGTCTTAGTCCTTTGCAACAGAAGGAGAGGTAGACTTCTTGGATTAGACTACTAGTCTCTTAGATTTAGGCTTTTAAGAATATCTTGGGCTGAACAGAATAGGTTGAGAGATGGAGAAGAGATTAGAATCTCCTATTGTCACCCCCCGAAGCCTAGGAGCTGGTGTCACTGTTTATTCTTGGTCTCTTTACTGCTTACAGTTTTCTCCAAAAATGACTAAACATATAAAAAAAGGTTTGGGTTTGGGGTTTGAGGTTTCTTTTTTTTCCTTCCCAAATTCTAGGCCAGACTTTGACCACAGTCATGTAGTTGTTTTTTCTTCCTTACTTCCAAATGCAGTCACATAACAATAGCCTGGAAAAAAAGTACTGGAAGTGATTTGTTCATGAATTTGTTTCCTTTTTTGGGCTACAAGGAGTGGGTTAGCATTTGGGTAAGGAGGCTGGGAGCTCCAAGCCATCTCTTTCAAGGTTGAAGGGAGTTTAAATGGGAATCATCCTGGTAAAATGAGAAGTACTGTAGAGAGGCAGCCTTTCCTGGGCAAATGTTTCCATTGCTCCACGTGCAGAGCCTCATGCTCGGGGCACCTATTTTCAGCTGAACCCAGGACTTTATTTGCTATTTATGTAATAGCAGAGTCTTGTACAGACGCTACTAAACAGGCTTTGTCTGCCACAGGCAGGCAGGGACGGACTAGAAGAGAAATGCTCCTCCCGTATTAAGGCTTCTTCAGAAGTGGGTGATTGTTTGCTTTCCTTAACAATCTGCTAATAGGAGGTAGTGGGTGGTGTTGTCCTTCTTATTTATTTTATGTAGGATGTCATGACAGATGGTGATTTTGACTGTTGTCCACAGCTGTAGAAACTGATTGCTTCCTAAACCAAATTGACTAGGATGGATGCATCGTAGCTGAAGAGACACGGAACCATCTGTGAAAGAGGAAAGCAGTCAGTCTCAGTTGGCCGTGTTCAGTCATCTCTGTCCTGAGGAGCAGGAAAAGAAGTGTTTTGCAGACAGGGCTAGGGGATGCATTTTTAGTGTTTGGATTTTTGGGTCTTCAGATGTGATACCTCCGATTACAAAGAAAATGCAAGGTCACCAGGTGGGACAAAAATGAATATATGATTGCTGTGCTGGTCAGGAGGGTGTTTGTTGAAATATCGAACAGTAGAGCCAGTGAAATCTTGACATTTTATTGATGATTCAATGGATTTGGTCCCTACAGGAGAGAAAGCAGAAGCAAGTGGAGCTTGTGCAAATTGGCAAGAGAATATAATCTGATAAAGGCTAGACTAGTCGGTAAAGTTTTCAAATCTCAGGAAATTTCCTCAAAGTATTTATTTATTTATGGCTTTGCTGAAAAATTTTCAACCAGCTGTGTTTAAAAATATAACAGTAATGAGATACTTAAAAAAGGAGTTAATCTCTCCCTCTCTTTGACGTGCTGCAGAGCGCCAGCTGTAGCACAAGCAAGCCCTGGGGAATCAAAGTGGCCTAACCCTGCAGTCTGCGAGCCAAAGTCACACCTTGGGAAGCCAAATCCCAGAGGGAAGCACTGGCCTGTTGCAGGTCATAGGGGTGCTGGAGGGGTGACCATTTGGCCATCCTCCAGGGGCAGCAGGTTTAGCCTGCCCAGCTCTTCCACTCTCCAAATCTCCCCAGTTCTTGTAGACCCCAGCCACTTGTCCTCAGGGCAGCAAGACCCAGTTTTGTCTGAACTGCTGGGAGGCCTTGAACTGTCTCTCACACCCCTGATGGGGAAATGCTGGAATGAGGAGGAGGGGAAACCAAGGGCTTTTGTACTGAGGGAACAAAAAACATGCTCTGCGTGTCCCTGGGTTCAGCTATTACAGACTACAAACCGGACTGGTTTTTTTTGTTTGGCTTTTAAATGCTTCTTTGGCCAATGTGATTTTTTAAATTTTTTTTTTTGTCTGGAGGATGTCTCTTTGGGAGACAAAGCCAGTCTGGGACTCTTCATTTGGCCCATCCAGCTTATCCACAAAGCGTGCACAAGCCATCTTCTCCAGGCTCATTTCCTCTAGGATTCCCTATGGCTTTGCAATGGCTAAGCCTTTGTGTTTGATATCGAAGGCAGAAAGGCCAGCAAGGGCAGGCCGGCTGTGCTGTGTCCTCTAGCCCCGTGCCAACAGGGCTCAGTGCAGGGTGGGGGAACTCTGTGAGAGCTACAGCTGTGAGAGCGGTGAAAAATGCATGTGGTGATTGGCAGAAATTGTTTTGAGGAAGAAGATGCCTCTTCTGGTGATGATGGGGTGGCACATGGTGGATGGGAAAGGTAAAACAAGTTAGTTTTGGTCACTGGTGGAGGACTGTGTGGAGAAGTCCTGTCTGCTCTGGGCCTACAGGTTTCAACTTCAAGATGCATATCACAACAGAAAAGTCTCCTCTCCTCTCTTTCCTTTTTCTACCACTGGTAGCTAATCAAGATTCAGTTTTAATGACTTCCCTCTACTCTCTCTGCTTCCTCTCCCCCTGCCCCACACATGCCTTTTTTATATTTTTTCATGCATTTTTTTGGCAGAAGTTGAAACACAAGAAGCGTTTGGACCAAGATGAAAACAGTGGAGGAGCATGTTGGGCAGTGCGGTGCTTTGTTCTGAGTTCAGGAGGAGAAGAGGGGGAAGCGAGGGGGGACGGATGTCATTTCCCAGATGGGGACCCTGCCAAAGATGTTCTTGCTGCAGAAAGCAAAGGCCAATTTTTGAGGTTATACCAGGTTTAACCCTTTGTCGACCCACTTCTGCCATGCAGGGAAATGCCAGACTCTGGCACCAGTCTACTGTTGTGACTAAATGCCAGCAACAGTCCAAAGTTTTTATTGGAAACTCTAATGAGAGTATGAACAAGCTGCTCTTGTTTATGAGTGAGGGTCCAACACTGGTGCAGTTGCTGTTGAAAAAGAAAGATCAGCATGTTCTTTACAGGGGGTCAAGACTGCTGTGCTATCTCCTGTCCTGCCAGAAGTACCTGGTGGGAGTTGGGATGTTGCTGAACGCTCCCTCAGCTGTTCCCATTGTGGGGTAGGGAACTTTTGTCTCATGATGCTCAGAAAACACCTTGTCCTATGACTCTGTGCTGCTGGGACTGGGGCAGCAGCAAGCCCCAGCCCCACGTAGCTCATGGTTGTGCTGGGGACCACTGGGAGGTCAACAGCACTGGTTCCTCCTCTCTGGTTTGAGCCAGTGTCTTGTGTGAGAAAACTGTGGGTTTGGAGGGTATGAGGGGTGGAAAACCTCCATAGGCATGTACTGTTGCTATATTTGTGTTTGCCTTGGGCCATAAATACTGCATGGTGTGTAGGCTGCTGATTTAATTGCCCCAGAGCTGTTGTACAGTAGCAAACTAGGGGTGAGGATACAGAAAGGGAGCAAAGAAAGAAAAGTTAAGGCAACTTCGTTGCTTCATTAAGATCTCTTCCAGGTTATAAATACTTGGAGCACTCATGTCAGGACCCCAGAGGGGTTCATTTATCTCCTGATTAAAAAAACTCAAGGATTTTTGTCTATGGTACTGGCCTGTGCCTTGGTATAGAGGTCCAGCCTCTTCAATCTGGATGGGATTCTCCTGGGAAAGACTACCCTCTTCCCTCAGAGTTGGAGCGGACCAGTGCTGTATGCATAAAATGCATGAAGTGCCTTTGTGTAGACTCAGACAGAGTCACTGTTCTCCAGAACCAAACCTGCAAGCCTCTTCTTCGTGGGGACCAGCAATCTCTCTGGCCCTTTGATCTCTCACAGTCCTTTTTCTCTGGCTAGGGGGATAACAGCTTCCCTAATCCCCCCATGAACCTCCTGAACATAAACACAATGTTCAGCTACAAAGAAGGTGTCAGTAATTTTTGGGCTGCAGGCCACAAACTTCCTCTTTCCAGCAGCTTTGACTGCAACATATGAATTTTTGATCACTTGTGCAGATTGCAGCAGGCTGCAAACATGCCAAGGGGTGGTTATAGCAGCACCACTGTGGGTGCATCCATGGCCAGTGACTAACAGAGAAGTGGTGCATCCAGTGCTGGCCTTGAAACATGCCTTGTGTCTTGCACACTTCTTTCTAGACAGCCAAGAGAGGTCTGATCTGTAGGAAATGAATATAATGGCACTCTGGTGTCACCTGTTGGGATGCAGCAGGGAAGAATAAGGGCATGTGGATAAAAGATGCACGTGCAGGTTTGCCTGTGATGGGTTTCAGCTTGGTTTTGATGTGCAATCTTGAATGCTTTCCCACAGAAGTCAGCCGACCTGGTTGGAAATTTCATGTGTGCAACTTACTGCACAGCATGTCTGAACTTGCATATTTTTCATCCCTTTTCTTGGACCCTGTAAGTCATCCAGGTACCCTTTTCAGCAGCCTTGGGAACCATGGGTAGGAAGCACTGACTGATGGACAGGCACTTGGGTGGGAAGCAGAAGACCAGTGTTTCCCTTCACTTGCTTGGTGCCTCCGAGCTGGGATCAGCTGGCTTGCCCTCAGATCTGTGGTGTGTGTGGCCTTGGTCTCTGGCTCCTCATAAGCACAGTAACTACCACCACAGGTTTCTAGGTAAAGTGGGACTAAAATGCATGATACCAATAGCTGTTGGGTATCTCTTGTTGTCTTGGAGTCTCTTCAGCCTAGAGTTTGGCTTCATTTCATTTGCCCAGGTGGTTGCTCATGTGTGGTGCAGGAAAGTGTCCACTGAACCCACACAGACTACTGTACCCATACCTGCCCAGGTCTGCAATTCCTGTTCATTTTGAAGGCATGAATTGCTCCTTGTTTGTCCAGCCTGGTGGTGGGTCCTCCTGCAGTAGCTCAGCCCTTTGGCTTCACTACTGAGCCTGCTGATGGGCTCAGTAGGCCTATGACTGCTGATCATTGGGTATTTGCAAATGGTGCCACATTGGCTCTGCTGCTTCTCCTTCTCTGTTTATTTAGTTCTTGGCAGCTGCATGTTTGAATGTTTGCTTGACAAACACTTTCCCTGCAGTCTGTGATTACAGAAAGTTTAGTCTGACAAACACCACTGAATTATCCAGTTCTCTGTTGTCAATAATATCTTGGTTGCTGTCTCCCTTAACCAAAATATTTTGTGTGTGGTGCATATTCATATTTTCCCCCTTGTTGCAATCAGCCTGCCCCTCCCTGCTTGGTACAGTTACTGAGGCAGTATCCTCAGGATGCTGACATCTGTATTTTACTAATCCAAAAATCCTGGGGCTGCCAGGAAGCAGTACAGATAATAACACTACATACCTGTCTAGCACCTTTCATCTGAGAATCTGAAATTGTCTGACTCATGTTCATCTGGTTACTGCTTGCATCAGCTGGACTTTATTATTCCTGTTTTTGCAACCTGGAAAGGTGAGGCACAAGGTAGGGGGGTATGTTTTGTCCAGTAGAGGAAGCAAATCCAGAAATGTGGCTTCATAACCTCCAAGACTATGAGTTTCTATCCCTCTATGTCTTGCAGTACCTAATTTGCCTCCAAAAGGGAAAGAGATCAGTGGGATGGTTGGTTTTGAGCAATGGTTTATTTGCAGCAATCCATGGCTTTTTTTGGCACCTCAGTAAATTCCACCCAAGAACAAAAAGGCAATTGTAAGATTTCTCCAAGGTAAGTTACCTTCCTTGGCTGTGATCAGGGCTCCATAATGTTGTTCTCGGGCAGAGCACTATCCAGATATTGTCTCTTGTTGTCAGTTTGGTGGTTTGGAGCGATGCTGAGGGACAAGTGTTCACGGCTGGCCCGGACAGGGTAAAGATCTTACTGTGTTTCAGGGGTGGTAATGAGACTGGTGAAAACATGTCTGCAGGTGGCTGGGTGGTCAGGCTGGGCTGTTAATCTGTCCAGCTGCTGGCCTGTTCTGGATGAGATCCAAGACCAGGTAGGACACTGCTGCTTTTCTTACAGCCTCCAAACACAGCTGAGGACCTGCCAGGCAAACCTGGGCTGGTTTATGGTTTTGGGTGGAAACCACAAGTAAACCACGTCAAATCGCTGGATTCTACCCCAAACCAGGCAGAGTGCATAGGCTTCTGTTTCTTTTCGTATGGAGATGACTGGGAGAGGTGGGAGAGTGAGGAAAACTGCATGGATTCAGTGTTGATGTAAGACCGTAGGTGATCCATTCCTAAAGCCTGCAAGTGCGATTCCCTTGGCTGGACCAGACTGGTGAGGGCAGAATAATAAATAATACCTGAGCTGACATCTCCTGGGAACTTGGGTTTGAGAGGAGGGATATTTTGCCTGAAACCCTTCCAGAAGGGGACAGTTGGGAGGGGGATTAGTGTAAATGTGTGCCGTCAACATCTGTAATCTCAGCCGAGGTGATGGGGCACTTGGGTCAGGGTTTCCTGTGCCGTGGGGCCCTGGAGCATAATGTACATTGGAAATAAGAAACTCTAAGAAAGAAAGGGGGAGAATTGCATGTCCCAGGGGGTAGAAGTGTATTTATTTTTCACATGTTGCATCAGAACGCAGTAATTTTACCTGAGAGGGAGGACAAGCGCATGCAAAAACAGTCCATCTCGCTAGGAAAGGGGGTGGGGAAGTGTGATGCCAAATAGCTGGGATAATGTGGCTGTAGGGCTGTCTCTCCGCTCCACATCCACGCAGGGCACAAGATCAGCACCCATATGTACAGACCTTCCTTCAGGCATGTTGCCAGGGCTTTGTAACAGAGTCGCGCTCTCCCGTGGAGGCCAGGGCACCCCCAGTCCCCATTCTACCCCCCTTTCTCCCCTTCCCCCTTCTCCCATGTGCTTTTATTCCTTTTGCAAACAGCGTATGCCAAATCCGACTTCACAGCTGGCTCTGCTCCACGTGTTTGTTTTCTATGCCTGCACGGCGCTCGCCAGCTTCGCTTGCGCCACGGCTCAGAGGTGGAGGCGGCGGGGGGGAGAGCAGGGATGGTAGGGAGGGAAACAGGAGCAGGCTGCTGCTTGCCAAGCCCTTATTTGTTTAAAGCTTAAGCCTGTTTGAGAGAGCCTTTTTGGAGTGAGGGGTAAGTGGCAGGGGTGGGATGCGGGGGAATGGAGAAAGTAAACTGTGCGTCAAGGAAAGCAAACTTTACAGCTGGAATTGCTGCTGATCCTTGTTGTGGGAAAGGCCTGGGGAGATGCCTTCGGCTCTGTGCTCCTGCTTTTAACATGAGTACGAGTGTGGATGGGCAGGGGTGAAAAGTGGGGAGCCAGCGGCAGGTCTGTGCTGTGCCCAGTCGTCACGGGTGCTGCTGCTTGGTCAGCACTAGCCATGGCACTTGCCAGTGTGTCCTAATGGCTGGCTGAGGCATGGGCAGGTGAGTCTCCCTTCCCAGACCCTGAGGCATCAGCATTTTGCCACCTTTTTGTTATGGAGCATCATCTTGTTGACAGGGAGAAACCATATGCTGGCCCTGCCCGTCTGTCTCTACAGGGCAGTGTGAGGTCTTGCTCCATCTCCTGCCATGTTTGGCTCACAGTCCTCAACAGGACCATTATTTTTGGAGAGGTATATTTATTGTTGGGGTGATAAATGAGGCAAGTCACATGCAGACAGAATCTTTAAAAAAGCCCAAACGATGCTACCCTCTCCTGTTCATCTCTGGGACAGGGGAAATCTGTCAGCCATCCCAAGACCGTATGGTGAGTGCCTCTCCCATCATTTTTCACCTCTGGGTGGGCCCTGTGTGGTTTTGGAGCAGCGTGGCATGTGCTGGTCATGGCACAAATGAGGGCTGTGGCTGAGCCCATCCAGGTTCTGGCACTCAGTGCTGAGTCCCCACACCCCACCTGGGTGTTTGGCACCAGACAGAGCGTTTTCTATGGGCAGTCATTTCTGTCCCTTTGTTTTGCTAGCCTTGAGCTTCCTCTTATATTTTTTTGAGTAGTGACATGTCTTCCAGGGGAAATTTGCCCCATCTGAGAGTTCTAGAGGCTTTTGACCTGCTCCCATAAACAAAATTATTATTGTTAGTGAAAAGCAGTTAAGTGACAGCTATGGAGAGTAAAACTTCCCATTTATTCCCAAATTTATAAAAGAAAAACAACCTCAATTTTTAAACGCCATCTTCAAAGGACAAGAAAAATGGGCTTGTGCTCTTTTGCATCCCAGCAACAAGTCATTGCTGAAAGGAGTGCAAACTAGAAGGCAGTTTCTCTTTATGGTGGTGATAGGGATGTCTCTAAAGCCAGCCATCTGGGGATTAAACTTTGTATTGACGTTACTGGCAAGTACTTTGTCCTGTCTCTTTTGTGTGCTCTTCTGGATTTTGATGTCAACGGTGTTAAACTAGCCTTGCACTTGTTAATGCGGTTTCTGGGCCTGCTCCCATTGAAGTCATGGCAAAGATCAGGCTGATTTTGGTGGCAGCAGAATCAAGTCCTCTATTATGATCCAGAGGATGCATTGTTTTAGCAGGTATTTCTGCTGTGCCACTGGCTTGTATTTAAGATAAGCTTGGTCATTTTTTTACTACAGCTGTTGTAAGCACCCCTGCTCTACAAATACACACTGGAAGTAAGTTCAAAAGCTAGGAAAGCTATCCAAGTCTTTGCTCTGCTCCAACAGGAAAATTTCCCCATGGCGACTTCCTCCGAGGAAGGCTTAACAGTGTCACTGGCAGTTTCTGTGGACTTTTCTGGTTTGTAGGGGAGAGGTTGTTGTTTAATTTGTTTCATTCTATTTTGTTTCTAGTTGGACATGGACAAGATTTTTCTATTGTTCTAGACAAAGATGATTTTGATTATTTTTTTTTTAATTTGGTACTTAAAGGTAAGCTTATGCTTAAGGACATGAAGACATGGGCTGCTGTCAAAAAGCATCCATAGCTGCTGTCTCTCTGGCTTGTGACCTACTCTGTGGACAAGAGCTTCCAAGCCTCAGTTCAGAGGTGGCTGTAGCTGACAGACACACTGAAATGCTCCTTTCTCCCTGAGCACTCCTGCTGTGCTTCGTGCAGATGCTGACTGGTGTGTCTGGTATACCACTCCTCTGTGCTTTGGTTTATGTTACACAGAGAGGGGAGTGTTTCAACTGGTGGTTACCAACATGAATGGGTGCTGTGATATTTATTGTCTGTCCTGTTGCAAGCTTGACCCCGTCATGGGACAGAAGTAATAAAACAGAGATGGGTCTTTTCAGGGCAGCACCATGTCACACCTTTGCCATGATTTGTGGTCCTCCTTCTCGTTCCTGACCATTGATCCAGCTACATGTAGGATGATTTTAGGTAGCCTAGGATTTGGGGTTTATAGCGTTGCTGCCACATTGGTGGCAAAATGGTTGTTCTGGTCAACATGTTGGTGTCCTGTGGTTGGGGAGTGAGTTTGGGTGTGTGTGCTCCCCAAAAGCTGCTGGGGGAAGTGACACAGAGCAGAGCTGAGCAAAAACACCTTTGGAGGAGGGCATCCTGCTTTCCCAGTGGAAAAATGCTGTTTCCCTGGGACCGGAGCACGCTGTGGAAGTGCACCTGTCGATTAAGCTTTTGTCTTAGAGCAGCATGGAGTTTCTGGTGAGAGCAGGAGTGGTTTTCCTGCTATTGTAAGTAAGCCATGTTTAAGCAAAGTGGAAGAGTGGCAGCTGGGAGAGAGAGTTGCTTGAGAAGTGATAGTCCCAGGTGACAGCCCATGCTTGGAGGAAGGCAGGGCAAGGACTTGAGCCTGGATGCACAGGTGGCAGGTGAGCTGTGGCATTGCCTGCTCCTTGCCTGACCAAGCTCTGAAGCAATGGGGACAAATGCCATAAAAGGAAATTGGCCAAAATCCCAGCTCCCCCATTTCTTCGTCTTTCTTGACCCTCTCATCTCAGTTTAATTTTCCTGCCTTTTCCTTTCTGCCACCTTTATTCCCCATTTACCTTTAGTATCCTCGAAGGGCTTTTGCCCAGCATCACTTTCCCTGCATCTGCTGGGGCTGCCTTCTCTCTGACCTCTCCCTGACCCAGGAGGCAATTAGAGCCTCAACATCAGACTTCAAGGTTTGGGGTTTTTTTGTTTGAAAAGGATGAGAAGGGAAAAACAAAAGCAGTGCCCTGAGTAATGTAAACTAGCCACAGACACATCTGTGCCTGTTCGATGACAGCTCCTGATGGGAACTGCCTGTCCCTCCCAGCGCTCTCCTCCACTGTAGTTGCTGACAGGGAGGGGAACAACCTGACACCCAGCTCCTGTTGATGTTGGATTTGGCATAGTGGAGCCCAGACCAGAGCCAGCTGCATGGCCTCATGCTCTCCACCCATCCTGTGTGTCCCACAGCATCAGGCCCCAGCAGAGCCATCCCCTGGGCTTTCCTTGTCCAGGTGCACACTCTTCCTCATTCCCAGCTCTTTGTTAGGTGCTTTGCCTCTCGGCCCAAACAGGGAAAGGTTGTATATAGATAAATTTTGTTACTGGTTGTATCAAGCATCCTAAAGTGACCCTTCTTACCCAATGGTGTGAAGTCTGCAGGACATGGGATGGTTTTTACTCTGTGTTTAGTACAGCATCTGCCTGCAGCTCTGGCTGAATTGACACTGATCTCTGGCTTTGCTTGTGATGGGAATGATAAAGTGGGTATTGTTTTCATACGGCAAGAGATAGGATGCTTCAGGCAAGTAATACTGTACAATAAATGCCTTACTTCTCAGACTGAAGGCCTGTTTTCACATCACACTTGTGTCAGTGGGGAACTTCTTTCCTGCTGTCTCCTCAAACTGTTTCTCACTGTGAAGATCCAACCTTGTCCCGTTGCAAAGCCTCAGATAAGTGCGACTTTGTTGCTGCACTGTGACCTGAGTTTGTAGCAGGTGTGGGCAAACTGAAAACACTCCAGAGTAGGTAATTTGCCACAAGTATGTGACTACATTAATGTGGTTTTCGAGGTGATCCTGACCCTTTTTGTCTGACACCAACCTTGGCAAGAGAGTAGGTTGAGCTGCACCCCTGTGGGGTCAGGGTCTCGCAGGACCTTGATACCAGTGATTCTGCTAATTCTATGACGTTTGATGACCAAGGCCCTGAATACACAGCCTGCACCCTTTGGTAAGTGCTGCAGATGTACACCCTCTTTGGGATTCCTTAGCTCTTTAAATCAGGACCTTAGCTGGGAGGCTGGAGAGCCTAGAGGTGGATCAAGGATGAGAAGGATGGGGAGTGCAGAGAAAAAGTTGGTCTAAAACTATGGCAGCTCTCCCAGGTTGGGAGTGAAGTTGGACTGAAAGGTTTTGACCAGAGAGGCATCCTGTCCCAGCCACCGGGGCAGCCCTGGCAACTGCTGCGGGGCTGCTTTCTCCCCTCGCGTGCTTGGGAGAAGGAGACAGAGAGCAGCCAGCAGTTCTGAGCTTGTTGCAGCAACAACATCTGTTTCCTAGGTGCACTTTGTTTCTGAAGAGGCTGTGCAGCACGCTCCATCTGCGCCCTTCTCTTTTTTTTCCTTTTTTTTTTTTTTTTTTTGCTTGTGCCGTGTTCAGCAGACAAGGATGGAGGCTCTTAGGAGAGGCAAGCGCTTCCCGGGAGGACCCTGCGCCAGCCTCTGTGCCAGTGCTGGCTGCCGGGCTCTTTGCACCCGAAGCAGTATTGTCAGCATCTTGACAGCTGGCCGGCTGCATGCTTATTAGTTACTACTTTCCTCTTGCCCTCCACTTCTCCTTCGCCTCCCTAACCACCTCCACCCTCTCCCTTCCCCCTTCCCGCTCCTGCCCCATCGGCTGGCCAGCCCTTCGGGGAGCCCCCAACCTCTCCAGATTAGAGCTCTCCAGGGACTTGGTCGTTTTGAAAGGAAGAAAGAAAAAAAAAAGGGAGGGGGAGAAGGAGGGGAGGAAAAAAATTTATTAAAAAAAAAAAAAGAGAGAGAGAGAGAAAAGAAAGAGGGGGAACAGAAGAATGAAAACAGACCCAAGGGGCAATAGTCCCTCGAGCCATTTCACTGCATTACAATGAATATGGACTCTATTAAGCTCCGTTCTGCCTGTTAGTGTTTCCCAGGGCAACACAGCTCCCATATGGCAAGCATGCAGCAGATTAGGGTAGGCCTCCGGGCTTCATTGAGGGCCTGAGGCTTGACTGGCAGTTGAACCCCATCCTTCCCCCCCCC
>NW_020897715.1:11593638-11778571 GCF_003984885.1 Neopelma chrysocephalum
GGGGGGGGCGCAGCCCCTCATACATATTCAGGAGGGGTCTTGAATGGGCAGAGGAGAAATAAAGCAGATGGAATTCATGTTAAAGAACAGCCACAATCGCCCTCCAAAAACAAGGAAAGAAAAGCGGGCAGCCTTAAAGGAGCGTAGGGAGCAGCGTTTATCCAATTAGCAGGGTTGTCAAATTGAATTTACTCAGAATGGAGGGGGAAGCTGGGGGGGAGAAGGAGGGAAATTAAGTGTCCAGGGCATGGGGGGAGCATGATATTGAAGAAAGGACGTGGGTTTTCTTTCTTTCTTATGCTTTAGCCTTGTCTTTTCAAGGACTGGAGCTGTTTTCAGGGCACGCCAAGGGGCAGCAAAAGCCAGCATGCATACTCAGTTTTAGCACAGGGCTCCTCTCCTGGTAGCTGTGGAAAAAGGGAGGCGTATCCTGCGGGACAAGGCCATCCCTGCATCCCCGGCCTGCCTGTATGAGGGCTGTCCCAGGCTGGTGGGTCCAGCCACCCTGGGACCACCATGCTTCAGGCAGCGCCCAAGGCAAGCCCCATTCGTTGCAGTGCCACCACCGTGATGACACTGGGGAGCCTGTAGCCCATATGAGGATGGTATTTCGTCCTTCAAGTAGCCTCACACTTGCTGGCTGACGAAATGCCAGTGTAAAGGGGTTCAGTGGGGCTCAGTGAAGTCAGCCTGATCAATGCCAGCTGGAAAGTGGCACTCAGTTCAGAGGAACCGTCGGATGGAGAGGTGCCAGAAACTGCAGGCATTGGATCTTCAGGGATATGAGAAAAACTCAGGCGATGAGAAGGCTTTGCATCCTGTTGCTAATTCGAAGCCAGCATGCCCAGTCCTCTCCCTGGTGATGCTGCAGGCTGTTGCAGAAAGGAACTGTTCAGGAAAGTAGCTTTATCTTGAGGAAGACGAAAAAAATCACAAAGATTGTTGCATGTTTGGTTTAATTTGGTTTGTTGCTGGTTTGGTTTGCATGAGCAGTTCTGTTCAAAGAAAAAGAGTTGTTCCACCTGAAAGTGTTTATTTTTTGAGAGATATCTATAGCTGCTGAATTCCTCAGGACTTGCTTGAATTAAAACTGTAGCTCTGCTTTAGGGTCTCTCAGTGCTCAAGTGGGATTTGCAGTTCACAGGCAAACTCCCTGATTTGCATGGTGGTTGTACCATGCCAGGTTTTACTCTGGATATTTTTCTTCACCTGACTGTAAGCATGAATTTGTCCCAGGCTTTCTCTGTTGTGGCTTCTTGATAGACTCTGAGCTCACAAGCAGCCAGTAAGAGAGTCTTTTTTTGCCTAATCACTTTAAAAGAGAGAGGAAGGAACTCCTCATACAGTTAGTCAAGGGCTATGTTAGAAGAGCTAATACACTCTCAGTGCTAGAGGGAAAAATAGGCAAGCTTTTATCCCTGTTTGCACATACACTGTGCTACCTCCTTGACTTCAAACATAATGGTGTAACATTGGATTCTGCCTCTCTGCCCATTCCTGATACCAACTGCTTCCTATTGGGGAGCCTGCCCCTCCCTATCGCATCTGCACCCTCATTCCCATCGGGTGCCCATGCTGTTACATGGAAGCAGGAGTGTCTTTCCTGCTGCCAACCTGTCCTTTTCCAAACCCTTTCAGAGAGAATGAGTATAACTTAACAGTGTGAAATGAATACTTTGAAATGGGGATAGGGGGTGGGTAGAAGTTAATTTTGTCTTGCGGGATGGTACTGTTTGGTGGTTTTGGGAAAAGCAGTCGGGGTGCCCAGATTGCTGTCCATGCCCAGGAATCATGCAGGAGCTTTGCAGCTGACCTGCTCGGGTATGTCACCCGGACCGTATTTTTTTAAACTAGACAATTATACAGTTCTATACTGTCATTTTTGAGATGGGATGCAAAAGATTTGGGATCCAAGACTAACTTGCCTGATGGGATGGAAGTACCAGTCAGAGAACTTTTGATTTAGAGCATGGTGCCAATAACACCAAGGTTGCAGGTTTGATCCCCATATGGGCCATTCATTAAAAGCTGGACTTGATTATCCTTGTGGGTCCCTTACAATTCAGAATATTCTGTGAATCTGATTTCTAGCCTTGCCACTGCTTTACTGCATAACCCTGGGCCAGGTTGGCTTTCTCTTCTAGCCCTCAGATTCCCTAATTTGTAGAACAAAAGGGTACTGTGGCTCTTTTATATTTTCTTTTTCAGTGGTTTATACTCTATGGAAAAAAAATCCTGTCTTGTATTAAAAACTAATGATTACAAGTAAAATTGGCAGAGAGTACTGTGTAAGACATTGCTTTTTCTGAAGAGCTCAAGTCTCGATGTATAAAACAGAGAATTGGGAGTATCATTGTCCCTACTTGACCTGTTGGAAACAGAGACCAGCTGCAGTGAATTCTCCAGAGTCACCCAGGGTGTCCCCAGCTGGTAACGGGACCGAAGTTGCTGCAGCCTTTCCTTTAGTGCAAAGCAGCCCCTTCCCCTTCCTGCCGTTCATCCCTTGCACGAAGAGGTGCTCAAGGTCTGGCCGCCTGACACGACCCCAAACCACCCTCATGTGCATCAGTGAGTTTTCCCCAGCTCCCAGTCTGCCTCTGCATTCCCCCGGTTGAGCTGGAGTGTGTAGTGCAGGGATGCTGCCCTGGAGCCGGGGTAGAGGCTGGTTCTTATTTGGGAGGCTTGTAAATTACAGGCAGTGTGGGAGTAACAAGGGCTGCTTGGCTGGCCCTTGTTAAGCAGGAGGGGGCTTGGGACTGTGAGCAGCATTTCCTCAGTAAAACCTTCAGTTTCTAATCAGCAAACACCTCTCCTGCTGCCTGCGCTTAATTCAGATCCCTTTTTCCTTTCGAGCTTTGTCAGCCCCTGCACATGCACGCGCCTTTCTTCCTTTTTATATCTTCACCTCTGGTTTTCCTTTCTTGCTGCGCTGCCTTTGCAGTGCCCTCCGTGTCCGCGGCGAAGCTGGGGCTGCTTGCAGGGGCCCCGGTGGGCTTAGGTGTGTGGCGGGAAGTTGAGCCGACAGATTTTACACCCCCACCACCCTTCCAGAGCTGATGAAGCTCTCGTTAATTTTGTTCTCCTAATGGCCCCTCCTTTGATTTACTGGTCTGTCTGAAAGGGACTTAGAGCTCCACCGACAGGAAATTGTTATTTTAACCTGGCAGGAAGGAATTTAAAATAAATAAACAAATAATTTTTGTTTTCCCTCCCCCTTGAAGCACTTTAAATTACTTTAACTCTTTCTTTTCCTAGATAGCAATTAAGCAGGAGTTCTTGAGGCCAGTGGCGTCGGTGGCTGCAGAAGTGTCAGCAACTACCCCTGTGAGGGGCACCTCGCAGGGTACCTGCCCTGGGGAGAGGAAGCAGCAGAGCAGGACACTGTCATGCAGCAGCCTGGCAGCTCCCAGTGCAGCCCCCTGCCCGGGACCACCGCCTCTAGGAAGTCAGCTGGAGTACCCGGGGCCTCCTCCACTCCCCACCTCTGCCGCCTGTCCCACTGCAACCCGCTCTGGTGCCGCTTGCAAGGACACCAGGCAGATCGAAAGCTGCCTGATTAATAAAGTGTCATGCTTTGCACTATTGCAGACTGCTTAAGGGCAGCATTTTCAAAAGAGGTCAG
Organism: Neopelma chrysocephalum; assembly: GCF_003984885.1. Classification (NCBI taxonomy): domain Eukaryota; kingdom Metazoa; phylum Chordata; class Aves; order Passeriformes; family Pipridae; genus Neopelma; species Neopelma chrysocephalum. The sequence goes on from NW_020897715.1 coordinate 11,597,261, forward strand.
CTCCCATTTAGGCATCGAAATTAGTTGGTTGCCTATTCAGGAGAGCTCAGCATGTCAAGAACTGAATGCTTTTGAAAATCTGGCTTCAATTGTGGAAGCTGAGAATTTCAAAATCTGGCCCTGGATCCTAATAGTTCTTTTGGAATTGATGTTTTCATTCGTTTTCCTCATTATTTTTATGCTGCCTATTTACTTTTTGTACTTCACTCAGCTGTGAAAGAAATGGCCACATGTCCCTATTTAGAGCTCGTACTCTTGCCTGGAGGTTTGGGGAGGTACTATACACTTGTTGCAGTACACCTTCTCTCCTCACTCTCTGCTCAATACTGTTCAATCTGCCCAGTGCCGTGGCCAAATTTTTTGAGCTCCCCTTTTTTCTCCCCACCTATTGCTCTTCATCTTTTTACAGACCTGGGAGCAGCCAGTTTAGTCGTTGCATCGATGTGCCTGGGTGGTCCCAGCTCACGAAGGGCCTAGTGCACATTTCTGCTCCTTTGGCTTTGCCCTTCTGGCCAGAGGCTCCGTGCGATGCAGAGCTGCAGGGAGGTCTGGTTGGGAACGTCTTTGCCTACCCCCTCCCTCAGCATGGGCTCCAAGGAGCAACTCTTTTTCCGTCCAACAGTTTTCCATCCTGCTGCCAAACCCATCCAGATAGGGGGAATGAGTCAGCTTTGCTCTGTAGACTTCCAGCACTGAGGAACAAGAGGTTAAGTTCTATCCCAAAATGTTTCTTCTACATTGGTGTAAGGCTTTCTATCACCAGTAGACATTAGAGTATGAGGTGTTTTTAAGCCTAAACTAGCTCAAAGTCTTTTCCAGATGAGTGTAAATAGTGTGACATTAACTTGTGCATCAGCAGTGGTGTCAACAGTGCATGCTCTGGTACAGGCAGACCTAGGTCACTTTTACAGCCATTGTCAGAGGTGACTTGCTGAGATGGTTCTAGTATAATGAAGGGTGCTTTGGTGGGCTGTCTTACATGAAGAAATGAACTTGAGTAACTCAGATGGTCTCCAAGTCAATCACTACAGTATCTTGTACAACAGTGTGTGCTGGTTGGTGGGGGAAATTGTCGAGACTCTCTTCTTAGGTGAGGAAAGTGAATACCAAGAAGGATGAGTGTGTGGGAGGGAAGTTCCTATCCTGTTACTTTGGCACTGGAGGTTGCCCACAGAGGTTTTTCCCATGTATAGGGGCTGTGGTCTGCAGGAGGTAGAGAGCGAGCCTACCTGATCTGTAGGTGCCTTCAGAACATGCCCAATGTCTGAGCTCTGTCCATGCTCCTAGATGCCTGGAAGCCACATCAGGCCATGCCAAGCTTGACCTAATTTACCTTGCCTCTCAGCAGGGCTTGTCATCTTGGCCTCACAGCCACACTAACCATGACTGTGAGACTCCCAGGAAAGAGCTGCCTTGCATGGAGCCCACTGGGCCAGCCAACCAACTGAGCTCACACTGGCCAGCAAAGTGCCATGTAAAGATGCCCTTTGTGGCATTTGCAAAGCTCTAGGGGCAGGTCACTTTACTTAGTGTTGCTTTCTTTTGAAATCACCAGCTCAGAGGAGGCTTTTCTTTTTCTTCTGTCTTCTCAACTTTATATGAATGTCTCCTCCATGACTTCTCCCCCAAGCAGTGCTCTGGGGCATGGTGGGGAGAAAGGGGACAGCTTGTGAGGCTGCCAGAGGGACAGCCCAGTTTGCAGGGATGCCTATGCCTGCAAGCCAGCTAGCTGGATTCTTGGTATCACAACATGGACCTCAGCATGGCTGGCTATGGACATTGCCCCATACTGCACTCTTGCACCTTTGCTGTCACCAGAGGCCAAGCAAAGTCATTTGAGAGTAGCTCACCTTTCCCCAAATGCTGTAGTTCCTTGCTAGGAGTAATCAGCCTGGCCTTGAACAACTCGCCAAGCATCTTGGGAGGAGTCTGGGTCAGTCCTTACTTCAGGAGCTAGGAGGTTTGATTTGGGAGGTTATGCTGGAAGGGACTTGTCCCCTCTTTTTAATGAGATGATTGTGGAAAGGGCATATGCAAACAGTTGATGGCTCAAGCAGTGGTAAAAGTAGGAAATACTGTTCTTCAGAGTCCAGGTGTTCTTGAGGATGGTGATTGCAGCTGATGAGCTCATTGTGTATCTGCAGGGGGAGCAGGCAATATAACTGCTGCTTGGGCTGGCTGCCATGGATGCTTTGGTCTTGGGCTTCTCCCCTGTAGATACACCATAGGAGCAATTCTGCAATGCCTTTGAGACTTGCAGGTCACCTTAGTGCTGCAACTGGAGGGAGCTCAAAATCCTGTAGCTGCATTACGATGTCCATAGAGGGAAGTCTCCTCTTGACTTCAGTCCATTGCCTCTGGTTAAAGCTGAATTCAGTCTGACATCTGAGGTGTCTCTTGGGGCAGCCACTGAGGTGTTTAATCTCCCTGACCTGGCTTGTCTGCCTTAGTGTGAGTTTATGAGTCTGCCCAAAGCAGCTGCTGCAGTGTGCAGCTCTTCACAGCAACCTGGGTTGTAACAAGTGGCCTTGCACTTCTAGCTTTTTGGAGATAGTTGATGCTCTCAGACACAAAGCTGGTGGTTTGTCCGGACAGGGTAGTTCTACTCAAAATAGGCAGTGTATTTCAGGCAGAACAGTTAATCTGAAATCTTTTCATAGATTGAGTCTCTTTGTTTAGAATAAAGATGTATTTTGCCAAATGAGTGTGATCTGCCCTCAACTTATTGCATTGAATTTAAACAAATTTAGAACTGGGCATTTCTTTATCCTGAAAAAAAAGTGTCCACTTCAGAATAATCCCTTTCACAGATCCCCTGAAAAACTTCTGTATCTCCTAAGAGCTCCTGGATTGAAACATGGGTATGCCCAGTAGCTACATGGCCAATGCCTTGGGAAGAGAATGTAAAACTGCAGGATTACCTCTGTTTTCATGTGGCTTGGGACTTGTGCTACTCATTTGCTTTTGTGTTCAAGATAGAATATATTCTAGACACAGCCAAGAAGTGGCAGCGACACTTAGTGAATATCTTCAGTGACACTTTGTTAGACTGTGTTTTGCCCCTGAAAATTGCCTGGTGTGCATTGCTCTTATTGACTGGGCCAAGTCTGAAATGGGGGAGTGTGTGTCTGTGTACACACATGTACCAAGGGCTGAGGGTGGGATCTCCTGGGAGACTCACAACCATGCCTGGGGGAGAGGCTGGAGAAGAGAAGTGCTTGCATTAGTGTCTGTAGCCTCCTCAGGCCACTGGCTCGGTAAATCTGTGGCAGTTTAGAGATGCTGGTAGAGAAGCCAGGGAGGGCTGGAAAGCAGAGGGAATTCTGAGGGTCTCATCCATAATATCTCTTTTCATCCACAGGAATCTGCTGCCACACGTCCACTGCACCCCCTGAGGCAGCTTATGGGACCCTTCCCTGGGCGCCCCAGGTCACACTGCATGGGATGGCAATGACACGTGGAAAGAAGAGGGCCATGTCCCCCATCCCTTGCCTCATGCTTGCTGCCGCTACCTGTTTTGCCAGACTGAGTGAGTTCCTGTTCTCACCCATTTGTTCCGTTTCATTTTGCTTTGTTGCTGTTTAGTGTAGCCATGCCTCAAGCACAAAGCCGTTTCCTCTCTCCGCTACTTCCTCAGTAGCCTTGACCAAAGATCAAACACTCCTCCAGAGGAGAAGGAGGTACATTTGGAGTGGGACATTTCTATCTGGCAGTGCCAAGAAGAAATGGGGCTGGTGTGCATCTTCAGGCACTAAGGGTGGGGGTGTGGGAAGCTAAGGGTAAGGTGCAGCACAAGCAGAAGTGATGGGGAATGCAAAATGTACAGTGCTGCAGCTTTTTCCTCTGTCCTTTCTTTTGCTGAGTCTCACAGAGCTTTCTTATTCCCATTTTTTCCCTCTGTGCAGGTGAATCTCTGCAAGTCACAGTACAGCCTGCTTCCATTGTCCAAAAACTTGGGGGCCCAGTCAGCCTGGGGTGTGTGGTGGACCCCCCCAGAGTGAACCTCACATGGAGACTGAATGGGAAGGAGCTGGCTGGATCAGACGAGGTGCTGGGTATCCATGTGGAGCGAGGGAAACTCGTCATCACGGCTCTCGACAACCACACCGTGGGGCGGTACCAGTGCATTGCTCGTGTGCCCGAGGGAGTCATTGCCAGTGTCCCTGCAGTGGTCACATTAGCCAGTGAGTAGCTTTAGTCCTCTGCCATCTCCTGCTTTGCTTGGGCCATCCCTCCTGCCTCTTGGGAGGCTCATCCATACTCACATGTTCACGCTGGCATCAAGGGAGGGCTCCTTTGGCTTAGGCTATTTTGTAGCATTTTTGGTCATGGACTGGCTGTCATGTTGTGGCCCAGCCTTGGCCCAAGAAGTTCTCCTCCTGTGGAGCAGGCTGCAGACCTGTCCTACAGTGACAAGTTTTCACAAGAGCAGGAAATACCTGAGCTATGGGGTTTGTGTGTGTCACGCTGCCTCCTCTGGTTGCTGACTTCTTGGTTGAGTTTACAAATGGTACCTGCTGGTGCTGATGGCCAAACGGCTGCCTGGGCTGCTGTGGGACTGCTGCCAGTGCAGGCAGAGCGTGTGCTAAGTTTTACTGCCTTCCTGAGACACAGCTCTGAGTGAGGGACTCCACTTCTATCCCTGAGCTTACATGCTCCTCATTGCTGCCCTCTGGCACTGGTGACAGACCAAGACCTGTGCGTGGGAGGGGTTGTCTTAGAGTGGGCAACTTTTCTTACAAGCACCTGGTTTTGGCCAGATGTTATGCTCAAATATGAGAAAGTGCTATATTTGGAGGCATCTGAGAAAGAGCAGTGGAGAGCCCGACCTTCTCAGAAACCCACACACTTTTTGGTATGTGCAGAGGAGACTGCCATCCCCTGGCAGCGACAGCCCCTGAGTGTAGAAAGGGCTTCGTCTTCTGGACAAGGGGGAGTTTGGGGCTGTCTTAAGAAAATGAAGAAGTGAAGATGTTTGTGCAGAGTGGGAGCTGGCTTCGCTTTAAAGCCAAGAGCTATTGGCTTGTCACTGATACATTAATCAGCAGTGAAATGTTTAGGCCAGGCTGGGTGGGAGGAGGAGGCCAGGGAAAGCGAGGAGAGAGTTGCTGAACTCTGAGGCGGGGTGGGAGGGGGTTGTCACAGGGCCGAATCTGTCAGGGGATTTGGCCTGAGCCCCATGCTGAGATTAAGTTTCGTAGAACACATTCCAGAGCAGAAAGGGGGCTGTGTGTGCTGGTGGCCTGATAGAGAGAAGGAGAGGAGGGGAGAGGTGGATGGGATTACCAAGGGCATGGTTTGCATTTAGGAGAGCAGGGTGTGCACAGCTCCTCGGCCTGATCAGTTCCTTCTTAGGCTGATCCCCTTTTCTTTTTTTACCCTCACCCCAACCCACCACCACTAGCTCTGTCTCCTGAGACAAAGTATGTCTGATGTGTCTGCTTTGGTCTAGCGTCAGTGGTGGATAGGAGACAGGTCCTAGAGCACCAGAAGATCCCACCTTGTCCTTAAGGAACAAATCAAAGCCACAACTGAATAGTCCATCACCACTCTCCAGGAGCCAAATCACCTTTACCTACTGGATTGCAACTGGGGATGTGGGTACAAAAGAGAAGGACTTGGCCATTGCTTTGGTCCCTGCCATGGCAAAGGTGCTACTGCTGAGGGGAGGTCAGGAGCACCATTCAGTGAAGCTCACAAAACTAGAGCCAGAGGTTGGATGATCATGCAGCTAATCCATGGTGGAGCACCCCTGTGCTGTGCTGCATTGGTCCCTTTTCCTCAAGGAGAGCTGGGCATGGCAGAGGCCATATCCCATGCACCCAAACAGCCTTGGGCAATAGAGAGCCCCCACGTGGGTAGATTTGGCAGTCAAAGAGTGAAGAGAGAGAGTGGGCAGCCCAGGAAAGCCATGGGACTGAAGGTGTAGGAGGGAACCCTTCTGGAGGGGTTCAAATAACCAGTATCATGTTCATGAGCTGGAGGTTGCTTGCAACAGTGGCTTTGCAGTAGTCTGAAATAACAGGGAGCATGGATTGGTGGTGGGACTGAGTTGGAAAGCTACGGTAGCAGATGTGTCACAGGCTCTCACTCCTGCTCCAGACCTCCTCTACAGGACGTTGTCTGGAGCTGATTCAGTACCAACCATGGTCCTGGGAGTGAGAGGTCAGGCCCTGGCAGGTCGGCATTGCAGTTGATACTTCTCTTCTAGATCACCTTCTGGACTGCAAGAAAACCCTCTGAAAGTCTTAGCTCCATCCAAAAATTATTTTGGGGTGGCAGGGGAAGAGTGAAACTGGAATGTGAATGAAAGCTCTGGTGTTGGGGGTGGGAGGGTGAGAATGGAAATAATTTCAAGGTTTAGGTTTATTTTGGAAGAAGACCTAGAGTCATTGGAAAAAGTGACTTGCTAGGTTTGAAGGGGTGTAGATAACTTCATCTGGCCAACTTCTAGGCTGTTTCCACTCCTTTCTCTTCACCTCCTTTGGAGGAAGCACTCCGGAGTGCCCCAGGCTGTGTGTGCCCAGTCCCTTGGGGTCTCCCTGTGCTTTGCTGACAGTCAGCAAGCAGATAACCATCGCTGCAGTGCTGGCAGCCACAGCCTAGCCTCAGGACTGATACCTTCTTCTCCCATCTGTGGCACAGTGAAGCCACATCCATCTCTGTTCTCCCTGGCTCAGAGAGCTGGTTGAAACTAACATTTAATTCCTCCAGCAGAGATAAAATAGCTATTGTATAGCTGAGGGGGTGGAGGGAGGAGAGATTTGCAGAAAGGGCAAGATTTCATAAAGTAACAAAAAGACAAGCACTTCGGGCATTACTTGGACACTTTCGGGTCCAGTTAGAGCTGACCTGGTGCTCCACACTCAAACTTGGCAGCCTGTGGCATATTGGTGCAGATACACACCTGCTGATCACTGCTGGCCTAACTGTGGTGGGCTGTAGTCTGGGACAGCTTGAATAGATGAGACAGGGATATTCTTGGTTTTCCAAGCCAGGCCTTAAGCCTTTTTATGGCTGACAGCTGCAAGGAAGAAAAAGATACTTTCTATGCCTGATTCTAGGTAGCAAAGAAGCTCTGCCCCAGCACCTCTCCTGGGTAGAGGTGCTGTATGTAAAAGGTATAGCTGCAGTGGGCTCTGGTGGGGCCAGATAAATCCACCAGGGACACAAACATGCTGCTGTGGGGCTGGTTCTGCAACAGCAAAAGACTTGGAAGGCATCAAGAGCTCTCGGTGGAGCTCAAGGAGCAACTGAAGTGCAGGGCTGGAGCAAAGCTAGTGAGCAGAGGTGGCGAGAGCTGTGTAACTCCCAGCATTCAGCTGCACACATGGAAAATCAATGCAGCAAACACAACGGCAAGCCTGACCTGGATAGATGTGACATTTGAAAACAAAACAAGAAAATAGATGAGGGGTGCAGCAAAGAAATTCCACCCGCTCTGGTGTATCTCCTGTGGCCAGGGACGTGGGAATGCAGGGCACCTGTATCCCAGGGATGCTGTGAGACAAGGGAGGTTCGTTGCCCTGTGGCCCTCCATTGGTGCCCCTGGCAAGGTCAGTCCTCAGCTTTTTGGCAGCACATGTGGGAAGCTGGGCCTCAGTGCACGGAGCTCATGGGCAGTGACCCTGCACCAGGTCAGGCTGGGCATCCCCCAGGAATTTGCAGCTGCTTTCTGAAGACAGCCCCATTCATTTTCCTCTGCTTGGGCCTCTCCTCTGATACTCCCCAGAGGCAATAGCAAGAGGGAGGGAGGGAAGGGGGTGGCTGCCTGTTGGAAAAGCATTTGCTGAGCAGGCACGGGGGCTCTGGCCCCGAGGGCAGAGGTGGTGTGAGGAGCGGAGAGAAGGAAAACACAGGTGGTGTTTCATGACCCAGCAGAACTGTGACATGAGGACTGTGAGGTGGGCTCAGGGTGGGGTAGTGGGGCTGAGACAGTGGGGGGATGTGCTTGGGGGAGTGTGAGTAGGCAGGAGTCTGGGGGGCTGTGTCTGTCCCAGCAGGGCAGGAGGAATCTGGTGGTGACAGCATCAGTGCCCAGGCTCCTGTGGTGCTGGCTGGATGGGGAGCGAGAGCCAAGCTTCTCTGACAGGCAAGGGGATTAATGGGAGGTGCCTGCCCCCATTCTGGGGGAACTTCATCCCTGCCCATTCCCCTTTTTGGGCTCCCTCCTTTCCCTCTTTCTCCCTTCCCTACAGCAGGGAGGACTTTTACCTTGAGGGCCGTCATTTCATTTACTACTGCTTCTTCTCTGAAGTTATTTATGGTCTCCCATTCATTTAATCTGGTCTGTCTCGCCTGCCTCGTTGCTTGGCCCCCAGCCCTGGGATTCAGCTGGTTTCCCTCCCTGATGACAGTGGCACAGCCAGCTGCAGGGCTGACCCTCCCTTGTGCCCCGTCTTGCCCCATCGCACCTCGGAGCCGGGTGCAGATGAGCACAAGCAGTAGCCTTTGGTTGCACCCCCTCCTAAACAAAAAAAGAGGAAAAAATGAAAAAAATAAGCCCTGTTATCCCAGCACGGCTGGGATTAGTAGTGCTCTGTCTGTCCGCAGCACCTCCCGGATGGTGGCTGATGGATGAGGACTTGCTGCTTCACTGTGGTCAGGCATGTCTTTTAAGGACAAGGACATGGGTTGGCATGCTGGATGCTGCCATATGAGAAGGAAAACCCAACCAGCGAGAGGAGATGTGGTTTCTCCCAGCTGCAGTGGATGTTGGGCTGGGGGTACAAATTGCATGTTAGACGTGGGGCATGGCTGCTGCCCGCTGGGCAGCCATAGGGGTGAGCACTGCTTCCCCCTAGTGCTCACCCTCTCCTCCACCCCCCCTGCCCTGCACTGCCTGCTGGGGAGAGCAACTCAGGAGCAGCTTGTTTGAAGCCCCCAGAACAAAGCTGGCTGTCCCAGCCCGGCATGGCACCCTCTGTTTTGCTGTGCCAGATGCAACAGGACGTGTAAGGGGGAGCTCATCACATGCACAGAAGGGGACAGGGGTGCCCCTGACCACCCCTCACCAGCCCGTGGCCGACCCACTGGCATTAATAGATGGCTGAATGTGCCCATACCAGCAGGGACCACGGGTGGTTGAGGCCGCCCATGGCCAAAATCCACTGGCAAACAAACCAGTTTTGTTCTCTGTGGGGGAGCAGGAATTTAGGGGAGCAGTTTGGCAGGAATTTAGGCAAGTAGTTTCCATACACTTGCGTATTGGAAAGCAGATTGTCCTGGTGCCCACCTGATGTTTTTCCCCTCTCCCCCACCAGTTTCGTTCCACTTCTCCAGAGGCACCTGGTTCTTGCTTCTGCAGCCACCCCAGAATCAGTTTCCTCTGTTCTTTCCCCCTTTGTCCCCAGTTTCACCCCTCGTCCCCCAGGGCTGGGCTGAGGGAAAGCCAAGAGGAGCTGGAGGCCCTGCTCCCCGCTGTGGGGCTACAGCACTCCCAGCTGTGAGAGAGGTGGGCTGAGCTGCCATCTGGAGGGGCTGCACGTGAGGGGTCCCCATGTCTGCCCAGCCCAGAGTCATTCCAGGGGTCCCCTGGCACAGGGTCATCATTTTCCATCTCCAAGATAGCTCCGCCTGGCAGGACCACGGGTCTGCTCTTTCTCTGGGCTCCTGGGCCCCTTCTTCTCTTTGGGGTCTATGTGTGCATGTACACGTGCATATGTGTGTGTGTGTGCAGATCCCTGCCAGCAGTGCTGGAGCCTATGCCTTGGCTCCAAAATCTTAATTTGGCTGTGATGAATCCAGACCACCAAGGCGCACATTAATTTTCCTGATGCTCGTTTATATTTTGTTGATCGGAGAAATATGCATGATGTGGGCAAGCAGACACTGGGCTTTTGCCACTTCTCCACCTCTTTCCATTTCTGTGGCTCTTACTATTTTATTCCTTGATCAAATATAAAAAGCAAAGAGGAGAAAATATCCAACATCCTTCCCTTCCCCAGCAGTAACTTTCGTTGGAGGAGGAGTGTGAGACACTGCCAGCTTTTCACAAGTTAAGAGTTAACTTTCATCTGGCTTTAATATCCAGTGGAAACATGGCTCCCCTCCTCAGCTTGTCTTAAAGGATTAATCACATTTCTGAAGTTCACCCGTATTCCTTCTTTTTTTTTTTTTTTTTTAAATTCAACAATGCCAAGAAATTCCAGAAGTATTAAGCATGTTCACTGCAAATCATTTTTATGACATTGCAAAACCTCCCCTTTTCTTTTCAACCTCCTCCCCTTCCCTCAGATCTGGGCCCGGGAACACTGGCTCCCCCAGCAGCCGCCCAGCAGCCCCTCCGCGCCGCGCTCGGGGAGGCTTTCTCGACGCCTTGCCAAGAGAGCTGGTTTTTATTTAAACTCCATAAAGGATCTTGCTTTAATCAGAAAGTCTGCTTGAGAAATTTCATGTCACTTTTCCATGACTGTGGGTGGGAGAAGCTTGGAGCCACAGTTGTCTTTTGCTCTTGGAGCGGTGCTGCATTTCCCAGAGAACAAAAACATTTTTCTGCTGGCTGGGGCTGCCAGGGGAGGCTGCCTGCTGTCCGCCCGCCGCCAGCCCTCCTGCTTCGCCCCAGCTCTCCAAACTGCCCGAGGTCGCGGGTGCCACGTCCTGGGATGGGTTTCTAGGGGCGAGGGAGCTGTCAGCAGCACGTGGCTGTGTCGTGACAACAGATGCAACGTGCTGCCTTAGCGTGGGGTTTTGAAAGGGAAGTGCAGTTTCATCCAGATTTAGCAGCAGTGCCACTTGGGAGTGTGTTCCTGCTGGGTCCCGGGAAGAAGCACCGACCTGGGCCTTGATGTGACAACATGACCTGTGACCAACTGCAGGATGTGCAGTTGTCACTAGTGGTCGCCTGGGCTGGTGCGTGGCATTGTAAAAATGCATGTGAGGGATTTTCTTCCTGGCACAAAACCTTCTCCTTCCCACTACAGGCTGTCTGAGACAAACTTTGAGCTTGCAGTGCCCTGCAAGATTTGCCATCGTGCTCAGGGAGAGTGGAAACCAGTTTTCTCCCTGGAAAGCTTGCCAGGCTGGCATGCTACCTGTCCTGCCAGATCTGTGAGGTTTTGCTGCAGTCTTCTGCTCCTGCTTTGAAAAACAGGGAAAACAAAAAGTTGGCACCCCTGCCTCCTCACCCCTGTGCTTCCAATCCTGCTGCCCTCATCAGCCTGGCCAGGGTGGGAACCCCCATCACAGCCTGGTAGGGAGACACGTGGTAGGATGGGGTTTTCACGGCTGCTTTAGCAGGGGAAGCAGCTGTGCTGTGTAGAGGAGGAACTGTTTTTCCTTGCAAGTCCATGTTCTTTAAACTGGAGCGTGGGCACTGCTTGGGCACATGTGAAGCGTCGTGGTTGACCAGCCTTTGGCTGGGAGATATTTGATGGGAGTGAGATTGCCTGGAGCAGAGACGCTGATTGCTCAGGCATTGGAGGACCTCAGGGAAGCTCTGGGAACATCCAGCACTCACACACTTTCTTCCACCTGTCATCTTACACCCTCAAAGCAGGCTGGGCGCCTGAATTGTGACTACAAAGTTAGGTTCTCAGTAGCAGGACAGCAGTTGTGTTTGAAATAGCAGGCAGCAGAAGGACCTTTTTTGGCCGCCCTTCAGTGCTGCAATAAGTTGGCTCATTTTTTACTCTCAGGCCAGGATTTTTCGCACCCAGTTTCCCAACCCTGGAGCAGGCGGTTTCTGCAGAAGCTGTGTTTTAAGTATTCATTTTGTAGGAACGGGGAGGAGAAAAAAAATAAAGCTGTGAGACCACACTTGTTTCCCTAGCTGCTGGTGTCAGAGCGGTCCTCTGCCGGCACTGCAGTGAAACAGTCCTGAGTCCACAGGGAGAGGATGAGCTGACACTGAGTGCTTAGCCAGCCACTGAGATGCCCTGTCGTTTGCTCTGTTTGCAGATCTCAAAGATTTCAAGTTTGACGGCCAGCATGTGATCGAGGTGGATGAAGGGAACACGGCTGTGATCGCCTGCGACCTGCCTGAAAGTCACCCCAAGGCTCAGGTCCGCTACAGTGTGAAGCAGGAGTGGCTGGAGGCCTCCCGAGGTGAGTGCACAGGGGTCTGTCCTCCTGGGTCCCCTCCCAGGACCCTCAGTTGTACCCTTCCTTGCCAGCAGTAGCTTTCTCTGCTTGCTGCCTCCTCCTTGTCCCTTTGCCACCTGTCTGAGCACAAGTTAGTTTAGGGTCCCTGGCAGGTCTCCCTGATGTCCCTGCTGCTTGGGATTGGGGAGCTACATCTAACACTGGCTTGCAAAAAGGCAAAAGGAAGCAGAATTAAGTGAGGCATATCACTCTTTATTGGCTGTCTCTTTGTGCCCATTAAGAATTCTTTCAGCCCAGCTTGGATAAAGGTGACTTTGAATTTATTGAAATTTTTAAGTCTAAATTTAGTAGCTTCATTCCATTTGCTGCATGTACCTGTGACAAGCTAGCTTCACTTGAGGCTCTGTTCCTTCCGTCGCTGCATGATTGCTCCCTGTGATATTTGAACCAGAAGGGGTCATCTTACTGCCGTTGGTGTTGCCATGTTATTTTTTCCTTTCCCACTTATCCACCTGTCCTTCAGGACACTGCATGTCTTCCAGGAGGCTGGACAGGAGCATATCTTGTGACCACCTGCCACCTTCTCTTCTGTCTCTACAGACAATTACCTTATTATGCCATCTGGGAACCTTCAGATCGTCAATGCCAGCCAAGAGGATGAGGGGACTTATAAATGTGCTGCCTACAACCCTGTGACACAGGAGGTGAAAACTTCAGTCTCCAGCGAGAGGCTCCGTGTGAGACGTAAGCCTCACTGCACATCTCCATAGCACTTCCAGCTCTGGCAGCATGTACCAATGCTAACACAGCTGTTCTTCTGTTTGAACCAACGTTACCAATTCCTGGGAAAACTTTCTGGCAGCAGAAGGCCCCAAGGTCTGCTCCTGGAGTATGTGTGTGCAGCCCTGGGATTGCCGTACTTCCTTAGGATTTGTTCTTGGTCATGGGCAAGCAAAAGCCCTTAGCCCTTTAGCAAGGCTGCTAGCTGTGTGCATTCCCTTAAGGAATGTCCCACTTGGCCTGTGGGCCATTTATCTGCCCCAGCACAGGGAAACAGTGTACTAGCCCTGCCATTAATCCTACCTACCCACTGCACAGGGTGCTTTCCCACCCACCACCTTCCTTCCCACCCAATTCCTTCCCCACTCTCTCCACCCCAGGCTCTACAGCAGAGGCAGCCCGGATAATCTATCCTCCTGAAGCTCAGACCATCATTGTCACCAAGGGCCAAAGCCTCATCCTGGAGTGCGTGGCCAGCGGGATCCCCCCACCACGGGTCACCTGGGCCAAAGATGGCTCCAGCGTCTCCGCGTACAACAAGACACGCTTCCTGCTCAGCAACCTCCTGATTGACCCCACGAGTGAGGAGGACTCGGGCACCTACAGCTGCACGGCTGACAATGGGGTTGGGGAGGCTGGAGCTGCTTTCATCTTCTACAACGTACAGGTGTTTGGTGAGTGCTGCTGTAGCCATTGTTTCAGGAAGGGCTTGGACTTTCTCCACTGCTTTTAGGGGAAAATACTAGCACTGATGTACAAACCACAATGTAATGCAAACCCTAGTTTGTGGTTCCAGTTTCTAGGAGACCAGACAAACTCTTCCTTGAGGATGGTAGTTCCTCCTTCATGGATTCCACCATGGGCTGGAGATGGGGGATCCTCCCTTCCTCTGCAGAAGCTCTTCTCTTGTCATTTGTGGCACTGTTTTTGTTCTAACACTTTCTAGTGGAGGACTGGCTGCTCTTTAGACATATTTGACATTGACATAGGAAAGCATCAGAGTGTCTTGCTTTTTCTTCTGTTCTGTAGGGAAGCTCTCTATGGGGTGGGAAATGTAAGGGATACTACCTACACCTTATATATTTCTACCATGCATCCTTGCCCTTCTCACAATCACTAGGGAGCCTAAGCCTCTTTTATGGATTGCATTTCATCCAGGTGCCAATGTATTGTTGTGACACAAGCTCAGTTTTTGCAGAGTAGCATTTCAGCTCAGCAAAATGGGACTTGTAGGTGGCTGCTATCGTCTGAGAGGGGCAGATGGCTTTGGGCCACCTCTCTTTGTGGTTTATGTGGATGCGTAAGGGGAGGTGCATTGAAGCAGACCAGTGTGGGCCCCCACAAAGGGAGTGAGTGGGACTTGAGGGCAGGAAAGGATCCATCACTCTTCTCCCATCCCTAACAAAGAGGAAAGTGCAAAGCCATGACTGTGCCATGCTCCCAGACAAGTGGCACTCAGCAGCTGTGGTTTTTCCCCACACAGAGCCCCCGGAGGTCACCATGGAGCTGTCCCAGCAGATCATTCCGTGGGGCCAGAGTGCCAAGTTCACCTGCGAGGTGCGCGGGAACCCCCAGCCCTCCGTCATGTGGCTGCGCAATGCTGTCCCCCTGTCCGCCAGCCACCGGCTCCGGCTGTCCCACCGGGCACTGCGCCTGGTCAGCGTGGGGCCTGAGGATGATGGGATATACCAGTGCATGGCGGAGAATGAGGTTGGCAGCGCACAAGCCATGGTGCAGCTGCGGACAGCCCGGCCGGGTAAGTCCCTCTCTCCGAACTTGTGACCATCCAGTCACAGAGCCTAACACACAGGGAAAGAGCAAGGCACGGAGCAGGAGAAGGATGTTGGTGTGTAACCCTCCCACTTGTGTTTGATCTGCCTTGCTCTCCCCTCCTTTTTAACCTACGCTTTGACTACGATTTTGACTGGGATCTCTATATCTCCCTGTGGGAACAGATGACAGCAGAGCAGTTTTGCTTTTAAGGGCAGGACCATGTGTGCATATTTGAGCGATCTCTACATGAGAGAGACAAAACATTCTGGGTGTAGTGCCTTGCCCCTTGGCTTAGCTCTGCCTCTGAGCTTGGGCATGAGCATAAATACTGATGTGGGTGGATTCACCTGGGGTAAGAAAGAGACCACCTGATTCCTTGGACCATGTTGAACTTATCCAGGGTAAGAGGGGCTTCTAAGAGGGAGGAAGCCTCATGTGGCCAAGGCCTGTTCTAAGAGAGGCCCCAGTGAAGATGTGCTAGGTTTAGAGCAGGGAAAGGAGAGATTGTTGCCAACACCTTTTTCAATGGCACTGCAGGCAGCACCACACAAGGGTCTCATAGCTCTGCCATCACCACAGACTGGGATGGACATTTACCCTGCCTTGACATCTTGTCTTTCAGGAGCTTCACTCAACCCTGGGCGAGATGCCCAGCTGGCCTCAGCTCAGCTTCCAACACCACCTTCCAGGGAAAGTGCCTTAAAGCTGCCCCTGGATAAAACTGGGCTGCCAAAGCTTGAGACAACTCCACTGGCAGTGTCTCCACAGTGTGCAGCCAACAGGGAGCTGGTGGCTCCAGCTGAGGCCCCCATCATCCTCAGTTCTCCCCGGACATCCAAGACGGATAGCTACGACCTGGTGTGGAGACCCCGTCCTGACAGCAGAGCCCCCATCCTCTATTACGTGGTGAAGCATCGCAAGGTATCGCTGTTTTGCCCTGCTCCCATCTCTCCTCTGCGCCATTCCACGGGTGGGCTGGTGCCTCACCACATGTTTTCACACCTCGTGAGCAGGTGCGTTGGGGCAGGGGCACCCACTGCTCACTGATGGCACTGGTTGGTGGGACCTCCTGGGCTGCAGTCTCAGCCGGCTGAGGTGTGATGAGTACAGGCTGTGAGAGGAGGTTTGCTGAGCTGTCCAGGAAGAGCCCATAGCAGTGCCCATCTGCCCCAGTACACAGAAGGCATGTGCACATACATGTGTTTCCAGTAGCTTCCACTTAAAATTCCCAGTTGTGTGCTTGCACAAGTAGGAATTCCTGAGGGCACATTGTGCATGACTTGCTCTGGAATGCTTTTGTCTTGGCACAAGCCGCAGGGACACCTCTGCCTTGAAAGGCTTGGGCTGCAGGACACAGATCAGCAGTTGCATGTACCTGCCATGCTCAGCAGCACGGAAGTGTCCATGCTCACTGAGTGCAACAAGCCAGCAGAGAGCCCTCATAGCCATGCTAAATCCTCTGGGAAGGTCCTTAACCACCAGTTTTATTCTGGAAGTTGAAAGGCAGGGCACTGTTGAGTATGTCTCATGCCAGTAGCACGTGGTGCGGTGCTGAGTCCTGCTTGAGTCCAAGGGCTCCCGCCCTCTGTGGTGCTTCTCAGCACCACGGGCACACTGCAGGCAGAGCTGTACCCCAGCAGTTTCTTTAAATAGCAAAGTATTGTTGAGGGAAATATTCTGCTTTTGAGATGTAAAGTATCGCTTTCCATTTTGCTGGGGGTAAGTGGAAGAAAGTGGCTTAAATTTATCTGTTTGCTGCTTATCTTTCCTTTGGGTAGTTAGGGAGTTGCAGTAGAGAGGCAGGTTTTGCCTCAAACCTCAAAGGGTTTGTTTGAGTATATTCCAGAAACATGCTAGACTGCATGTTTTGGATTCCCAGCCACTGCAAGGGAAGCCACTGTTTTCAAGTACATGTCAATATATGTATCTATTTTCCTGAAATTGTTTGATTTTTGTAAAAATATATTGTAGGCTGTTATAATCCTTAATTTCTTTCTAAACAAAACTTAAGCTGAGGATTTCAGCTAACTGTCTCTTTAAAGAGCCTTTTAAAACAAAGGCAGAAGATGCCAACACAAGAACACAATAGACCAAGCTTAAATAAAAAACAAAGATGCCTAAAGCCTCACCAGACTATTGGCTCTGGTTGTCTGCCAAGAAGAGATTTGTTTCCCAATGGTGTATCACATAACTACCAATTCTGCATGTGATCTTAACTTGCAGGCTTGGAGTTTGTCCATATTCGATTTGTTTTTCCGCACTTCACCTGGAAGGGGCCGTAGGGCAGTGGAGGTCACCGTGGGTCACTGCAGTTTGCAGTAATATGTTTTCAGTGTAGTCCAAATTCTCAGCTGGAGACTCTTTCTTGGCATGCTTAAGGATTGTGTGGAAAGGAATTAGTCCCAATAACCCTTAAACTTGTTTAGAAAGAGTCTTTCCATCTGAGATCCTTAGGATTGGGATATATAATGATCTGGTTTTGACATTTCTGACTGGAAAAGCATGTGTGCGGAGAGGGAAGAAATCAATTCAACAACAAAAGAAAAGGCTCTTTGTGTAAAAGATGGCTGAAAGGAAAGTTAAACCTACAGACAGGAGACTTACATTTGTACTGGGCAAGAGTCTGCTTTTTCTTTGGAAAATATCTGTGGATGTCTCTTTTTTTCTCCCCGTTCTTGCACTGCCCCTAAATTCTCAGCCTGCAAGCAGTCAGATGCCACGCAGCCCTTATTTTTGTTTCTTAAGAATTTCTCTTTTTCTTTCCTGGATATTAGCAGCCTTTAGGGCTCCCCTCCCTGGCCCCACAACTTCGCGGGTTCAGGAATAAAAATAAAATGAGGCAGGCATTAATCAGTCAGTGTCAAACGCTTGGAGAAGATGAATGATACAGCAGAGTCTTGGCATTTCCGTTTTGTTGCGTTGCCTGCATTGCTAATGCTCCTTTCGGCATCGGGTCACTTCAGTGTCCTGCCTGTTTGCCTGCAAAAATATTATCCTTGCAGCTGGGGAGAAGGAGGAAGGTCCCACCTTCCCTCTGCCTCTGCATGGGGCATCAGGGCATCACTGAAAAACAAACTGTGTTTCCAGGCCTTTCTTGGGGCCATGGCCATACACGGTCTCTTTCCTGCAGGAACTTGTGCTCCAGCATTATGGTTCTTCATTTCAGCCTGAAAGTGCCAGTGGTAAGGCTGGATAAAACTAGGTAAAAAGCTGTTGGTCAAATGATTGAGGTCCGGATGACCGAAGTTGTGTCTGGGTACCTCATCCTTTGGAAATGGCCAGTGTCTAAATGAGCAGCTCAGCAGCTGGGCTGCAGGAGAAATTTGGCTCCTAAAGCAGCTCAATCCACTGGTTAATGCTGCTTTTTGTGGGGCATGCCTGCTCTAGGGCTTTACACCCATTGGGGGCCGTGGTATCAGAGGGAACCAGCAGACAGAACACGGCTGAGTGAACCTCTGGAGTCAAGACAACACCCTGGTGCTTGGGTGACTTTTCCCACATACACCTGAATCCTTCAGCTTTTCAAAATCAGGCTGGAAACTTCTCCTTCCTTTGCAGACAGGGAACTGGCCTCCAGGCAGGGGAGGTAGCCCTGGTGGATACACAACCTGTTGTGAAAGTTTCTGAGCTCAGTGCCTAGGAGAAGCCCAGCCTGCCCCCAGCTTTGAAATGCCTGTGTTGGTCTCTCAGCAGGTCGCCAATGCCTCGGACAGCTGGGCAGTGAGGGATGTCCCGGCCTCGCAGCACCGCCTGACCCTCTCCAGGCTGGACCCTGGGAGCCTCTACGAGGTGGAGATGGCTGCTCACAACTGTGCTGGCGAGGGACAGACGGCCATGGTGACCTTCCGGACTGGTAAAGGTCAAACCTTTCCCTGGGTGTTTTGCTCTGAGTCAGGGGAGGGCCCCTCGGAGACATCCTGTCCCAGCCCTGAAGCACAGGCATTAGGCTTAGGACAAAAGAGCCATTTCTGCTCTGGAAATCCATCTGCCCTCAGCTTAGAGTGACTGTCAGAGCAAAAGTGGAAGGTAGGATGGGGAAAATCAGGTCTTCCCCTCTGTATGGGTTGAAACAAGTCCCTTCCTCCCTCCGTGTCTCAGTTGAACACCTGCAGAACTGTAGAAAATGGGTCTAGCGGGGATGTCAAGAGGTTTAATCCATCCTCTGCCTGGAGACACAATCAGCCTGTGGGGATTGTTCCCAACAGATGTTCATCTAATCTGTCTTTAAAAACTTCTCCTGTGCTAAAGGAAATTCCAAGCTTTCCCATACAGTATGCTGGGTGCTGTGCTGTCTTTTTCACTAAAAGGATATTCCAAATGTCCACATGAAGTCCCCCTGTCCCCTGGCTGTTTTTCATGTCTCCAGCAGGTGTGGAGAATGTCATTCCCTTTGTAGCAAGCTTCCCCATAGTGGTGAGCTTGCTCACATCTCCCCTCAGGCCCCCATCTTGTGCTAATTACTACCTTCTCAAGGCAGAAATCTAGCAACATTTCAAGAAAACCAATTAAAAGTTGTAGAAAATTAAATATGAAGGAGACCTATTATCAGTTTAACAAACTTGCCCCTTTAGCTTTAGTTCCTGCCTGCAGGCTGAGTGCTTTGAATCCCTAGGGCCTCTAGAGTCCATAGAGTACTTATCTCTGCATCCTGGCTGGGAATATTTTCTTTCCTCATCACATCAGAAATTAACTCTGAGCCGCATCTCCATGTCAGTGATGCCACCTCTCCCTTCTGCACAGGTCGGCGCCCAAAACCAGAGATTGTTGCCAGCAAAGAGCAGCATATCCAGAGGGATGACCCAGGCACGAGCACTCAGAGCAGTAACCAGTCTGACAACAGCCGTCTGTCCCGTAAGGCCCTCCTGGAACGGGGCAAGGAGGGAGGGCGAGGGGTGCTGGATCTCTTGTGGGTGGCAGTGGCCAGGCCATGCTGGGGTTGAAGTCTCCACTGGGTAAATCAAGACTGTGCAACTCTGAATGGGTGGTCTCTACCTCCTGACATGGAGAGGTCCTTCTTGAACATCCCTGCTACTGCCCTTGGCAGACTGTGTCTCAGGAGAGCAGGGAGATCCTACTGCCTGGCCCCACCTTTAATGCAATGACTTGTCAGAAACTCTCTGTCTCTTGCTGAGTTTCATGTGGAAGGTTCAGAAAGCCCTGCCATGAAGTCTGTGAATGCGCAGGGTACAGGAACAACAAACTGCAGTGCACCAGTGGGTGCTGGCAGAGTGTGAGGAAGGAAAGGGGACCAAGTCCCTGCATGTGCTGGCATCCTCCCCTCTCAGTCAAGGCCTGACAAGGGCCGGTTAGTGCCCATTTAGGGATGTAGGGTGCTCCATTTGGGTATTTTGCTGCACTGGAAAAACATGAGATCCCTACTGGTTATTCCAATTTATTGTTTACCACCTTGTCTGCCATTACTATTGCCATTATAATTTCTGTGAAATTCTCTCCCTCAGTCTATATCTTTTTTGTGAAGTCCCATCCTTCAGCCTCCCCTATACAGTCATGTATTGCCTTTTCTTTCATGTTCACAGATTCGTTCATCTCTTTCTCTCCCGTCTTGTGATGATTTTCCTATCAAATTGTATTTCCCCAGTTTAGAACTTTTCCATATTTCCTCCTCAGCTGTTTCTTCTCAATCTCTCTTGTTTTCATCTCCTACACTTCTTTGTCCCCAGCATCATCTCCCCCTACTCACAGCCAGGCTTTTTGCTCCATCTCCAGCCCTGCATCCACACCTCTCACTGCTCTCCCTCCCATGATGGGGGTACACACCTCAAACCCTGTCTCATCCTACTTGAGCTGGGAGTGGGAAAGGAGCAAGATGCAAGCAGGAGTAAAAGATGTTTGTAGGCACAAACTGAAAGGAGTGGGGATTTGGGCATGCCAGCTCTAATGAAGAGATGGAGGGAAGAGAGCATTCAGGATTTAAAGAGCATGTGGGTTGGTGCAATGCAGGTCGTCCTTCACCCACATACCTCTGAGGTACATGATCCTCCAGACAGGGCAAGAACGATATGTTTCATGGCCTTCTGTGCCTTTTGCAGCTCCAGAGGCACCAGACCGTCCAACCATATCTATGGCATCAGAGACATCTGTGTATGTGACCTGGATCCCCCGTGGGAATGGCGGGTTCCCCATCCAGTCTTTCCGTGTGGAATACAAGAAATTGAAGAAGCTGGGAGACTGGGTCCTGGCCACCAGTGACATTCCTCCCTCTCGCCTCTCTGTAGAAATCCCAGGCCTGGAGAAAGGTAGGCAGGTGTTCCCCTCCCTGCTTCCTGGAGGTCTGCAGGAAGGCTGCACAGTCCCTGTAGGATGGTTATCCATCTATCACATCATGCTAAGCCCCAGCATGTGTGAGCAAAACAAAGCCTCCCTGGCTCCTGCCTTAGGTGCATGGGGAAAAAGCTGCAGATGCTTCTCCAATTTCTCCAGCTGCAAAGACCAGCGTAGGTTTGACCTCCCTCAGGGAGGCTTAAACATGCTTTTCTGCATTACAGGATACAGTTACTTAAAGGCATTTGGTTTTGCCATTTACTAGACAGGACAGAACTTTCCTTAGCCACAGGCAAGACAGATGGGCACACAATTCCCATTGCACTTCACATGAGAAAAGATTTCATCACTGAGGTGGACATTGTAAGAGGGGACATAACTACCCCAACCTAAAGACCAGTAAAATGATGTTTGAAGAAAAAGTACTTAGGCTTTGAGCTTTTAACTGATGTTTATGTACTTAAGTCACATGTAGTAGAGAAAGAACACCTTTCCATACCTGCTTTCAGGTCAGGATATCCTTTCAGGCATCTCTTAAACCCCACACAAATCCAAAACTGCTACCTGACCTTTAGACCATCCAGACAGGAATTGGGGAAGGCAAATAAAAGCAGGCTCCATCAAGAACATGGCTGAAATGTGGCCATTCAGTGTTTATACCTCAATCACAAACTCCCTGTAGGCTCTTTGCCATCTGGACAAGATGTAGCCCCTCTTCACAGACAGGCCTGTGCTAACAGTAGAAGTCTCTGCAACTCTTTTATTTCCCATTTTCCCCCTAGGCACATCCTATAAATTCCGTGTCCGGGCACTGAACATCCTGGGAGAGAGTGAGCCCAGTGCGGCGTCTCGGCCATATGTGGTGTCTGGGTACAGCAACCGTGTCTACGAGCGCCCTGTGGCCGGGCCGTACATCACCTTCACAGATGCCATCAACGAGACCACCATCATGCTGAAGTGGATGGTAAGGTTTGTAGGGGCTGAGATCTCTGCATGTGCAGGAAGAAGGTGTGTGGGAGCTACTTGCCCAGCTTACACCTCTTCCAGGTTACCACGGTGAAGCCTGTCACCAGCACAAATAGATCAGGGATCCAATAGCTGCCTCCACCAAATGAGGACTGGGTTTGGGCTGCATAGAAGGGCAGGAAGTCAGAGAGTCTAGGAAACCCTTGAATCTAACATTGTGTACAGGAAGATTTCAGTGGGTAACCTCAGGGTCTTGACCATTTTGATCAACAAGCACAGTTCAACAACGCATGGGGTGGCTGCTTGCTCTCCTGGCCAAATTCCTGGAATCCATTAGCACCTCTGTCTGTCCTAGTAGTTTCCAGCAGATATGTCCTTCACTCTGACTTGCTGGATAGCAGTCCTAAGTGCTAAAAATCATTTACAGCAGTCCACCCCAGAGGATTTTTAGGAGTGGGCAGGATCTTTTGGATCACAAGCCCAGTTCCAAGTGTTTTCAACAGCTTAGAGCTTATTCAGAGGGATGCATTGCCCTCTTCTCTCCTAGTTGCTTCTAGCCAGAAATTGCTACAGGGCGGGATGGGCACTGCTGTTCATTTGAACGTGAACAGTAGCTGATAAAATACAGTGTGAAAAACAGCAAGAACGTGTGAAGCTGGGACAGTACTGCCCTGGGTGTGGGAGAGGAAGAGAACTGTCTTCAGAAACACGAGACTCCTGTGGTCACCAGTTTGTGGCAAGATGTAGTTTGTCTGGAAGCTATGAGCCTACTGGAGTCAAGATGAAGGTGTGTTTGCCCATGCCCAGCTGAGTCACTGCTGTTGAGGAATTTTTTCTCTGAATCATTGGCTGTGGCTGCTGAGAGCGAGCAGAGCACTGGATGCTTGGGGTGACAGGCCCAGACTCATGGCTTGTCTGTTACCTGAGAGAAGCAAAGTGTGAGAGTATAAAATAGCACTGAGCTCTTGTAAAGAAACCCCTACTGTGCAACACGAAGAAGATCCCTCTGCTAGGTTTTCCTCCTGTCCCATCCCACTTATCCAAACTGCTCCTCACCTAGAACAATATGGAGCACAGACATCTCTACTAATTTCTGCTCTCCCTCCCATTCTCTGCAGTATATCCCAGCCAGCAACAACAACACTCCCATTCATGGATTTTACATCTACTACCGCCCCACTGACAGTGACAATGACAGTGACTACAAGAAGGACGTGGTGGAAGGTAGGAGAAATTGAGAGACTGGTCCCAGGTGTTGGTTTCTTCTGGAAGATGACACAGCCAGAAGGAGCCCTGTGCACAAAAGGTGGTGGCTGTCTGGGCCTACTCTTCCTAGCACTGCTGCAGAGCTGGGCCGGCTGTGTGTTCCCTGAGGAAGTTAATGGCACATGTGTTTGTTCCCTCCTCAGGAGATCGGTACTGGCACTCCATCAGCCACCTGCAGCCAGAGACCTCGTATGACATTAAGATGCAATGCTTCAATGAGGGTGGCGAAAGCGAGTTCAGCAACGTGATGATCTGTGAAACCAAAGGTAACCAGCTTCACAGGGCAGCTCTGGGAGTGCAGCCGGCTGCCTTCCCTGCCTGCAGCTGTCAGAGCACAGCACGGGAGGTACCATCCCTGCCTGACAGTGTGTCATCCAAGCTCAGGCAAGGTGATGGAGGCAGCACTGGGCATAGGGTCATTCATGCTGTTGATCAGTATGTGTATGTACCCACAGCAGTACTCACGGACCCCTTGTGCAGAGTCCATCACTGTCCCTCAGAGTTGTAGTTAGCTTTTGTTTTCCTAGATGGTGACTTGAACCAGAAGGACTACCTTTCTCTTGCTGTGCCAGACTCCTGCGTTGGGTTACAAGCAGGTCCCAGTGTTGTCTTCTAAGCAGCTGCACTGTCGTGACAGGAACAGCATTGAGCCCAAATGTGTGTTTTGGAGAAGCTATTTTCATTTTTGCTTCTGCTTTAGCAGTCCACGAGCAGATCTGGCAAAGTTGTAAACCAAGCACAGGGGACTTGTCTGTATTGCAATATGCATCAGCCTAGGAAATCCTGTCATCCAGGGGTGCTTCTTTAAAGCCACCATAGTCTGCCCACTCCACAGCAGCATAGAAATCCCTGGAATAGGCTGCTATGCCATCTGCCATGTCTGTGTCTAACACTCACTCTCTCTTCCCTTCGCAGCTCGGAAGTCTCTTGGCCTGCCGGGTCGTCTTCCACCCTCCACAGTGCCCCCCCAGCAGCATCCCCCACGCAGTGGTGGGCACAGTGGCCTGGGGACAGGAGCCATGGTGGCCCGTTCCAGCGACTTGCCATACTTGATTGTAGGTGTCGTGCTGGGCTCTATTGTACTTCTCATCGTGGCTTTCATCCCCTTTTGCCTTTGGAGAGCCTGGTCCAAGCAAAGTAAGGATTCTTTCTTGAGGGCTAATTTAAAAGATATGCTTTGTCTGTGGGTGTAGTTGGTCAAACACCTAAAATGTGAGGGCTGCGCATTCTGGGAAGCAGGGAAAGGGTGGGCAGAGGGCAGGTCTTGGATGCTCTGTGGAACCCCATAAAGACAAAGGCCACTGTTTGTCCCTTGTTCTGCTTACCTTGTTGAAAAGGAACCTTGGGGACTAGGGGCAAAGGGGCACTCCATTGGCAATTGTGTAGGGCCCCTTTACACCATTTGGCTCCAAGGGTGCTTTGGGTACCAAAACATCTTCCTGATAGGATAGCCTAATGCTATACCTGCTGAGCTTCAGGAAGCTCAACTTTACCTCTGATTTTTCCCTCAGACTTCCCTTTTCTTCCCTCTGCAGAGCAAACCATTGACATGGGCTTTCCAGGAGCTGGGCTGCTGGTCTCATCCTGCCAGTACACCATGGTGCCGCTGAGGGGCATCTCTGCTCCTCGTGCCAGTGGACACCCTTACATTAATGGGCAGCCCTACGCCAACAGGGCACACTTGAATGGCATCTGCCCCGCCTCAGGAGTGGGGTATGCAAGCACCAAGCCCCGAGATTACAGCCCAGATGAAGTGCCACCGGTATGTCCACACCTGTAGTTAAGAGCTGGTTTGACATGAGCTGGAGGCCATGGTTGCAGTGGGAGGGCTTCTCCAGACATGGCTGCCACACTCTGCAGCATGTAGAAGTGACAACACTGACTTTTTAAAAGAGATTTCCCCTTTGCAGTGGAGTCTGAGACATGGGGGGAACAGGAAGGTCTCCAAAACACTGGTGAACGGGTGGTTTCTTGGGGCAGTGGCTCTTAAGTATGGAGGAGGTTCCTGTTTCTCCTGAGCGAAGCTCATAAGGACTGACAGTGCTGAGGACTGTGTGTGTAAAGAGTAACACAAGGCAGTGCCTTGGCAGAGACTATAAATTGGTTATTGTCTCCCATTGATTCAGCAGTAAGCGTGAAGTGAGTTTTTCAGTGCTCAGTTTCACTGTCCTCCGTAGCAAAATAAAGAGTTTCAGCTTTCTCTGCCTTCTGCCATAAGAGCCTCACCAATTTGCCCCAGGGTTTTGACTCCCAGATCACAGCACCTGCTTCTTAATGTGCTATTGCTCCAAGAATCCTTCTCTGTCCTTCCAGACACATGAGGAGACCAACGCCTTGCTGCAGGCAAGAGTGCTGCAAAATGGGAATGCCCAGCAAGACTACCAGCCCTCCAGGTTAGTTCTGGCTTGTGGAGGGGGTGGATGGAACACTGGGACCCACAAGACTACATGCTCACAAAATCTTGCCCTCAATACACTCCCATCTGTCCCAACTCATTTGGGAAACAAATCCATGCTCCAGCACTAGGCCTTCTTGGTCCAAATTCTCTTGTAAAGCTCATTCCTCTCGTGATATCAGGGAGGAATAATTAAATTGTAGAGGTGTGTAAAGGTGGCCAAGACCTACTTCCCCTGTCCCCTTTTGCTCCTCCTGCTCCTAAATGAGAGACTGAAAAGCAGAACGACAGAAGCAAGCAGCTATGACTGAATGCTGATAAACAGCTGCCCCAGAATCTGCCTGGGTTCCAGCTGGGGGTGCTTTGTGTCTCACTGTTCAGATGTCTTTATTACCATGTTCCCTATAAGGCACTACTTCTCCCAGCTCCTGTGGCACTCACTAGCTGTTTGGATCAGGGATACCAGGTCCCATCACCTCGTTCCCGTCTCACAAGTAGATTCCCATTTCTTCCCCTCACTTAGGAATGCTGTGTGTCACTGCCTTGATGCAGCTGGCTGTTACACAGGTTATCTCTTTCAAAGAAGAAAGATCTGTTAACAGCACCAAACCTCTCTGCTTGCCTCCCTAGATTGCCCAGCTCAAGAACAGAAGACAGCTCTTTCCTCTACAGTCTACCAGATGACTCCACCCACCAGCTTCTTCAGCAACAAGATGACTGTCCTCACCTTCAAGAGCACTTTGTTGGCCTCCATCATCCAGTAATGGGAAGCAAAGTGGGATGCCCTAGCCTGGATCCTCGACGGGACACCTTGTTCCACCAAGGTCAGTGCTGGAACACTTTGGAAAAGTCCATGTCTCCTTCATCTCATCATTTGAAGCTGATCTTGAAGGGAAATCTTACTGTAAAGCATTTCTGATTGCTCATGTTCAAATTACGTGAATCCGTCTCCCTAGGATGTGATCCATTGATCCACACCTGTAGTATGGATCTGACTTGTTTTGTGCAGTCATGGGATTGAATTCCCATATAGACTTTCAGAATGCACATGTTCCTCTTTGACCAGAGTACCTCTCCTCATAAAGTGAACTCTTAACTAAAAACCTCCCATCTCATCTCTCATTTCATCATGCATTGTAATTATTTCTTGCTCCTTTCCCTTTCAGGAAGCCCTTGCTGCCTAGGCCTAGTGCCAGTTGAAGAGGTAGAAAGACTAGAGTGCTGCCAGTCCAGAGGAGATCTGCATTCCCAGAATCCAGTGATCACATCTTTGGGTCAGGATCTACCAAGACACCTGAACAGCAGCCCATCACCACTGAGACCCTTAGAGACTCACCCTCCCCCCACCTAGGGACCAAGCTGCCTTTTGCAAAAGACTTATTCTAAAGAGAAAAAGAGAAAGGGTATTTATTTTTGTATAACACCCCTATTTATATATTTATGCACTTGTATATAGATGTATATGTGCCTTTTATAATGCTATGGAGACAGAAGGCATCCTCAGCAAGGTCACAGGAGGACCCAGGAAACAAAGCAGCAGCTCTCCGTGGCACCGGCTGTTCATCAGAGCACAGGATTGCAACAGCTGGACAAGACACATTGCTGGACACGGGTCCAAACAGAGCTGCCACCACCAAGGTCGAGCACCCTCTTGCAGCGAGGGCTTCACAAAAGGTCTTCTCCTGTCCCCTACAGGAAAGTTTGTTCTGGGAACACACTCCTGTGAATGGACTGGAGTTACACACTCTGCCTAATCAACTTAAACAACCCTTCACATACACGCCATCTGCAGCCACCTATCTGTAAAGACAAACCACGCTTTAACATCTCAAATAAAGGCTTTAGTCTTTGCTGTGCCTGGCTTTATGCTAATTCCTCACACAGAATGAGCCTTTCTTTTTATTTTTACTTGCAGACATACAGCAAGCAGGACACCTGGGGAATGGTGACATTTTCCTACAGTTAGAGTTTTTCAAATAGCCACCAAGGTGAAATCTCCTTAATGCTGAGCTCAGAAGAGGGACAGCTGCTACCTGTGCCAGTTAAGTGACATGAAACTTCTAGTGAGGAGCACAGCTAGAGGAAATTTTCATTTATTTACAAGGATAGTTGCATGAGTTTGGTGATGAAGGGAGGCAGCCAGACACTCAAATCTCTGCCAGTCTTGTTTCCTTTACCCCCACCCCCTATCCTGTCGTTTTCCAGCTTCAGGAACTTTTAGCATGCAGGCCTAAGGATAAGGGTGATTTTTTTCCTTAAGGAAACATGGGATGCTCAGCACCTCCAGAGGGACGGTTAAGGAAACTTTCCTCTCTGACCATCCAGGAGCCACTCTGGCAGTCACACTCCCTCCACCCAAGACTTTTAACTGCTGGGAAAGCCCCTTCACAGTAGGCAGCTCCAGTGAGGCAACAGGTGCCCGTCTTGACACTCTGCACACCCCCCACTCACCCTGTCAGACAAGTTTCCCTTACTGGCTCAACCCTGGATTCCCCAAAGCAGAGTCTCAGATGTTTGGTTCCTTAAAGTAATTTAACTGTGGTGCAGCAACACCATAACAGCTCAGGCAGGTGCCTCCCAGAAGGGACCCCAAACAAAGGAACCAGACAGAGACACAAATACCAGTGGCAAAAGGCAGGGAGGGGGGAGGAACAGCAAGAGCAGCTACAGGTTGTCCAATCTATTCAATTAAAAATGAGCAATAACCCCCAAGTGTTCCTGTGCACTCTCAGAAGCCTTGCACTGGAAGACCTGTGCAACATAACCCCTTCGCCCTGGGGGTGAAGGAAGTTTTCTCAGTATGGGTAGGTGCTGTAAATGATCACATGCTGCCACCATACTAAATGCAAGAGGCAAAAAATAGTAAGACCTAAAAACACACTGAGCCTGGCTCTCTCACTCTGATCAGGCAGGTGCAAGTGGAGTTACAGGCTAACTTTACATTTGCTGTACCCTCCTCATGCCGGGTAAATGCCACATCCTGCACTACAGTGCAGTTTTCCACTGCTCCATACTCTTCTGAGCACCACAGGCCCTGAGGAAAAAAAGCCCCCTTGCTTTCTCCCAGTAAATATCACTTTCCTTAACTAGCTCAGTTAGCAGAGCAGTGCCATTCCTGCTGGGATGCTCAGCAATTAGAAATGCACTCTAAGGCAGACCTCTTCTACCATTTTTGAGAACAAGGTACCAAAGCTGTATTTGCCCATGTGAAACTCTGATCCAGCTTTCCACAGCCACTTCTTTGAAGAGCAGACAAACATAATGCACCCACACACAGGGCACCTGTCCAGTGCAAGTCTCTCCAATGGACTGATAACAGTATTTAGTAGTTTTATTTGCAATATTTTTTATTCCATATCTGTTGCTGCAGTCATATTTTGATAGAGGAAACAAATGTAACCCTTTACAACTAACCCCTGTATAGCCAAAACAATTTCTCACTCTCGGCATGACTGCTGCCACAGTTAATTTTAAGGGCAACTTGGATTGTTAGTTACCATTGCTGGTGTAAGAACAAGGAGTGCTTCAATTGGAGTCTCACGGTCCTATGGTGAAGGTTGTAGAAAGAGGCACCTCCTTTCCTGCCAAGGAAAGCGAGTCCTTCTTTTCAGTACCCACCTCTTCTGACCAGATTGATCTCCTCTCTCAGGTGGGCTACGTCATGAGCCATGCGCATGAGCCGTGACCCCAGCCTGTCTCTCTCTTTCATGTCTGTAGTTTGGGTGCCCTGAAATTCTGCTCCCTGTATGGAGAGGAAAAAAATGGCTCCTATAAAACATGGGAGGATGAACAGTGGAAATTTATTTCATGGGGGGAAAGTGAAGCTTTCCAAGAAGCAGGACATCTCCATGACTTCTCCATTCCTTAGAGAGAACTACTTGAAACTTGAGAGTGAGGGACCACTAACTTAGGCTGTCATGGGTGGCTGCCTTATTCCCTAGTACAGAGCAATAAAACCACTTTTCGTTGGAACACTTTGTTACATGACTATTTCCATGTAACAAAGGAATATATTTTAATTCCTGCAAGGCATATTTTAATTAGAAATAAGATGAATTTGTTTCAGTCTTAGAAAGCAGCTAAGTAAGAAATTATAGAAATGACAAGGTATGGCTTCTTCAGGATCAGCTCATTACTCTCCCTTTCTACAAGATCTGGAGCAACCATTCTTCCTGTCCCACTATTAGCCCAAACAGCAAAGCAGGGTGCAAGACCAGACAGCTGCTGAGGGCCAGGTGATCGCTTACCCATTTCTTAACAGTCCCAAATCTGCATGTAGTACAGTGGCTAAGAGGCTTACCAGATCATTTGGTAGTGCATCCAGCTTAGTTTCAAGTTGATGCTTTTCCTGGCAAAACTCATCCAGCTGCAGCAGCTTGGTGGTGTTTTCCTTTGTCACCTTCATTAGCGTCTGCTGCAGTTCTAAGATTCTTTCCTGGAAAGATGTAAAATATTGAGCAGGGATGAGAGAGGACAAAAAGTGTGAAGTGGGGAAGAAGTGCTAAGCACAATGTAAGTGTCACAGAAGACATGTAAACAACAGACTGATCCTGCACACACCACCTGACCCCACAGTATCTTTAGTGCAATCTGTCATGTTTATATATACATATACACACACACACATATATATTGCAAATGCCTAAGTAAGTAAAGCAGTTAGGCAAAACTGTGAGAAAGAGAAAGCCATTAGGTACATAGTACTTCTGTACCCTTCTGTGCCCTTCTGTAAGGGCAGCATAAGCATGTTGCCTCCTTGCACCAACAGTAGCTGAGCCTTAGGCTCCCCCAGGTAGAGATAGGAACTTTCCAGACTGCACAGACTGGCATCCCAGGCATGAGCCAGGGCTTGCCCTGTACTCAAACAGTTTGTCACTAAAGGCAGTGGGAGAAGGCAGTAGGTGCTGAATGCCACCTGAGAACCAAAGAAAAGCACTCTGGAAAAACTTCACATGAGGACTGAAGCAGAACAATGCATTTGAGGAAAGTAAAACAAGATCATCAACTACATCCACGAGAAAACAGGATGTGCATCAGCAACTGGAGCAGAGGTAGGAAAGATGATGGATATTATAGTCTATTAATGACAAGTGAAAAAAAATAAAACATGAGCATGTTCACAAAAGATTTTAGTGTAACTATTCAGCTCCAGGGAAATGAAGCCTTAACAGATCATCATAACACGTGTGTCTTCCTCATTTTCCTCCTCCTTACCTCCCATTTTTTAAGCTCGAGGTAATGCTCATATTCTTTCTCCATTATTTTCACTTTCATGTCCTCCAAGGGTATGTTAACAGAGTGTGCTTGAACTGCTTCAAAATCAACCAGCCGACCAAACTTCTCCATCATCAGATGATTGCACTTCTCTTCCAGTCCTAACAGAGGGGCACAAATGGCAGCACTGTTGGTTAATAAGAATTTCTGCCTTATCCCAGCTTTTTCTCTGAGCTCTTTGGTATTTGTTTTCTAATAAATAATTCAAACAAACCCACACAGAGCTCACAATTGAGTATTGCTGTTTGTCCTTGCCCATGATCAAGCCTGTGTGCTCACCAAGCCAGACTCTAAGCCAGTCCTAGTAACCCATTCCCTCACCATAGGCTATATAGGGCCTCTGCAGGTCTGGTAGTGCTAGACACAGCTTTGGGTTTAGTTCTTGGGAAAGTGTTTTGAATAGGGCTTGTTTCATTCTTCTGATGTTACACAGAAGAGGAAATTGCCAACAAAAGCTTACATAACTTTGGGGAAGCAACTTTCTTCCTAGGAGTTCTGGTTTATAACCAGAAATAGCAATCATGTATCCAGACTTCCAGTGTCTCATCTCAGTCAACTCTACTTATACTAAGGTCCCAAATTATTTTGCGCAACCCGTGCCAGTATAGACAGACACGTGGTGAGTTACCCACACCCAGTGAGGGGGAAGGAATGAGCATTAGCCTGCTGTGTAGTTCAGAGTCTCTGTTACTCACGTCGAATCTCTTTCTCCATCTCCTTTTTGTCCTGGACGAGCTGCCTATGTTTCTCCCGGGCCTTCTTATAATGCTCCCTTTGCACTGTCTTCTCATTACGTAAGTCCACAACTCTCTTCTGCAGGTACTCCAAGGACTGACTGGTAAATACCAAAGCCTGGGAGAAGTCACTGGGCATCTCCCCATCAACTAAGCACTGCACCTGCAAGAAGCAGCCACAAATAAGCAAGGCTGACTTTACTTATTAAGGTGACTTTACTTATTAAGGGTGCTGGTGATCTCTCTGGGTAACAAATGTGTAAGCAATAGAGAACTAAGGAGGGAGGTAATAGTAAGTGTGAGCGCAACTCATGTTTTGGGCCAGGGAATTGTTACCACTCAGTGAAGCTGAAAGACCCCTTAGATCTATCATGACTGCCTACACATAAAGCTGTCCACTCTTCACTGGGTCCTGGAACAAAGGGGGGGTAAGGCACTCCCTGTCAGCTGTAATTTTGAATTATCTGGGAGCTGCAGGATTGCACAGTCAGGCCTTAGACTCTCCTGTCTTTATTATGAACCTTTTAATGATGGGAGATCGAACAAATGGAGAGAGCTGAGCTTGCCTCCAAAGTATACAGGCACTAACAGGCAGAGGCCTATCTTCTCTCTCTGAGGACATGATTCAGCCCAGACAAAATGACAGTATTGTCATGAGTTTTCCTCTTAATTTTCTACTATCTTCCCTGTGCTCACAGCTGTATAAATGAATGCAGTGTATCCAATCCAACATTATTGAATTGGGCAGAACTCACATGAGTTTCAATAGTTTTGGGGCTTTTTTTGGTTTGTTTTTTTTTAGAGTGGGTTTTGGTTATTTTTCCAGGAGAATATTGGTAGGTAAGGACCTGAAGGAAAATAACATGCCAAACCTATAAAGCACCTGAAGACTATGCACATTTCAGCAATGGACCAACCTGCCTGTCCTTACCTCATTTCTGTCAGTCCAGGAGAAGGAAAAAAAAAAAGAATTCTAGAGGAAATAGCAGCATGAAGTTCAATTAATGGCACTTCACTCCCAGGAGAATATGGTGAATCAGGAACTAAGGGGCCCAAAGAACAGTAACACCATTGTTTAGATATACATAGGCCATTCTGCACCTGCAGATGCACAACATCTTGAATTACCTGATGGAGTTTCAAAGGCACAACTACATTTAGCTCATTCAGTCTCTGCAGCTTTTCCCACTGAAAGATCTCCAGATCCCTCACTGTTGTGTCCAGACTGGTTTCCATTTCTTTTACCTGCAGAAAGACAAATTGTGGACAAACAAAATCCTGTAGTACTCAAAATATACAAGGTAGCAAGGTTCTGTTAGAGTTCCTCATCCGAAGGGAAAGAAGTATAGAAAAAAATGCTCTTTTTCTTTTTTTTATTACATATGATAAGTGAGTTTCATAGACAAACAAAAGGCTCATCTATATATTCAAGCAGTATTCTAACCTGAATAGGTCTGTACATATGTGCTCCCATAAATGTCTCCTTAGAGAAGCCTTGTATATATCAAGAGACAGCTGCTTTGTTTAACATCTAAAATACTTGTAGATCTACAGAGCCTGCAAGATAATTTTTATTGTGTTATGCCTGGAAATGCTTATTGATTCTGCATGAGAAAGAAACAATTCAGACTCAAATGTCAGACCCCAGGGTGAATATGTGGCAGCTGGCACTTAGGAAAGCCTTTAAAAACTAAACAAAAAATATTGTAAGTTAAGCATATTTGATGGAACATTTTTGAGACACAATAAAAGAAGGACTTGCATAATGTTATTTTGGTAGCACTCTCTCTCTATCCCGGATAACCCTTCAAATGAATATATTTTTGAATTAATATAAATCAAATGTCTTAGTGAATGCAGGAGTTCAAAAAAGCTAAAAGGAAAATTTGCATCAAAAGAGTTTATTCAGTGATTACCTGTGACAAAGAGCAAAAGAAAATAACTAAAAGCAAAAGAAATAGATGGAACAATAGCAGTTTTATGCATTTATTTTAACCTACATTCATGTTAGGATAAGTATTCTTCAATCTCTCCATCCCCATACACCTGCACAGAGGATAGGCCAGGCTACACCAGGTGTTTCTTCTGATCCAGAGAATCCAGCTTCTGCTGCTGCATGATGGCTAAACAGCTGGAAAGGGACTGGACCTAAAACCTGGATCCAGCTTCACAGAAGCTAAGCTTGGACTACCTTGATTCCCCCTTTTCAGGAGGACAGGTGACCCATGTTGAGCTGCCTCCTGCCTCTGTGCTACCACAGATACCTCTACCCAAACTGAGGCCTCTCAAAGGTTTAGGATTTTGTTTATAAATCTTCGCCAAAATCACTAGCACCACATTTTCAGTGGAGCATGCTGATGTTTGCTGAGAAAACACTACAATACCTTTTCGGCCAAGGCATTATATTTCTTTCTGAGGTCAGCAGCAATTTTCTTCTCCTCTGCTAAAGTTTTCTCAATGTCTAACCGCTGCTGCCGGAGCTGGAGGGTGTTTAGGAAGAGTTCCTCATCGCAGTCTGAGGAGGAAAGAGCCAAAGAATAGCTTAGTTCCATTATGAGTGCACTATAGTTCCTGGCTGGAGCTGGTAGCGTCTCCTACTGTGCATGTTGCCCAGTGTTCCCCTTAATAAGACCAGGGTTTTGGTCTTATGTTTGAGTTTTCTCAAACAGAAACCCCGTGTGCCACATTCCTCCAAGAGGTGGTGAATGTCTTGGATGGATCTTTTTTTCTTTACATTCAGTAAGTTTGTTTCCAGAAGTCAGACTAAATGCCAACATTAAAGCCAAGTGCTCAAAAATTAGTTTTTTTAAGCAATGCAGTCTCAGTAATTAATACGTTACAGTTCAATTATGTGAATACATAGTTTTTTATCCATAGCACCCTTCTCTATAAATTAAGAACTTGCTGTAGGATTCAGTTGTAGGTCTATTTCTAAACAAAGCTGTGGTTCACAGGACCTCTCTCATTTGTTTCGTGGTAAGGAAGACCTGTGAATTTCTATCTAACACTGTGATTTCAGCCATACTAATCAAGTGCATAATTATGCCCAAATCAGCAGGCAAAGTAATAAAAAAGAGAGTCCAATATAGTCAAAGAAAATGACACATGAAAAGACAAGTATGAAGAGGCTAATGCAACATGTAATTTCCCTATTAAATTAGCAATTTGGACTTTTTAAATAAAAAGTAAAAATATTCATTTCTTTGCAACATTTCATTGAAAAATGAGATGAATGAGGAGTTAATAAAAAATTCAATTTGTGGAAATGACATTAAAATCCAATTCAAAAAAAAGTAAGGTGAACTGTTAGTAAGTTCTAACTTAAAAATGAAGCAGTGTTGTTACATGGTCATTGACATATCAATCTAAGATTTTTTTAAAAAACAACACCCTAAACTAGTTAAACACGTACAAAAGAAAAAGCGGGGGAGAAGTTTCTTGCCTTTTTTGAATGCATGAATGAAGAGGATTTTGCAAAGTAAAGCTCCTAACTTTTCAGATACCCTTAAGAGAGCAGCCTAGCAACAGGCAATTGCTGCATAAATCCACGAGGTGGTAACAAAGAGCTTCAATTAACAGCACGGTAGAGCCTCAGAACTTCCCTAAACAGGGAGGGATCCAGCTAGGCCAGGCAGCAGGTTTCAGAGAGCAGCTACAGCCTTGCTACAGCTCCGCTCCTGATAGGAGCCTTTTTTCTCCACAAAACAGCCGTGAAATGGTGAGTGGTTCTTTACACAAAATAATTAATTCTTAGTGCTTAGCTAAGTTTTATTTTTCCAAACATTTAATTAGAGTTCCGTACGCTGCCAGCTGTTTCATTATATTCACTGAGATTTCCTGGGAAAAAACGCTGCACTCGGGAGGGGCACACACATTCCAGCCCTTCATGGCTTTAATATGCAGTGAATAATGAAAAATTCTGTGTCTTCTTTTTAAATACACAATACTGTCCCTAAAGCTGAACAATTAGTCGATGCAAGGAAATAATGGCTCAGGTACCATCCGGGCAAACAGAGTCATCAAAGACTTCATCTTCAGATCCAGAATTTTCTTCATCAGGCTTCAAGTCAGACTCTTCATCATCCTCCCCTTCACTCTCATCTTCTTCATCTGAAAGAAACAGACAGTAATGCTGGCTTGCAAAACACCTCCAGATCCACAGCTGTGCATTATGCCAATGTGCTGATGAACACAATCCCAATAATCCATGAAAGATCATCCTGGTAATAGGTGAATCCAGGCACCTTGTGCCTATTGCATTGATCTGATGATTTCACAGAAAAGAAAAAAGAGGGGAAAAGAAAGAGGGAGAGAGATCACCTAGTAATGGCAAAGGCACAGGCGCAGACATATTTTTGGGACTTGCTTCAATAATGTTTCTCTATACATGCCAGGAATTTAAAACTTGTGGGTTTACCATTCTACTACACAGATTAATCAACCATGCAAAATATGGAGGCACAAATCTATTACAAAAGCATCACCATTGTCTGCACTTTTTGCTAATCATGTCCCACTTGAAATCAAAAGCCAAGCCAGGAAGAGCACAAGTATTTTAGCTCAGTAGAGCTGCCTAGCCTTAACAGTGTAAAACTGAGTCACTAAGAAATTAAATCCTTTAGTAATATGTTTAGTCCTGTGACTAATAGATGATTGCAGATTAGGTTTATGATCTCTCATCAGTCAATGGGCAGATTAAAGCGAATGTCATGAATGTGACAGACTAATCACTTATCCATAGCTCCCATTGGTACAGCATAGGAAGTACCTATTTAAAGCTTTGCCTCTTCTTTTTACCAATTATCAGTCATCAATATTGACTTACAGGAAGTAAACTGCAGGACCTATCATCAGACCAACTGTAGTCATGTTAGAAACTGAATCACAGCATTGTTATCATTCAGGATGGTTGCCATAGAACACATTGTCTGTATACAAACAAATACGGGTAGATCTGATCTATGGGTTTTTGAACTGACTTGAGTGCTGCATGTACTCAGGGCCCCAGATAGACTGAGAAACATTTACTTGACCACACAGACATACGTGTAACAAATCCATAAAACAAAAAGAACAGAATCTCCAACCTGCTTCTCTTCCTACTTCTTTTTTTTCCACACACTCGATTTTCTTCTTCAGAACCTTGGTCAGAAAATGGGCAAATTCATTGTCTTCTCCAAGGGATGCTTGGAAGTTGGCATAAAGAGCTTTCTTACATTCCCGAAGCTTTAAAATCTCACACTTTTTATCCTCCATTTGTGCAAGGTAGCTCTTCAATTCCAGCTAAAGAAACAAAAAACCTACTTCAGTTAAAAGGTACGCCCATGTGTATGTATATATGATGCATCTGTGAAGATCTGGATATGCAAAACTCATCTTTCTCTCTTTAAACCCATGGTTCAATCAAGCAACACCTAGGAGTATGTTCTTAAAGTATGTGACTTGTCACTTATGCCATATCATGAAGTACCCATTAAAATGCAAACATTAAGATTATGAAAAGATTAAGTATTTGAAGTTAAAAGTGACCGTTCCAGGTTGATCATCAAGAGTTTCTTGGTTTTCAAAATCTAGCACTAGACACTGGATCAGTGCTAAAATGAAGCAAAAGCATGCCACCATTCACTTCATGGCTTGCTTTTGTTTCAACCCGTGCATTAATGGTACTGTTAAATCTAGAGACACGTGGCCTGTTTACTTGTATGGCCTCC
Source organism: Neopelma chrysocephalum (assembly GCF_003984885.1). Lineage (NCBI taxonomy): Eukaryota > Metazoa > Chordata > Aves > Passeriformes > Pipridae > Neopelma > Neopelma chrysocephalum. Next base: position 11,634,484 of record NW_020897715.1, read on the forward strand.
TGTTCACTGATGAGGGTGTAAATTCGCTCCTTGAGAAAGTTCTCATGTTTCTCAAGTTTCTTCAGGATAAGCAGCTCTTCACAGTACGTGATGCAGCGCAGGTCAGCATTTTTCATCTGCACATCCATCTTCAGCTTCTTGTGCCGCAAAAGGCGAAGTTCAGCATCAAAGTTGATCACCAGCATGTTGATCTGGAGCACATGAGAGTCAAACAGGAAAAGTATTACGAGTGGAGCTAAACATGTAAATCTAGAGAAAGGAGCAGAAGGGTAAAATTCTCTCTGCCAAATCAACAACTCAGGTATGCTATTTCCTATGGATTACTGAAGCACTTAGAAAGACAAAGTTAACCCCAGATGTTTCTTCGTTCTCAGCTCCATAGTAAAACAATCACCAGGGATTCACAGGAATCTTTCACTGCATTCCACTGCACCCCAGAAATATTTTACTCTTCAGAGAATGCTTTACAGTAGTCTGTAGTTTACAGTAGTTTATGTAGCAATAAATAAGTCTTCTGCCTTGACAGACTTCTTTTGGAATACCTGCCAGCTCTTCCTTAAACATTTACAGTTAAATCAGTACTAGCAGCTGCCAACATTAACTTACATATATGTGACTGTCACAGCAGAATTTGGATATTCCCTCAAAACATTCATATGCATAAACACAAGAGTGTCTGTGTTGGAGAAGACCAAAGAATCAATGGCCCATAGCAGAAGTTAGAGAAAAGATAGCAAGAAATGGAGCAAATGGGTGTAGCTCTGGTACACTCCTCTCTTATACCCTCCTAACTCTGACTTAGGGACATCCTGAGTTTGAAGCAGTGTGCTTGTGTTCAACAGCTTTGAATGGATTTTTCTTCCAAACTTCATCAAATTGTAGCTTCCCCCACATCCTCACACTGAGTTCCAAAGCTTAGCTATTGTTGGGTAGGAAAACTATTTCCATTTGCATGCTTCAAGCTTTCCATGTGACCATTTTATGTGATATCTCTTCTTTTTTAAGAGATGATTCCCACTCTCCTTGTCTATGCTATTCATAATTTTATCACATCTCTACCACTGTTTCAGTTGCTCTTTTTGCAGGCCAAAGATGTTTTATCCATCTAGATGTACCTTTAAAAGAAGCTTTTCCATGACTAATCATTTTGGCTACTCTCTTTTGCACCTTTTCTAATCCTAAAAAATAATTTTTGAGACCAAAGAGTTGGGACTACAGTTATTTAAGAGCTGAGAACATCATGAATCTACAAAGTTGTAGTTATGTTCCTTTTTTAACTCTTTGTAATTTTTCAAGGACTGTCTAACATTTTACTTGGGTTTTTTGCCTATAGTTTCATAGAACAATCAATAAGAAATCTAAGATGTGTTTTTCAAGTAAAAATAGTCAGCCCACAGGTCATAGTTATGGATTTATACTGATTTACACTGCAAATTTGCAACAGTATAATTTTTTTGAACTTCAGAAAGGTAAGAATAGCTGCAATCCTGAGACAAAAAGGGTTTTGGTTTTGTTTCTGATCCAGTGGCCTTGTTTAATCTGACAAAAATAGCTTTTGATTTCCTACCTTTTTAATCAAGGTCTCCTGGAAGTATAGATTTTTTATCTTCTCCCTCTTTAAAATTTCCAGTTCTATTTCTGTTGGCTCTGCTTTCTCAATCTCAAACACCTTCTGCTGCTCTGTGCCCACAGATGATGCTGTGTTCACCGGGTGTGTATCTGCAGCCTGTGCCATGGGGTCAGTCTCCTCTACTGAAGGAGCTGGAATAAACCCACGTCTAAATGCGCGAAATGAGGCAGACCCTTCCAATTGTTCCTGCGGCTTTGCCTTGGCCTGCTCCTCTTTGAACCTCTGGAGGATGTCACTGTTGCACTCAAATTTTTTTTCAGGAACCTCATCTGGGTGTAGCTGAGGGATCAGGGGAAGAGGGAGACGTTCTGACAAATCCAAGGTTGCCTGTATGGATTTCAACTCCTTCACTAAACACTTGATTTCGTCAATAGTAGAAACCTTGAGGTCCCGCAAAGACACAATCTCTTTGTTCATATTTGCTTTCTTCCTATGGATCTGCAACGGAACAACAATTTTTGTAGGATTCCCCAGGAATACTTACATAATAAGAAGTCTTCCCCAACACAAGGTGGCTAACATTATCCTGGATTGTGTTAGGAAGTATTGCCACAGGTCAAGAGACGTGATCCCTCCTCAGCATGGCAAGGTCACATCTAGGGTTCTGTGTCCAGTTCTGGGCTCCCCAGTACAAAAGAGAAACAGTGCTACTGGAGACAGTCCATTGAAGGGCCACTAAGATGATTAGGGAACTGGAGCATCTCTTCTCTGAGGAAAGGCTGAGAGAGCAGGGACTGTTCAGCATGGAGAAGAGAAGGTTTGGGGTGGATGCCATCAGTGTATATAAATACCTCAAGGAAGCGTGCAAAGAGGATGGAGCCAGGCTCTTTTAAGTGGTGCCCAATGACTGGCTAGAGGAGATGGGCACAAACTCAAACCCAAGTGGTTCCCTCTGAACATCAGGAAACACTTTTTTACTGTGAGGGTGACTGAACACTGGCACAGATTGCCTAGTGAGGTTGCAGGGTCTCAATCCTTGGAGATATTGGAAAGCCATTAGGACACGGCCCTGGGCAACCTCCTCTGTATAGCCTTGCTTGAGCAGAAGGTTTGGACTAGATTACCATTAGAAGCATCTTCCTACTTCAGTCATTCTGTGATAAGGAGATGCTATATTAGTTGACCCTTTTCACATGAAATAATAATTGAATGTGATCTATCATTAATAGATTTGGCAACAACTTCTTTGATCTTTATAACAGAAAATAAGCCTATACACCACCTACCTGAAGTAACTGGAATTCTTCATCTATACAAACCTGGAATTTATGTCAAGAACTGTTCCCTTTGTTTGTATTGCTTGTCCTAATGAGTTAGGTTAATCACTGGGTATCTGGTAGCATCAGCACCACAATGAAGTGCTGAAGCCCAAGCATGAGACTAAAATGATCCAAAAAATCCCGAGACTGCAGCATTGATTCTATAATGCTTCAACCTCACTGTCAAAGTCATCCAGCACACAGGGTGCCTGAGATCAGGCAACACGTTCATGAGGATAAGGCTGGAGAAGACTCAGGGCCACTTCACCAGGCAAAGAGAAAACATGCAGCAAAGAGGCTCCTCTGTCAGTAAGCAGGGCAAGAAAGAAGCCTTCCTACCAAAAAGTAACTAGGCAGTTCCAAGTGCAATAGATGTATTTCTTCCCTGTTCTTTTAGATAAAGAAATGTGTCACTCTTTTACACTCAAGCAAAATAAAATGAAAAACAGTTCCTATGAGAAAGACTGGGAGAAAGAAGTCACAAGGAAAGCAACAAAGATACTGCACAACATTTGAGCTTATTGTGTGTTTGTGGTTAAAAGATGTGTGGTAGCTGTAGGAGTCCTATCGCAGCAAGGTGGCTCCAAAAGACCTGATTTCTCAGGAAGATTCCAATGCTTAGTACACAGAATCAGTGATAGCCAAAGTGCAAATATGGAGAGGCCACACTAGAAACACTCATCCTTGCTCACATCTCTGTTTTTGTAAAGGTATTTCATGGAGGGGATGTATTTAGCTCAGTGTTTTACTACATGATAAGAATTTCTGAAGAATTCAAAAAGACGGGTGTTCCTGCTGAAATACTAGTAAAGGTAAACTCTCTTTCTCATTTATAAAGAGCCATCTGAAGATTATCCTGGATTGAAGGTGAAACACTAACAGTTCACAAGAAAAAGGCTGATTTGTAACTAAAGCTGACTCAACACAGCAGTCTGTCCTTCAAGGCCTGTTCCTACATCCACTTTGATTTCCTTTCAAAAAATTTCTTCAGTGACTAATGCACTATCCTCCCTTCCCCCCACCAAAAAAGGGGAAATATACACAGCAACGAAGCAGTTTACATACCAACTCTTTCAGGGATGTAAGCTGCATCATCTTCTTCGCAGTGTTCACATGCTTGTGTTCAGGGAGTTTGTAGTCAGAGGCAGTCTTGAGCTGGTAACATCCCATATTCTCCCGTTCTTCTTTGATCTCCTCAGCATCTTTGGGATTCTCATAGTCATTGCGAGGTTTGCTCTTGTATCTGGTAGGTACAAAATAAAGCTGAACTTTAAGACAGAGAGAATACAGATGAACAAATGGGGTGATTTCATACCTTCTGATTTGTGCAGCAAGGTTTGGAAAGTGAATGAGGAATCAAGGATGATAAGCCTCTTTCAGAAAAGAATGGCTACTCTGGCAAGAATATCCTTGCACACTTGAAAGAAAACCTCAGATTAATTTTTTCCCCTAAGAATTCTTAAAACATAGTTCTGCTATGGGACAGTTTAAACCTTCGCACTCAGACTGAGTTCTGGGTTAAGTAAGTACATGCTGCTCTCAATTTCAGGGAGCCACGTGTCAGCAGTCTACCAGCCTGTAGCACAGAATATCTTATCCTACTCTATATTGTTAAACACTCGATAACCTTAAAAGCCTTGTATTCTGACTCACATTGGTCCCATTCCCTGTTATTCATGTCTTAATGAAGAACTTCTGTACTTCCACGAGCATAGAATCATAGAATGGTTGGGGTTGGAAGGAACCTTAATGATCATCTAGTTCCAATCCTCGTGCCATAGGCAAGGGCACCTTCCACTACACCAGGTTGCTCAAAGCCCCATCCGACCTGGCCTTGAAAAAAATTCATTCAAAGATATTACTTAGGTTAGACATTAGGAAAAGGTTTTTCACCCAGAGGGTGGATGAGCAATGGAACAGGCTCCTCAGAGAAACAGTCACAGCACCAAGCCTGACAAAGTTCAATAAGCATTTGGACAACGCTCTCAGGCACATGGTGTGATTCTTGGGGCAGTCCTGTGCACGGCCAGGAGCTGGATGTCAGTGATCCTTGTGGGTCCCTTCCAACTCAGGATATTCTATGATTCTGTGAAATATGTCCTGCCACTCTTTCTTGCCTCTCAAAGACCATCATGGAGCATGAAGGCCTATTACAAACACTGACATAATGGCAGTAATGTTCACACCACTGACCTAACCCACCTGTTACAGTATCTGCTCCATGTGGTGCTGGCAGGATTAACAGAGAGTTGACTGTAATGGCCTAGGTGTCTCTCAGTCATGATCAATTTAGACACATTTTACTGCCTATCTGAAAATGCAACTACCTAGCTGAATTCAAATTTCTTAATAGCTTAGAAGAACCATAGTAACTAACTGAAATATTTTAATGCTCTCTTGAGATTCAGAGATACATGAATATTCATCTATTTTAATTACAGCCCTTAGAAATATAAAAACCTAAGCAGAGAGATTATAGTGCCATATGACAGCTATATAGCATTACTTGACCTCAGACAAGAAGCACAACTAAAAGGGCACAGAGTCCAGTTCAAGACTCACAATTCATCCCACTGTGCCTTCCTCTTCACGATCTTGGCTTTAATTTTGTCAGATTTCTCAACAATTCTTCTGATTTTCTCACGTTTCATTTCTATATAACGTGCAGTTGGCTTCTGGACCTCTGGCATCTTCAGCTCTTCAGCCTCATCCACAAAAATTCTAATATCTGGACCAAAAAATAACTATGTGAAGTTATAAATACCATGCAGCACAGTGCAGTCCCAACTACTGGAAACCCCCTGAGACAACTCCTGTAGAGCTGATGTAAATCAGTATAGTTACAGTGTAGTGGAGGTTCTGAAAGTATTCAGGTTCTTTGACCTGACTCTTAGTCACATTCTACCCATGGGGCTGATAGACAATTTGTGACATTGACCTAAACATGGAAAACTATGTATGAGTGTTACTATGTATGTTGGTACTGAAAAAACATACCACACTATATTTCTTTACCTGTGCTTACACTTATTATTTCTTTAGCTTGGACTCAGGGAAACAAACTGAGATGAAAGACAGAAACCATATTACTGCAACATTTAAATAGTTATCATTACCACTATGTATATGCCTTGTCTCTGTGCTGATCTCCCTTTCTTTTGCTGCTTCTGCCTGTTTAAGTGCTCTCCACTTGTCTCTAAGTACTTTCCACTTGCTGCCCACTTGTTTCTTATCTTGGCTGTATTTCTCAGTCACTGGTAGAAGTTTGTAGGTGGAAATCTGATGATTGCTTTGAATAGCATGAACAACAACAGTAAATTCCAGTGAGTCCCGAAACCTGAAAAGCCAAATTAGAAAAAACTGTCAGTAAAAATTTAGTCAGTAGGCACAACATACCATTTTGCCTTGACCAAAAGGACATGAATAGTGTAGTTTACTTATTGCATATGCAATCATTACATGAAAATTCTCAAGTCATAAGTAATATATAAGTGCTATAAGTAATATAGCATATGCTATTACAGCATAACATCTGACACTACCTATTGACATTTATCCAACCTAGGAATGGAGACGCTCAAGAATAAACATATTAAGACCTCTCCCAATATTGAAACTTACACCAGGTTCTTCATGAGAATAACTTTCATCTTCCATTAAGGAATTATTAAAAACATGCTCATTCAAGCCTTTTTTCCAGTCACACACTCTGTGTGCCTAAGGTGTCTTTTTTATTGTGTATTATTTATATTGTGTATTTATTTTTAGGAATTCATTTTTTGCTAGACATTTAGATCTACGAAAAGCAACTCAAAATGCACCTCATGTTTCAACTTGTGTTCTTGAGGAAGTTTTTTTCATAACTTTAAATTGTATAGAGAACTCTGTGTTAGCAATGACACTAAAATATCTAATGGACATCCAACATGTCTGAAAAACAGGCATTCATTTCACAGGTTGTTCTTCAACATTTCAATAAGAGTTCTGAACTTAGAGGTAAAACTCCAGGCAAACAGTCTCAACCAGCTTTCTTGATATAGAAGTGAATCAGAATGAAGCTATTTCTTTCATTAGACTATCTGAATTTTTACCAAAGATTCAAATGAACTAATTTCACACAAATATCAATATGTACTCTCATGTATGTTCCAAATAAAGTAAGAACAGAATTATAACAGAACAGATGAAATATTGACTATATGAGGGAGAAAAAACATCACATTCTTTTCCTTGTTGGAGGCACAACTTCATAAACAATAAGTCCCATGCAAGGTCAGAGGGAGAAGTAAAAGTGGTACTTACTGTTTTTGTAGTTTCTGCAGTCCAATCAACTGCTTCTCTTGCTCCCAAGCCAGCTCCTTTTGCACTGACTGGATTCTCTGTGCTTTCTGTCTATCCAGCTCCTCAAAGATCCTATGGTCCATCTCATACTCCTGCAGAAAGATGGAAAACCCAGCATCACATTATCTTGGCTACTAGGTCTTGATAATAAATATTTTTGTCCAGGTACTTTAGTTCCATGCACATCAACACAATCCTTTATTTCAGAAGCTACTTGGATCTGCACAGAGAACCACATTTTTCTCCTATACTTCTTAATTGGCACAAATCATCAGCAGTGATTCAGAAGTTCCAGCAACTTAATCCAAAGGGTTGGACATCTTTGGCCCCAACATGATCGGCAGCAACATTTTGGAAGAAGGAGCCTCCAAAGTTAAATGACCCTCATAAAACCCAGATGTACCTCTCTGCGCAGCTGCATGTGCTTGGGCAACTCCTGATTCTTTTGAAGGAGAAAAACAAAGTCATGTCTCAGTGCAATTATCTCCTGTCTTTTCTTATTTTTCTTTTCTTCGGCTTCCTTCATTATCCGTTCAGACTCCTTTTTCTGCTTGACTTCCTCAATACTGAAAATGAATGAAAAAGGAAATAGTGTTATTTTAATGAAAGAGAGGAAAGATTACAGTTTATGTGACCTTTTGGATTTCCTTGACAGCCTTCAATTCCCAGTGAACTCAATGGCTCTTAATGTAACTTAGAAAGGAATCATCTTCCTTCATATCTGTACGTTCCTAGCATCAAGGGACTTTGACCCTGTGTTGTCACTGTAGCCTGAAGTTAAGTTAAGTCCCACAGTACCATATTTGAATTACTGCCATAGAAAAGTATGGAAAGAAAGCATGAAAAACTTTTTGTATAACAAAGAAATTACCCAAATTCAGGTCAACTTCTCTCTCCTCTAAGTAGGATAAAAGAAATAAGTTGTGTGAGGAAAGAGCTACCAACACTTGGAAATCTCTTTCATCATTATCTAGGCATCTCTTACTTGTAGGCATCAGGATCCTCAATGTCTTCAGCAGCCTTCTCCTTCTCAAGACCAATCTGGAATAAAAATGTTGTCGTCTTTAAACAAGCAATAGTAGCTTCAACAGACAATAAGGCTTTTATAAACATTGAGACAGAGCTCCCATTGCCTCTCACAAAACCAAAAGAAATCTTCATGTTCAATATTACTATATGGGCCTTAAATATTAGGTTTTAATGTTTCAAGAAGAAAAAGCAATGAAGCTGGCTTTTATATGTAAAAGAACTAATGAAACACAATTCCTAGGGACAGAGAACACAAATCCTATATTCTCCCCATCAACATTAACCATTTACATCATTGCTTGTCCTAACTTCACTCTGTCCCATAACATCTTTGGTTCTCCCAGACCCAATTCTCTTGTCTCCCCTCACTGCCACACTGACAAGAGTCAACATATCCTGGGCTAATTCCAAGTAACATGTGTAATTAATCTGGTTTGCTTTTGCTGACTGCTTAATGGGTTCACAATTATTAGCTGTGAAGTATGACAGATGGATGGACACTGCATTGCACAAGCCTCATTTCCCTGGGCAATTATGCTCTAAAAAAAGAGGGGGCCTATCACCCAACAATTTAGTTGTACTAAATTGATCTGTAATTTAACTCAATTAGTTTCAGATGATTTGTATTTCATTCTCTAAGAATCTCATTTAGTTTAATGAAGATAGAATTTTTAAAATCTTCCACATGACTTAAAATTAGAATAGATACTTAATGAAAATATACTTCGAAAAGAGAAAAACTCTATTAGGATAGTCATTAAGCAATGTTGCTAGCCTGAACAATAGAAATTGACCATAAGGATCTTTATATAGAGCTACTTACATATTCAAAATTATAAAACTGTATATATGCTTTATAATTGTATATTAATCACTTCTTGTAGTACTGGAGCTAGCAATACTCTGATATCAAAGGTTCCAATCATTCACTTATAGAAAATAACTCTGAGTCTATTCTCAGTGCTGTATGTTCTTGTGATACTGGTAAAGAATTCCAACTAATCATGAACAATGCGGCTGAATGACCAAAATCACAATTTCTTCTGTCCCCATTGTCAAGCATCCTTCAAAATGTAGTTACCAACTAGTATTAACAGTATTTAAACATTGAATTTATTCTCTTGTGACACTTTCAAGACTTTTAAACTGCACTGAATGTATATCTACTGGAATATTAATTGCATGAAAGCACTTCTTTACTCAACAGGTCTCATTGCTTCTTTCAAGCTATATTTATTTAATTCAGATACTCTAGAGATTTTTTAAAAATTCAATAAAGTCTGAACATTTTCAGTGGGGGAATTGAGATCTCTTTTCTTGTGTATTATCAATACAACTGTTATTCCAGTGTCATCCATTCAAATGTGCTAGAGATGATGAGCACTACAGTGATTACAGGACACCTGTAAACTCATTACTGTGAATGCTGTCCAAGAGTGAAAGAGCAACAGGATCAGCATCATGGTGTGCTATTTTGCAAGTGCAAAAAAGCCAACTTGTGAATTTTAAACGAATGGTACTAGACGCATGGAGAAACAACACATTTGGTATTCTCCAACATTATTTCTAGAATCCCCATCCAGAGCAGAATCATACTTTACGGGAATTAAACCTAAGACAGCTAAGAAGTATGACAAATCCTTGTGGTCCTGGCATTCTAGGGATTTTCATAATTACACCTCTGAGTGGGAAAACATTGGTAGAATATTACATACGAACAACATATACCATGTTTATTTGGAGAAAAACAAAAAACATTGAGAAGGAACAACACAGTCACAGTGCCTGTTTATTAGGGAACACTTTGCAAGAGCTATTCTTCTAAATTGTTTGGAAAACCTCAGCTTTTGCTATGAAAGACCTATGATGTCAAATAAGTGAACTTTGTTTTGCCCATCTACAGTACTTTCATAACAAAGAGGCCTAATTTAGTAAAAGGGGGTAGCAACTTACCCTTGGAAAGGGGATTTCGGCTTTTCGCTCTAGGGGAACATCCTCCTGCGACAAGATGTTGAATGTAAAAATGTTTCCATCTCCACCACAGGTAATCAGAAACCTATCATCATAGCTAGAACAGATCCCCTGGATCTGGCCATCATCATTGTCATGTATATTGAGGGACCAGTATTCCTTCACGGTATTCACAGAGAGGTTTTTTTTAGGGAGAGGATAAACACGCAGTGAGCCGTCCTGCATCCCAAAAAACATCAGTGGACTGCTGGCGCTGTCAAATAAGCAACGAGAAACAGTAATAGCAGACAACTTGTAACAAGTAAACTCAAAACATGATACTTGAAAAGATCTAATCTAGCTTAATAAAAGTCACTTTCCCAAGTTTGGAAGCTGGGAGCAAAGTATTTGGATCATTTAAAGTACGTGTGATTCTGCTATAAAAGTTTTTTCAGCTAACTGGCTGCTCAGGAATGTTCCAACACTTGCTAGGTATCATGGAACTAGTCTCAACCCTGAGTAGGGCAGTGTAGCAGACACCAAGTTAAAAGCTACAAAAGCAGTTTTTCCTCCCTGCTTCCCATTTAGTACAGATGGTGGTGAATGCAGCCAGCAGTATATTAAAGCCTAACTAAAACTGCCTCCTTTGATGCAGAACATGCCTAGTCTTACAGGGAACCTAATTCTGTGAGTCTGAAAAGAATCCACCCTTTTCATTCATATAGTTCACAGAATGTCCAGAGAAGCCTATATTCTTCACACAAAAGGGATGGACTGACCCCTCCATGTTCTCCTTGAGGGCTCTTTGATAACCATGAAAAAGAACTGCAGTTCTGGGGATCACGATATGGAGGGACCTCTAATGGTTCACCTGGAGTTCTACAATCTAGGGTGTTTGAGTCCTAATCAGTACTTAATTAGAAATCAGACTTTTTCATCTTTGAAGGGCTTTTTAAATTATTCTGTCAGACACAAGACACAGCTACGTCTATTAGGAATTTTAAGTGAAACTCAATGCCAAGAAAACTAGAGAGAGTTCCTGCATACTAGAGTTGAGCCACAATTAAAAAGGGACTAAGGAGCGTGCACTCCTCCCTTCCAAGTTCAATTTCATCAAGCTTTATCACAGAGCTATCTGTTACATTACAGCGTTTTACCAGAAGGAGATTTGGTGAATGGGATTGTTGTCGGTGTCCTCAATAGGAATCACTTCAAAGGGTTCATCTTTCCTCTTTTCAGGGTCTTCTTCATGATCATGTGAGAATTCACAATGATAGAGAAACCCTGAGTCATATCCACCCTGAAGAAGAGGACCACAAAGAAAAGGTGACAAAAGAAAACTGAAGCAGCTCACCAGGTAAATGAAATTTTCAGAACGATTCTATAATATGTTAGAAAATGTTACTTCCAAACACCTAAAGATCCTATTTATCCACAGACAAAAATCTGTCATGATCACTGGCATTACAAGCCATTCTACCAATATGTTAAGATTCTATCTTCTGCCTGTGAGGAAACAGCTTAGTCTTTGTGCCCATTCAAGCATCACCAACAGGGATACCTACTGGAAATTACCAAACAAGCTGAATTGGAGTGACACTGCTGGTTTATTTCACAAAGACCACTGAAACTATTAAGTATGAAGGGAATTCAATGTCCTAGAGATGGCAGGTTTCAAAAAATCAGGTTTTTTATAAGGCACTCATATGTGAAGGGAAAGTTGTCACATCATGCAATCCCATCAACACGAAGTAAAAACTGATTTACCAAGGAAAGCCAAAATCTTCCTGGTGTTGAATAAAAACCACAGAGGATGGGACTGGGTTCCTCTGGTATGTAGAGAGGTGGCAATGGCTCTTCTTCGGGTTCCTCTTCAGGTTCTTGTTCTACCTCAAGTCCCATCTCCTTTTGCTCCTTTATCCATTGAAGCCTTGCCTTCTCCTTCTCCTTCTTTTTTTTCTCTCTCCGTGCAATCTCCTCTTCCAGCTATTACAACAAGCAGAGAAACACAGGGATATGAAACCAAGGCACTGCATGCATCACTGACTGAAGGAGTCTCATAAATGAAATCCAAGGTGGTCCTGGCATTATACGTATGGAATATCTAGAGAAATCTCTTTTCTGTCAGCTAAGCAGAGATCAACCAGACTTCATGGGACTCTCCAGTGGAATGCCCCATTTCCCTTCTCTAAAGTATTTTAACTCATGGTCCTTTGAAACAGAAATAATTCTGTATAAGAAGCAGACTTCAACATGTCCTCAGAGAGATTATTCCAAATATTCACCACTATGCATACTCCTTCTGCAGAACTCTTAAGTCCTATCCTCTGCCTGCCCAGAAGAAAGAAAAGTACTAGAAAGTTGAACTCAAATTCCGAAGATCTAGTGCATCATTGCTGTAGAGAAAAGGAGAGAAGCTGTAATGGACTTTACTTTTCCTTAACAATGAAGGGAAGATGTGCAGAGTTATCAAATCTTTTAAACTCCTTTTCCATTCAAGCCTACTGTAGCATAAACAAGTATCATTCTCTAAAACAGGATCTTCCTAAGAAGATACTAGATAGCAAATCATAATGAAAGGTCTGGAAGGGATCTCAAAAAAACATTGTTTTTCTGAAAGCCAAAATCAGCAAAGCCTTAAATATTATGAGCTGATGTTTGTCTGATTTACCTTTTTAAAATCTCCTGCTCTGGGGACTCTACAGCCCAGGAAAACTATTTCAGTGCTTCACCACTCTTACTGTGAGAAATCTTCCCTTGCATCTTATCTAAAACATCCTTGTTGTAACTTATTAATTACTGATATATTTCTAGAGGAAAATTAGAGCAATTAATATTCTTTCTCTCTGTAGAAACCTTTTCAATTTTAAAGATTTATAGTGTCTCCCAACAATATTCTTCTCCTTAGATTAAAAAAAAACACTCAAAAAAACCCCAAAAAGCAACCCCCAACAAAACTCCACAGATATTCTTTTAATCTTTCCTTTAATATGTATGCTTTGTGATCATTCTTGTAGATCTTCCCGGGAAAAAAACACCAAGAAATCTTTCTCCTGAATACTGACTTCTTCCAACTTATAACATGAAATGAAGCTTTGCCTGACATTCAATAATACACCACTTTCAGTGTGATGTATGTTCTATTTGAATAAACAAACAACAACTTGTAACTTTAAATGTTGGAGCACAGCCACAAATGGACTCTACCTAGCCTTCCCTTTCAAAAGCTTAGCAAAAATCCGATGATGCAATACAGGGACCAGAAACCTTTTCGGGTAGTTTTTTCCTCTGGCACAACGAAGAACATGAAATTCTGCCACAGGAGAGTTTTTTACCTTGATTCGGGATTTAATACTATAAAAATGGAAGTATTGCGTCGGCAGGTTTTTTATTTGATAGGTGGACACTGTATCCTGTTCCTCAGGGAGAGGGGCAGGAACCTGGACAGCAAAGCCATTCTCACAAAGGATAAGCAGTGTGCTCTTCTCCTGTATAAAAACACAAAAAATACAAATATAGGGCAGACGTATATATGAAATCAAGACTTAAGACAAAAAAAGTTAGTCAGAAGATGCATAGGGACAAAGCCAAACTCCAGCCACTCTTAACTGTGCTCTTATTTAAATGGACACTTTTAAATAGACATCAGAAATCAGTGAGCTTCTTTTATGCTATACATGCTAGGCAAAGCTGAGGAATTGAAGAAGTCCTTGCCATGTACAAAGCAGCTATAATTCTGACATTGCTTACCTTGGAAGCACCATGATGATATTTTGGGAGTTTGCTTAAATTAAAAGATGGATCTGACCCAAGAGTTAGGAGCTGAGGTTTTGGGTTGATAATTGCATGAAATTTCATATGTTTCTATACTAAATAAATCCTTTATATCTTCAAGACTTGGCTCAGAGTTTTGTCAAATGCTATTTAGCTTTGAGTTTGTTTGTTCTTTGATAATACGTGCCAAGTCCTTTAAAATGTAAAAGTTAGGAAGAATAGGTGAGGATAATAATTATTTAGAGTTTTGAGATTTTACAAGACAAGTGTGTGTTTAGTTTCAATGTGGAGAATAGAGAGATAAGTTTATTTTATCTGATCCATTACTAAAAATGTGCAAAAAGGGCATATTAGAGTTGCTATGGAAACCTTAACCAGGACTGATATGGTTTTGTTTCTATAAGACCTCTGTTTAAAAATGCATTCATTAAATGTAATGTATTTAATCACCAAGGTGCTTTTTTAAAACACAAAAATAAGTAGTGTAACACTCAGATGCTTGTACTATGTTTAGCAGACGTTCACATCTAGCAATGGAGACCTGACACTGGTAGACAAAACTACTCAGTCAGAATCTAACATATCCAAGATATAATAGGTGCTTTTTTAGTAAGTAGGAGTACCTTATCTTCAAGGAAAGGACCCAAAATGCAACTGTCATATTGAGATTTGTCACATCAGCAGTAAGACAGAATTCATACCAGTCCTTTTGCCAGCACAGTCTTCAGAAACTGCAATGAACAAGCAGTAATACCAACACCTTGCCACTGTGCAACTGTATAACATATCTTGTCAGCATCTAAGTATAATGAACAGTCTCTTCTCTAAATAGGGATACTGGACCAACCCAAATTTCAGATGTTACCCTAAGCCTACAATACTTAGCAAGAATCTATTTGGATATGTCCTGACACGCTTCAAACACAGAATGTGAATTCCAAGAAGCATCCAAAATCTTTCTTAATGTGGTCCAAAAGCTTTGCAAAAGCCTGTTTTAACGTGGGCAGGAGTCACAGGCAGTAACATTCAAATAACCTCTTTTACGAAAGAAGACTGAGACTTTCCAAAAGAAAAGGAACAAGATTGTTTCTTCAAGGCAGGAGCTCAAAAAGCATAGCAAAATCTTGTGGTTTGCATTATCCAAGGTCCAAAATATATTCAAAATGACTGAACCAGTGATACAGCTACACAGAATCTATCTTTCATGTTGAAGCAGCATGATGAACAAAGTAGCTAAATATCTTTTGCATTTTCTATAGAGAACACAGCTAGAGTCATGGATCTTCATCTATTTTCATTGCAAGTTCTTTTCGAAATTATATTTTAACACTGTAGGGAAGGAAAGAAAGCAAACATGCAATACTCACATGAGAAGGTGGAGACCACTGTAATGCCTGTACAGGCCCAGGGACACAGATAAATCCAACTGGCTTGTATTCATCTTTAGCAGCAAAAAAGAAAACTGTTTTGTCCTTACTCTGAAGGAAAAAAAAAAAAACAAAAAAGGAAGATGACAACTGAATCAAAGCTGACCAAAAATTCAAAAGACTGTAAGCATTTTGTGACAGAAACACATACTTCCATTTTTTTTGTTACAGGTGCCTTGGTACTCAGAGTTGGATTTCCATGATGATTACTGTGAGGAAATAAAAATCCTGCCTATGTTGCTCCAGGGCTGTGAATGCACCCATAGCCCTTAATTGCTCTCATGGGCCTTCTCTGGCATCCCCAGCCACGTGCTTTCTGGCCGTTCATTGCTCTGGGAGTTCCTTTAAAGCTCAGGCTCAGGCCCGATTTTTCAGATAAGACAGCACAAGCTGATTTCCCCAGATAACAAGAAAATCCAGAACTGGTGCACAGCATAATTCATGGCAGCTTAAATCCTGCATTAAGTGAAATGCACGGCAATTCAGATCAAGGAACATGTAACTGCAAATGCACTGATCATGGCTGAGGACCAGCTTTTAAAAAGAGAGACCACATTAACTTGAAATCATCTCAAAGACTACCAGGCATACTGACAAACCGACTGGTTGACCCTGTGGTAAGGCCAAGCAGTGCTGGGTAGCAGCAGGAGCGCTGCCAAGGTGGTGTATAAAAGGACTTGCTTTTACTAATTCCAAGATCCTGCTAAACTAATTCCAAAATGAACCAAATCCATCTTCAAAGGGGATTACAGAATTCACACTAAACAGTCCAGTAATTCACAAAATGAATTGTGTGAATTGCATGGTTGCTTTCCTTCAGAAAAACAGATGTGAGTGCAAACAGATCCTTCTCCCAGCAGTGCAGAGAACTACAACAAGGAATCAACAGCAGTAACAGAAGTATAACTGTATTGTCGGTGAACAAACTTTACCTTGTCTCTTTAAACAATCTCTACATAAAAATAACCAAAAGAAATTATACACACCCCTGTGGCAAACACATCTCCATTTCGTTCATATGCCAAGGCTGTAACTGCAGCAGAATGAGGTTTGAAAGCCTGTTTCAGATTTATCTCTGCCTTCTCTGCACTGGCCTGTTCTGCACGACCAGGCAGTAGTTTGGGATCATAAACTTCAATTATGCGGACAACACCATCTTCAAACCCCACAGCAATTAGACCTCCTGCAGGATTTACCTTTAAGTGAAATGAAGAAAAAAAATCACAGTGTACATCTGAGACCTTAGAAGAATCCATATGTCACATGCTCTTGTGTTTATCTGTAACTTACATACAAGTGTTGCTGAAGCACAAAGAACATTTCATACATGGGAAATGTTGTTTATTCTCTCTAATACACTACTATAAAGGAAGGGAGAGGATTGGGAGTTATTTTTTGGGTTGAATTGTGTTTTGGTTTTTTTTAACTGGTAACGTCATTGAGACTGGAAATATTAATGAGGATGCGGTTGTAATGTCTGAGGAAGAGGTAATTCATACTGACATAAAGATATATGAGTAGCTTCTTACGGAAAAGACCTGGAACTCAAAACGGAATTATTATATTACTCTGAATATAATATTGAGCATCAAATATAGGTATGATTTTTGAAGAGGTGAGGGGACAGGCATGGGTCTGGCTGACTTCATGTAAAGTACAAGTGTTAACAGGGACAGCTACTTGAGATGGAAAATAGGAGTTTTTACCATAAGTCCTGTAGGTAAGCCAATTGCTACCAATTAAGACATTTGAATTGTGAGAGAGAAAGGTTAGCAGAAACAGGCCTGTGTTTTAGCTGGATATAGCTGGACCTGCAGATTTAGCTGATATTAGCCATACATGATAGTGCCTTAAAGTCATTCACAAGCTGAGCCAGCTCCAGATATGGCACACTAGAAATGAGACCAGAAGCAGAATTGCTGTGTGAAGAGGTAAATGTAAATGGATAAGCTTTATCCATTTGTCCAGATCCTGCTGAATGGCAGCACAACCCTTTGGAGCATCAGCCACTCCTCTGGGTCTCATATCATCTGCAAAGTTGCTGAGGGTGCATTCTGTTCCAGAGTCCAGGTAACTAATGAAGAATATTATCACCCATAGTGACCCCTAGGGAACACTGCTAAAGACTTGCCTCCAGCTGGATTTTGTGCTACTGATGCATCCCTTGGGGCCTGGCCATTTAGGCAGTTTTAAATCCATGTCACTGTTCACTTATCTAATATGTACATTGCTAGCGTGCCTATGAGGACATTATGGTATACAGATGCTCCAAAGTATGCTGGATTAAACTTTCTTAGATTAATAGCACAGATTTTCAGATACATTTGAGCACCTTAAGCTGGGTGTAAGTATCTAATGGGATTTTAAATGCAGTTAGGTAGACTAAGTACCCTTTGTTTCTCAGACTGTGTTTGTTAACAACTTTCATAAAACTGAACTGAGTCAGTTTTGTGATGCTGTACAATTTATTGTGGCAGATAGCTTACCTCTTGAATGTATAGGTCATCACTTAACAGCATCCCTGAAAGGCTGCATGGCCAGAATTGTATTTAAAAAGCACTCTCCCAGTGTAACCCTCACCTTAGAAATTCAAGTAAGTACTTTCCTCCTAAACTTGCTTATAATTAATCCACCAGGCTTGCTACATTTCCTCAAGAACATAACTAGACACTATTTTAATTAAAATTAGCAAATATGTCTAAAAGCGATAGACTCCACACTCCACAAATGATCAGTTCTGGCAACAGTTTTTTATGATTTATCTCCAAATGTTTGTGGATTGTCTGGGCTGTCATTTCAAAATGTGTTGACTAACTCGTGTTAATTGACAATTACTCTGCGTGGGTTAAATAGAAGCTGTCAGTCTATAAACTAAGACTATTTTCCACACTGAAATCTGATTTTACAATCTCAGGAAGACACAAAGTAGGATACCTGATAATCCATAGTAAAGCCAAACTGTACACATGCTACATACATACATACTACTCCACAAAATTATATACATACTACTACAGTACATTCCATCATAGCCTAACAGTGACCTCTTTCATGTCTTGTTTGGTGAGCAGCTTTCTTGATGCTGGCAGGCTCATAGGCCCCTTTATGAATTTTTGTTAATATGCTAGCAAAAACTCACAACGTATGGTGCCCATGTCAGTGCTGTTCCTCCTTGTTTAAACTTAATTTTAGTCAGTTCAATGTGGCTGCTGAAATCATAGATACGGACTGACCCTGTGTGGAAATAAGACAGTAAGATTTTCTTTCTTGCAATATCACTTTCTGTATAACTTACAGTATCACACATGTTAGGATTTATGGAGAACTGTCTATTTATTTGAATTAAAATCTGGATAGAATGTATTTTTTCTCTTTTGAGTAACAAAATGCCTGCCTGGAAAGACATGACCGATGGTTATAGAGTACCATAGCTAGCATGGTCTTCATGAACAAAACATATTCTTTCTTCACTCTTTAACTTACACAGAAACAAGAGTTGTCAAGGTTAAGGATTGTAATAAGAAGTTCCATGCTGACCATCCACATGTAATTTTCAAGTAAGCACAGAACTGTGGCATACTGTAAGGAGTATCTGTACTGACAACATAGGAAAAGATGATATGCTACTACTTGGGATTGCCTAGGGAGGAAAACATTTAAAGGGAGGAAAACATTTAAATTAATGAAAATGGGACATTGTCCACAGAAGATCCAGTTTCACCAGAGGTAAAATTAACAGATTCGCAGGCACACATTTTGGTTTGCATAAAATTCCATTCCAGCTGGCATATATCCAAAGTGTCATTTGCTCAACTGGTAGGAGTTTGTCTTCAGGCTAGAAGACATTGCATTGTAAAATACAGACAAATTACAAGATACTACTAACAAAAATTGAATTAAAAGACCTTGTAGCATTTTCTGAGCATTGTAAATGACATTGATGACATTGTTAATGTTCTGGCCAGTTGTTCTTCTTTCAAAGCACAAAAAAAGCTAACAGTGAGAGGCCTAAATGGCAATATTTATACAAGTTAAATAACTATGTCTATAATTACATGTTATCTGTTGTTGAGAGCATAATAGTTACTGCATTTTCTAAGAAAGACACAAATATTAATATTCACAATGGCTCACACAATGTTAGAGGTGTATGTAATCCTTTACAAAACAAAAATCCCAACACTTATCAATCCAGAGTCTTGAATACAAGTGCTGTTATTCAAACCAGATGTCTCAGATTTTCAGATGTTCCTTCAGAACAAACAGAATTTACAGTGTTTCCTATTAAAAACATCTGTTGTTAAAATCCCGCGTTTTTAGGATGAAGCGGTCTTAGTGAATTGTTTCAAAACATTAATGATTTATTTGCTTCAACTATTAAAGAACTGTGTGGAAAGTATTTGCAAGAGCAAATACACAACTTCAGTATAAAACAGAACAGTTCCAAACCAAGCATCACTGCTCTTCAAAACCAAGAATGACAGTGGTATGAGAGGAAAGAAACAGTGCACTTACGGTCAAGAGCTGTGGTGGCCATAAGGTATGTAATGGGAGAGACACTAATGGCCTCAACCCTCCCAGAGTGAAAGGTACACAGGCACTCTGGATCATGGGTCTGCAGTGCAAAACAGAAGAAGAGAAATTCTGCTACATTCTACAGTTGCACTTACAAGGCAGTACCGGTCATTTCTGGCAAACCTGGAAAATCTAGACAGATGCTCTTTGTGTGAACAAAATCTGGCAAGCACAAGATACCTATATGCAATTCCCTTTATTTTATTTAAATGTTCATAAGAAGATCATGAGCAAAATTAGCACAGGAACATTTTGTTAATTTAAAAAGTCCATCATTTTCTATGTGAATATGAAGTGGAATGCCTTCTGTTAAGTGGTTTCAGGCTTGGAATTAATGTTTTAAACAATAAGCTGTTGCTCTGAAGGCAAAGAAAATGCTCTCAAGTTTGAGCTTATGCTGCCTGGGAAATCATTCATCATCCAAGGAATTCTAGGTTTTGCTATACATTTTTTACATTAGTTTCTATAGTTTGGTTTGTAAGTCTTTATTTACCATAAAATTCTTTGAATACATTTTACTTTTCACAACAGAATTTTATTCCACTCACGGGGTTGCTCCTGTTTACTTTAATATGCTCTGGAGCAAAAATTAAATGCCCCCTTTTTTCACCCGTGTCACCTACTTCTCCATCAAAAACATCTCCAGCAGTAACACTGGTTTCCAGTTAAATATAACTAAAACATGTCAAGTGTGTTTCATCTTCTTGTTTTTTCGAGTTCTTTCTGTCATTTAGAGACAACAATAAGGATCGTTTCAAACACCTATTTAGATAGGCTATATCAACAGCCCTTCATTTCCTGCATCCATGCAACTTTCAGTTAGCAGTTTATGCGAATAAAACTTCTTTAAAGTAGCTTGAATTTGGCAGCCAAAATTTCAGGAATCAAAAATCAAATTACTCTTTATAATCCTGCACAATCCTTATAATCAATTACACTTGAAATTTTTAATGAAAAAAACATGTTTCAATGCTAAAATTTTCAACTGAGCAACTTCATAAAACACAAATTTTATTGCAGATGCAATCAGTATATTTAAAGGATGCAATAGGATATGGTCCCTATTACAAAGGAACTGAAAAAATCAGAAGAAAGAAAGAACAAGCTTACCATATTTGAAAAAGTCAAATCCAGCTTCCAGATTTTTCCATTTGTATCCTACAGAAGGAAAAACAAAACATGTAAATTGAATATTTTCAGACTCAATTTAGAAATAAAACTGTACACTTAAAAATTCCTTAACAAATATCATTGTGAAACAGAAATGACTAAATGTTGGTCCTATGCATCCCATCCATCAGATCAGGGTAATAGAACTTAAACAATACTTTTTGGCATTCTTTTATTCTTATGCAGTTCCAGCTCTGAAAGCTAGAGTCTCACATGTTACTATACACTAAAAACCCAGCACAGCATAACATAGCATAATTCAGCTGGGAGGGACACGCCAGGATCATCTAGTCCAACTACATGGCCACTTCAGGGCTGACCAAAAGTTAAAGCATATTGTTAAGGGCACCGTTCTCTTAAATGCCTCTTAAACACTGACAGGCTTGGAACATAAACCACCTCTTTAGGAAGCCTGTTTCAGTGTTTGAAATAATAAAATTACATATCTGGGGGGAGAGAGAGACTGAGAGAGAGAGAGAGAATTTTCTATATATCCAGAAGAAGATTGAACTCTAGCAAAAAGAAATGCACTGATTTGTAATGGACTCCTGCTGTTACTTAACATCACCTCCCCCATTCTGCGTTCCTCCACAGAGATATATGCACTTGAGTGTATCTTACCTGAGCATACCAAACAGTCTGCCCCTGGTCCTGAACTTTTGACATGAAATTCAGGCTGACATTCTTGCCAACACAAAGTTCATTCATAGGCTCCACTTCCAGCAACCCTGTCTCATCCACAGAATCAGCACCATCTATTATCTCAAAGTTCCACACCTTTGTGGAATTGGAAGCATTTAAAAAAAAACAAAAACCAAAACACTTTTTTTGTAAGGCCAGGTTGTTTTCATACACAATTGATACAGAAATTCAAAATTATAAGAAAGCAAAATCACTGCTTTGAATGTAACTTAGAACAGTGATAGTAGCTTAAATTCAGCCCTGGCCCTAGCAGAGCTAGGGCAGCTTCAGAACTATAGAGAGTAAATTATATGTGTGGGCTCTCGGTGTTGCTGAGGCAGCACAAAAGAATGGGAAATATAACACATGCATGTTCTGCTCTGTGGGATAAGGACAGCATGTTTATAATCAAGTGAATTTTCCTAATGGGGTAATACCAATTTATAAAACACAACAACAACAATAAAAACTCTAGGGCGTTTGAAACCCTCCACTGTCTATAACAGTCAGTTTCCCATTGATTATCTGGGTCATTTCACACACCAGCAGAAGACCCATCATGTCTTCCCTTAAAGAGCAGGCAAAGAAAATTGTTAGTTAATTTCTGTGTATTTTTAACTTTAATAATCTGAGCTTTCAAATACTCAGAAAATTAATTTCAAATATTCCTGTAGTTTATTATTTATTTCCTAAATAACACCACATGTATCAATAGTCCTGAAAATTTTAAAGAATGACAAAAACTACACATGAAAAAAATGTTAGAATGCAGGCAAGAACAAAGCTGTTAGAAAACAGCTGAAAATCACTTTGGTTTACTAAAGTAAAAGGTGATTTATTTATTATTTTTAAACGGGGAACACTTTGTGAATGCTGTTCAATTCAAA
Source organism: Neopelma chrysocephalum (assembly GCF_003984885.1). NCBI lineage: Eukaryota > Metazoa > Chordata > Aves > Passeriformes > Pipridae > Neopelma > Neopelma chrysocephalum. The sequence goes on from NW_020897715.1 coordinate 11,657,207, forward strand.
CATACACTGTGGAGATGTGCTCCTATTTTGTTTGTTTTAAAAATTCATTTTCAGAAACTACACTTCAAAATTTACTCCAAAAACCTGGCAAAGGAAATATGTAACCTTTACCTGTTGACCATATATTTGCATACCTAAAGGTAGAGCAGAAGGAAAACTCACCCGAATGAACCCATCTTTTCCAACACTGATAAGTTCTCCCTCCTCAAGAACTAACTGGGTGACAGGGCCATGGTGACAGGGCTGGCGTTCCTCTCGACAGAGCTCTACTTTAATGAGGCCCCCTTCCCAAAGCAGCAAGTTGCCCCACTCAGTTCCTGAGACAACCTTCAATGCAAATGAAGATAAGCACATAAGCATGTGCACTTAATTGTGCAGAAATACTGGCAAGAACCCAGTTAACATTTGTGCCTTCCTTCCATGAAAGCATTAAATCAATAGCAATGTACAGATATTCGCAAGAGAGAATGTAAGGGGTGAGAAGGTTCAACCTTTCAGCAATGTGACATAATTTGCATGCACTGAAATGGTTAAAGATTAGGACTAACAGTCTTTGTATTTCTGTAAACGAATGTTTTCAGTACCTCATTAGAAGACCCTCTGCTCTAAGCCAACAGAGATCTTTAGTCTGTGAATTACAACACTAACCGTATTTTTCAATTATTATAAACCCAGACAGGTTTGGGGTTAATTAATGCCAATATTATATGATCAAAACAAGGGTCTAATATTATATTATCATCAAGGCTCTAATTCAAATCACTTTGAATCAAATAGTAATTCTCCAATTTATGTAGTAAACTTTATATCAAAACCTAAGAGGGAACATAAAATCTTTTCTTTTTCTTTTTGTCATTTTTTCTTACTTACCTTCCCATCGGGGAGCTCCACAAAACCTAAAATGTCGGACACTGCTGTTTTTCCAAACCTGCCCAAAGCTCCTTGTAATTTGAGACCAGTTAATGTGAGAGCCATCTTCCAGAACCTGAGTATAGAAAAAATATCCCTCTCTGATATAAGATTTCTTACACACTCTCCAGTCCCTCTTAGACGTTTCAATACTGTTACTAGGGCTGTTCATTTATTTATATTTTTCACAGGAAAACTTGTGTTTTTTCTTTTGAAAATGAAATAAAGCTTTGTAACTACTAACTAATATTTCCCTATATAATGCCTATGAAAAAGCTAGGAAGAGCATTTGGAATGGGCAGAATGAAGATTAAATTACAATTTAAAATTAAGAAGTGTAAAATCAACTGCTATATCTTTCCAGCTACAACCCATACATATAGTTAGGGATACCTATTTTATTCTTGCTGTCTCCACTGTATGATGCTCAGCCTTGTAAATCTAAGGGACTAAGGTCTTCACTGAATGTCATACAAGTACTCTTGTGGACTTGAACTGTACTATAAAATCTTACCAAGCCAAAGGTTTTATCCTAGGTCTTAATAGTTCTTTTTTTAAGTTACTGTATTACAGAAAAATTAACATCTACTGCAATTAGGGATGGTACACTGTGTGTGCAGAAGACATTACCTTTAAGATAGTGTTGGAAATTAAAATTTGAGACTACATTTGGGTGAAAGGTCATGTTTATCATGTCATAAAAGCTGTGTCAGAGTTTATTCATAGCATTTTAGCTCAAAAGAAAGTTTACAGGAGAGTTTGTCTTGTCAGATTTCCAGAAATAATGCATTCTAAACCACATTTGCTCTGGGTCTAAATAAGTAATTTGCTATTGCAGACCCACCTTGCAATCCCAGATTTTGATATTGATCCAATTCCGCTGTTAAAATTCCAAGAAACTTTAGATGCATTACAATTTTAAAGTTATCATTTTTATTACAATAGAACCCCATTCATATCTTAAGTCTCTGCTGTGTTAACATTGAATACTAGATAAATACAGAACACAAAACTAGAGCTTAAAGTTCTTGTTTATTTTTTATTACAAAAGGATCCATGAACTTACCAGAGAAGGGAAGAATATCTTTGGTAAGCCTTCCTTGGAGGCTTTTGGTGGGATCAGAGGGTTTCTGATCGTTGACTTGGCAACCAGCTCTAATGGCTGCCCAAACAGCAGATGACTTTGCAAAAGGTAGAAAGCCCAGAAGGCACAGAAGGCATATATGCTATGTTACCAGCTAGAAGACATGTATATATAAATATTTTTATTACTTCTCCCCAGTGTTTGTTGAAATTACAAGAATGGAGCCAGTGGTACTGACACTTAACATCAAGCATCATCCTTTTTGGACACTGAAGGTGTTAAAAGGTTTGTTTGACTGGCTGAAGGATTTGAACTTCCCCATTTTTGTAATTGTAATGCTCAGGTAAAATAACATTCCTCATTGGTCCATGTTTGCCAATGATACATTCCCGTTAGTCACCTTCTATCTATTATGACTTCAGAGGTGATATGTATTAATCCTAATCAGTAAACTTACTTGATGTGTCCTGATCCAGATGTAGTTAGATGCTCTTCATTCTCAGCAGAAAATCTGACCTTGTAAACATCCTGTGCAAAAGCTTTTGACCTCAACACAATCTCTTCTTGTTTCCAGTCCCAGATAGTCAGCATGTAGTCAGGGCTGCTCCCAACAGTGGCCAACAAAGTGCCAGCACGGTTGAAATCACCAAAAACGTAGGCTTTCTCTGTTCCACCTGAAGAAATGTACAACCTCAATATATATGCAAAGGAAAGAGGTAGAAACAATATGAAAATCTACTCAGAAGGAGCTCAACTTTCACTGCAATTATTTTTTTCAATAGTTAATAGCTCTTGGTTGGCTATCTCTACCAAATAAAAGTTTCCTCCCATACAATAATGAAGAAGCTTGAAACCAGTGTTTTCTATTTTTGCTGTGAAGGATTTAAACATTGTATTTCCTTCTAAACTTCAAGTGACCCACTACTCCATCTGCTGAGATCTACAAACACTAGCCCGTCTGTGTAAAATGAAAACAGAACTTTTTACACTACCTTGAAGTATTCTGTAGGGCCTCAGTGAAGGATATTTGTAGATGATAAGGTTTGGCTTCGTTCCTTTTTCTCCTACTGCAAAGTACTGCTTAGTAGGGTGTGCCTTGAAAAAGCAAAAGTCCTGTTGCATGCTGTAATGACACCTTTGTCTCTATCCTGCTAGTTATTGAGTTATTGTATTTTCTCACTTAGTAGTCAAAACATACTGCCATAAATACTAGATTGCATTTTTCTGTGCATTTATTCTGAACAACTGCTAATCTATTGCTCAATATAAGAACGAAGCCACTATGCACACAAAATGGTGTATTGCACATATATTCAGAACCATGACAAACTGTGAAATAACTTGCTTTATGATGCATTCTTTTACTATTCCTACCTCACTCAACCCTCGCTAGCTAATCTTTCCATAGTAGCATTTGTATCAGCAGCCATTTACTTCTGCAGCCATCAACTTCAGCAGACAGCTGCAGAAAAGCCATCCTGAATGACACTATTCTGAAGATGTAAAAATGTACACTTATTCCCCAGAAAAGACTGCTTACAATGAAGCAGAACAGTCTGAGGCTGGTAGTGTGAAAGCCTTGCTCATGTGAAATAAAACTGAGAGATGGCAGAGCTTTCACAGGGGAAGGTGCTTCAAATTCAGAGACAGCATTTGAAAGTTCAAGCTCTTGGTAAGTTCACTAGAGTGAAACCAGATACTTTTTCTCTTCACTTGTGTAGGAACTTGATTTTCTAAATTTTAATACTAGTATCACTATGACTAGGACAGATTAAGTGTTAAATTAGGAGCCAAAAGGTTTAAACAAGAAATTAAATTAATTAAAATGAAATCAATTTTATTTTATTAATTAAAATTAATCCCAGCTGGCACTTGTCAGTCTTTTTAGGTACCTGAGCCTAGGATTGAGGTGTGCAGATAGTTATCCTCTGCCAATTATATTGATGGGACGAGTAGCCTACACTGCATGGTTCACACACTCCTCTAATCAATACTATACTTTCTTACATATATGCATGTGCAGCTGTAGAAATCTCCCATATCTGGCAACCAAGCAAACATTTTTTTTCCTAGAAAGTGACCAGCATTCTAAAGCAAGAAACAAGAGCCATACTGCGATAAATCCAATTCCACCACCACTGCTGCTCCGGAGATATCTCTGAGATTTAGTTTTCAGATCCTGGATCACCACCTGGTTCCCTGCTATATACAGCAGTTTTTGGCTATCCATCATCTGCAGGTTTACGGTTCTGGTGGACTCATATCCAAAAGAACATCTGGGAACAGTCCAATAAGGAAAAGATTAGACACTGCCTTTCTAGAAAAGTTTACTAAGTGGATAGGAATGCTTAAACCGAAACTGAAATGGGAATACTGAAACTAGTGACTAAAAGCCTGATGGCAGGAGATAGTTTTCTTCAGTATACGGTGAAAAAATATATCAAGCCTCTATAAGTGAGAGGAAGGCACAAGTGAAGGCCTTCTAAAGTTCACATTCCATTCTTTCATCTCCACCACAGGCCACACCTCTTGCTTCTCCTGGATCCTTTGGAGCTGCAAGGAATTCATATTCTATCCGTGTTCTCTTTTCAAACAAATGTGAGAGATTTGCATCAGATTACCAGAAACTGTTCTACAAACAGAGAGAGCAAACCAAGAGATCAAATCAAGGCAGCTTTCAAGCTCACTTCTTAAACATTTATAGGCAGATGTAGACAAGGGAAAATCCAGTCTTCAACAGCAACTGAACTATGTTTGCAGAGAAAACCACCAGCACATACAGAAGTCACGTATCATACCCTACTTGACCATACCTAGCACAGTATTGTAGCTCTTAATTGATGGGCATCATTTCCTTCATTCTACCAGTTTAAATCTTCTGAGCACCAGACTACAAATCTACCTGGTTTCTTTCCCACTTCCCCCTTAGTAGTTCTGTGAGGAACTATGAGCTACACAACAGCTCTTCTGCCCTCCCCTCAGTTTCTTGTGTGGCTACACAGAAAGGGAGAGCTTTGCAGTGGACATTCTTATGCTAGTCTTCTGCCTGGTCACATTAGCTTGTCCATGATCTAGTTCTACAGGAGTACGTATGATAGTAAGCACTTTGTCTAGTAAGAAATGTTTATGAGGTCAAGACAATGTTTAAGATTAAATTCACCCAGAACCATAACTGGTCAGGATTCTTACCTGTGTCTCAACGAAAGGCCACTAATGCCACATAGGCTATTTCAAACTTGACAAATACAATTTTAAGAGCACATATTAAATATCATTAGCTTTGAATTTGCACAAACTCAACAGAAAGGATACTTAAGAGTAAGGAGGTTAGTGGGTATCTCAGAGTCTGCAGTGACAAATGGTCGTGAACGTATATCTTCATAATTATAGCAGAAGGTTTCCGAGAGTTTCCTTTTCACCTCCTCAGGCTTTTCTTGTTTTTCCGAGGGTACTTCACTCTTCTCCTGGTCTTCTGACTCACCTTTGGCATCTCAGAAGTGGGAACATAATGGAAATTTATATTCACCATAAATTTTACGTTCCTTGCTGATATTTGCACCTAACCTCAAAAGGGGAGGAGTCACACACCCTTTGCCTTCTTTGACAGAGTACCAAGTACTTCATGGCTCTAAACAGGGGTGCCTTGTCTTAGTAACTACTGTTCCTGGGACAATCTGAAATAAATTCTCCCTCTGGCAGAAAAATTCTGAGACTGTTTTAAGAACATTGATTTTAAAACTTAAAGACTTACCAGAGCAGCTCAGTTGAGGTCTGCTTTAGGTCTCAGCTTTAGAAACCAAATAAATTTTAGAGTGTCTCTTTTCAGCAGCTATTCAACACACGTTGTACAAAACAATTAGTAAAACCACATATAACACACCACAAGAAGACACCATTGTCCTCAAAAAGGCACACTGATAATATGGGACCCAGGGTAGTTCTTTGCTGGATTGCAATGCACAGTGCCATCAACTTGACTTCTAACTAGTGGTAAGCATTTGTTGAAAGTAGTTTCCAGTTGGATATCTCAGGACAAATCCCTATTATCTATTTTGTAAGCTTTTCATGCTGTCCTGACCTTTTTCTCTCGTAGGTGTTCCACGAAAAATAACCAAAGGGATCAGAGACCAGCCATGGGAAAGAGTAAAGTTAAGTCAACTGAAGGAGAGCAGAGAAGCTCAGTCACTGTAACTTGATGACACTGGCTGAGATGCTGTCCACAAGAGTAACAGTGAAAAAAATGAAAACTAGAAAGTACTGGAATTTTTAAGTTTTTGCCAACATCTCCTCAGTGGACAGCAGTACTCAGCAATGCTCTCAGTGTCTGACTCAACTTGCTCCACTTCCTCTGCAGTTGGTGATTCCTTTGGAATACTACTTTTGTTTTCTTCTGCAAAGTATAATTGGGATCACTCTCCTAGGTATGAATTCCTTGATCTTCTTTGCACACACATGCCATGTTAAATAAATACATAGGTCTGCAGTAGTAAAAAAATCCCATCTATCCAGCAATGGACTTCCTGCTGTTAGCATTAAGTGTAGGGAGAAGCTTGCTTCCAAAAACCAGTAATTTAAAATTTAGGGGAAGGAAAGAAAAACATCCTATAAAAGGAAAAAAGGTATAATAGGAAGATCAAACAAATGCCAAAAGTAATGCAGCAATACATCAAAAAATTCTTCCAAAGTGGATTTTGTTATCCATGCTACCTAGATGTAGTATGTTAGATGACATGCAGGACACCTGAAATAGACACTGGACAGGCATTTCAAGATGAAAAAGATGCTAAAAAGAGAAATACAGGCCTCTGGCTGAAAGAGTCTGGTGGAGTCAACAATCTTATTGCAGTAATAGCTACAGAGACAGGCCTAAGCAACAAAAACTTTCAGGGGAGGGACTTTGTGAGCTGAGGGACAGCAGGAACTGCAGGTACAGTGGTTAGCCCAGAACTTCACTTTGACCAGAGTCAAAATAAAATTGGGCAACACCAAGAGCAGAAACTGGAGATGAACACTTACTATTAAGGAAACAGTTAGTGGTGGGAGAAGACAGAAGCTACTGTAGGTTCAGTATTGAAATCAATATATAATGGGCAGAAATACTCACGGACACCACTAGGATCTTCCTGTTCATCTTCTGTTGGTTCCTCATCATCTCCCTCCTGTTCCCTTGGAAAAGATGGCATGTCCTCTCTACCTGGTGGTGGTGAGGAGGAACCTTTACAATTTTTGCATTCATCTGCCATTTAGACCATTTTCATTTCCTCTCCAATGCTATGAGATTTCCAAAGATAATATTTGCCTCCTGTCTGTACACAAACATGGATAACCCAAAGATATGTCCTACTTTGTAGAGTGAATTAATTGGTTCAGGTTTCAGGACTCCAGGTTTTGCATACAGTGCTATAGAAAGACTTTTATCTAAATACTGTGAACTGATTTAAACTGATTTAAATGTTTTGGGTTGCTCTTTAATATACTGTGTGGGGAGATTTGTTTTTGAGACAACAAGACTATTCCTTCACCTTTCTGGTGAACTTCACTAAACTATCAGGACGTAGACATTTTGAGAGTATCTAATATCTTGAATGGAAAAGCAAGAGAGATGAATCTTTAAGAAAAAAAATCACCTTTTCTTCAACACATTCTATAATAATAGAAAATTAATTTAAGAAGTTAACACAATTTTAGAAAATTTGAAAATTTTAAACAGCTTAATAACACCCCCACACACATGATTTTTCATCTTTCAGACTACCATTTTCAGAGTGCTACAATTTCACTAGTTACTATTATCCTCTGGAGTGGAAAATGTCCAAATTTTTCATCTAAAAACCCAAAACATTGACCATTTTTATAAAAGTCTCAGAAAGAAGCAAAAAATTGCTCTTATTCTAATTTTGTTCTGCCTTCTGATTTCAAACATGTTCTCCATTTTCAAATAAAACACCTGAAAATGAACATTGGAGCAATTTTTTACAGATATTACAGTTATAAACTATCAGAAATCAGAAAATTCAAAGTTGAATGTAAAGAAATCTAAATATTCAGAATAAGAAATACAGGCAGGATGCAAGCAAATCTCTCTTTATTTGTAAGCATGACTTTGATAACAAGGAAAAGTTCCTAAATATGCATTTCCTGTTTCTGGGTTTGGGTCAGAATCCATTTGGGAAAAGATATTTAGAGGAATTTCAGACTTTTCAGATATTTCAGGGAAAGCAAAATGCCCAAACATAATGACATCCTATAGAAGGTCAATGAGGACAAAGAAATATGGTAGATATGTCATTCTTGTCATTAGATATCCAATCTTCATCCAAGGATTCTGAGTCTCTGCCAGAGTCTGACTTTCCTGCATAATTTCACTTAAAAATTACAAATGAGCTTTTATCCCTCAGGAGTGCTGAGAAAAACTTGAAAATAGACATTCAGAAAGTTTTACATTTAGAAAACAAATGAAAACAATTGCAATATATCTCAATATATTTAAAAGAAATTCATGAGTTTTTAATGAGGTACCAAAACTGATATCACTGAAGTTGAAGAAATAGTTGTAGACTATTTGCATAAATATATAGCAGAGTGTTCAGAGACCTGAATTCTATTTCCAAACCCAGTAATGACGTGTACAATTTGTATCAGCCATTTCACCTCTGGCTGTCTCAGTTATCTCTTGTGAAAAATGAGATAATAATACTTACCCATCTTAGCAAAGTGTTTTGATATCCATAGAGAAAAGAGCTATAAAATTTCAAATTATTGTAGCTAATTAGAAATCATTTATCTTCTAAAAATTAAGACTATAATAGTTTTCATTATAAATTAATTCCTATCTGGAAAATGCTTTAGGCTGAAAGAGGGTATGAACATTTCCGCCTGCATTGATATCTGGGTTCTAGTTAAAGAAATCTATTAAATGTCCATTGTGCATGTTATTGTGATAGCGTTCAAGCACTGTGCCAAAACAAACTTTGAATTTAAAGACTCAGAGGAGGCTCAAGGGGGTAACATGTCTACTTTGGCTGCAGATTGTGGGTTTCATGAGTTGGCTAATCCAGAAAATTTATGTGCGGGTTCACCATGCCAAAAACACACATTTCCCTGAGTGTTGATTTTCCTCTTCTGTATGTTTTTTTTTGAGACAGATTTCCTAAATCAGAAAGAATTAAGGCTTTTGATACTGAAAACAGACAGTGACAAGTAGAACTGGTGTGACAAATCTAGTGGGGAAAAAACAAGTTAGCAGTCAGAATTTTTCTGCCAACACCTGACCAGGGCAGCATATTTTTCCTTCAGTCCTAGTAAATCAAGACACTGACTTGAAACACTGTACCAGATCCACATCAGTTCCACCATTTATAAGAACTCAATCAGGAATGAATTCCAGTTTTCCTTGTTTCAGTGGCCAGTGCTGCAAACTGTGAATTTCAGCAAAGCTTCATTTTCTTTCAAATTGCCTTTCTCTCAGCTTGTGTTCTCAAAGGCCACAGAATGGAGAAATGTGTTCATTCTGGTATATGCTTTCAGTTATTTCAAAACTAAAATGTTTTTGGCAATTTTGCTCCCACACAGAATCCCTACATATGGGAGCTTCTCAAATATTCTCATCTCAGACAATTGTCTCATTTATTCAAAATACAGCATAATTAAATGAAATGGGTGTTTATTTGGTAACACATAAACAAATTCAGTGAGATGACACTACTTTCTTTCTAGTTTGTCATCCTACACTTTTCATCTTTCCAGAAAAAAAGATGTTTCAATGTGTAAGCCTCATAAATGCAGTTCTTGCTTTCATAAACCCTGTGACTGACGCTTCAATTGCACAAAATACATCAAATTAAATAATGATCAAAATGCAGCCTATAGTTTTACTGTAGAAATAGAACATATCTAATAGTTATTTTAAGCTGTCTCTGCCCTACTATTAAGCAAGTGTGCTTAAAAGGCATCACCTATCAGCTTTTACATCTACAGAAGAGTGATAATTCTGTCCACTAATCCAGGATATGCAGAAATAGGGAACTATTAATGCTGAACATAACTGCAGTGCTATTAGTACCAGCAACAAGCAAGAGATTAAAAATTAATCTCTACATGGTGCTACTTCTTCAGGATTTTATTTTTTGGTTCACCCTAAAATATGCCATTTTTTGTAGAAAAGCTTTGGCCACTGGTGGGCTTTGAAAAAAAAAAGACACTTGGTCTTTCTTTCAGGAGAGATTGTCTTGTGTGTTAGTCCTTTGTCTTTATTCCACATGAAGGAACTCAGTTTGTCCCAGGACTTCCAATCCTGACTCCTCTTTAGCATTGCACTGCGATCCTTAAAGGCTACCACACTCTGCTCTTTCTGACTGGGGGTAACACTGGCCTAAAATATGGTTGCAAAATTTGGCTGTCATGAGAGGTGTCTGCCAAGAGGAACTGCATACTAATCATCTCTTCCAGGATGAGGCATCTTCTACAAGTCTAGCTCTGCTTTGGATGTGTCAGATTTCTCCCCATCTGCCAAGTCCTGCTCGTTTAACTCACTTTCAAATACAGTCTCCTGCCTCCTCAGCACTTTTTTTCTGAATCTTCCATTTCTTTATGAAAAACAGCAGACCAATGAAAAACTCTCTTAGCATTCCTTTTAGCCTTCAGACCACATCAGAGTACATCGGCAATTTATTGGGCTGCTGATGAGTACAAAATGTGCAAGCAGGAGAGTTCTGCAAAATTTTTTTGAGTTCATTCAAAAAATATTGAAGTCTTTTAGTGCTTATACACACAAAGAAAAATATCTAAGTGTAAATCAGGCATAGTTAACCAGTGCTGTCTGTTAATCATTATCCATCAGCATTACTACAGAATTAGTAATGAAAGTCAGTTTTAGGCAAGCAACCTAAGACCCCAAAGAAAAAAATTCTGTATGAGAGAATATTGCTGTCTCTTTTACAACAGCTAGAAGACTTGAGAGCAAGGAGAATAAGAGAAGATATCAATTCTCACAACAGTGAAGTCTATAAATTATTTACTAGTCAGAGACTGAGACAGCAAGGATAAAGCTACAAAGCTGGATCTAGACAAACCGTCTTTACCATAGCCTCATTGTCTCTTTTTCCCCCCATCAGAGAGAGAAAACAAGTAGATGGAGAGCCCTGCTTAGAACCTCACTATTGCTATGTTGCACACAGGCAGAATACTTTTTTATAAAATTAGGAGAAATAAAACCTAACTCTAATTTCCAACTTACACCTAAAGTAGCCCTCTCTATGATGCACATATCCTAGCTCTGTCTCATGCAAGCAACCGTTTTAAGTCTCTTAAAGCCTGCCTTGTGAATAAAGGTTACCAGGTTTTTATTAAGCAGAAACCAGAGTGGGTGACATCACCAGTTACTTATTAACTTAGAGCATAAAGGAAAATCATAAAAATGAGCATGAGAACAGTGCCACAAACGCAACAGGTCATAAAATTAACTGCCTCGCAGGTGGTAACGAAAACCCAACAAGTCCCACACTTCAGATGAAGCACGGGATGTGCTGCAGGACATTCATTCCTGTCTTGCAGCGAGTACCAAAGGGGCAGGCAGGGGACACCCGGCGCTCCCCAGAGGCAGCAGGGGAGGGCGCCTCAGAGGGGCCAGGGGGAGGGTGCCTGGCACAGAGGGGCCCCGGGGAGCGCAGTGCGGGTGCATGAGGAGAGGGGCTGCCAGGCACAGCCGCAGGGAACCCGCGGGCCCCCCGAGGGGCGGCGTGGGGCCGGAGCGACCCCGACCGTCCCACCTCCTCGTACCTGGGCCCGGCTCCGCCGCCGCGTTACCGGTCTCCGGGCAACGGGAGCCGCGGGGCGCCCCGGGAGCCGCCGTCCGGCGGGGCGGGCCCGGCGGCGGCAGCGGGCGAATTAGAGGGGCCGCTGGGTGTTTAACTTCGGGTTGGTTTGGTTGTGGTTTGCTTTTAAAGTAACCTCTTGTTTGGCCGCGGTTGCGGTCTTTTCAAATGTCGCGGGAGAATGGGACGAATTCCCCAAACGTTGCTAATGCCCGCAGGACGAGGCGTGCGCTCCCGTGCGCCCCTGGGGTGGGAGGTGCTGCCCCGGGCGAAACTCTGTGCCCGTAACTTCCCGTACACTTGTGTGCGAATTACATGTACTTTTAAAAACTTTATTTTATATTTATATAATAAATATATACTGCGGAATATATCTTTATATTATACATATATATATATATATACTTTTAAAGCAGTGTCGGAAGCTGGCGGAGGGTGTTTTGCCTGGCTTTGCGGAGCAGGGCGCAGGTAGGGAGGGAGGGGACTGCAGCCGGCGGCAGCGCCCGACCCAGGGACAGGTGCCACGGAAGGGGAGGGACAGTGGGCGCGACGTCCCCGGGCGGCGGCGGAGGAGGAGGAGGAGGATTGCGCGCCATGGCCCCGCACGGGCGCTGCCGGTGGGCGCTGGCCCTGGCCCTGGCCTGGCTGCCGGCCGGTGAGTGGGGCCGTGGGGTCCCGGCCCGCCCCGGGGTCCTGTCCCAGCCGGTGACACCCCCGCGGCACCAGGCCGGGACCCGGGAGGCGCCCTCGGGGTTCGCCCGGGGTTAAGGCGGTGCGGGGTCGCGGGGAGCGGCGGCGGCCCCGCGGCGAAGGAAGGGGCGGCCAGGGCCGGGCGAGCGCCGTTCTTCTCTCGGTGCCCTTCCCAGGCCTCCCCCGAGCTCGTTACGAAGCATGCAGAGGGGAGTTTCGCTGTCCCAAAGGTGCGGCTGGGCGCTCTCCTAGGAGGAAGTGACCGCCTGTTTCCTGGCAGCCTCCAGTATCGGTCGCGTGCGGCTGGCCTGGCTGGAACCTGGGAGCAGGGCGCGGGCACGGAGGGGTCGGTCCCCCTTTGACCTGTCGCAGTCGCCCACCTCAGGCTTTGCTGCTGGCTCAGCCTGTTTGGGGATCGGGGGAGCCGCAGTGCTTCCTCACCCGTGGGTACGAGCCTGTGGGGAACGGGAGCTCACCTCCGTGTCCAGGGGCGGCCTCCAGCAAGCAGAGTTATTTCTGCCAAGCTTTGCGGGTTGCCTGACAGCTTCGGACCTCCAGTTGGAAATAAAATTATCGGTTTGCTTCTTGGATGCCTGGGTCTTGGCTGGTGATCTGGCTTTAAGTACCGAAGTTCAGTTTTTCACAGAGAACGAGTTAAAGAAGCAAAAAAGTGTGGAGGGATGCTTGTCTGTTGTCTTGCTTGACAGCCATATTCTTGGGTGATGCTCTAACCAAACCTTGGCTTTACTGGCCCTGAAGGTTCGTGGCTTCACTGCGAAGCCATAGCCTGAGGTAGCCTGCTAGGTTAGTAGTGTCCAGATTTGTTCTTCCCTGCCAGGATAAGAAGGATAGCAGCCTGCAGTGGAGTAATGCAGTCCAAGTTTAGGAACCAGCCTTAATTTTTACAACTTTTCCGTTTTCTTCGAGGAGGTTAATATGAAACATCGGACATGCAGAGACATCTGACTGTCTTCCAGTGGGAACAGTAGGTTTTTCAGTCTCCTTAGAAAATAAGGAACTTACCTTCCAATTCTGACTCTTTTGCAGAACAGAGGTAATGAGAAAGGATCCCCTCCATAAAAAGATTTTGTTTCTGTAAGTGAAAAGCACGTAGTGATTTTGAGTGGTTTACTCTTGCCAGAGAGATCCTGTTGTAGGAAACCCATGGAAAATGTTCTGTTCCCATGAGACAAGTCAGAATTCATATGGGGTTTCATTTGATTGACCTTGAGATCAATGTTTTGCCAGTTTTGAGAGTTCGAAGTTTGGATTGGTTTCTTGTGATTTTCTGAATTACGATTCCATGAGTCAACTATTTCACAATGAAAGCTGAAACAAGATGTGTTGAACTACAATGCTTTTAAATAAGAGCAACTGTAATTACCTGTCTGCAGCCTGGACCTTGCTTTGCTACAGCATTGTAAAAACTTGTTTTTCCTAGAGGTTTGCACAGCTGCTGGTATTTCAGTGTTTAAGTGAGCCTGGATTCAGGGTTTGCCCTGGTCCTCTCTATGTTTGTGTGGTATTTTTAAGGCAAATTACTTCGCTCTGCCTGTGCTTTCAGTTGGCTGACCAGGAGTCCACTTCAAACCAGAAACTGAGCAAGTACTGCATTGACAATAGCCTACTGCAGAATTACTTGCTGAGGCTGCGTTGCACCTCTGCAGCATGTTTTCCACCATGTGGAAACTGTGTGAACTCGTATTTGCCTGGAACGTAGTGTGGAGGTCCAGCCTAAGAGGACATTGAATGATGCTTGACAAAGAATGATGCTTGCAGCTGTGATCCAGATGTTAGTACATAGTATTAGCAACTTACTCCCTTGCTCTCATCCTGAAAACATGGAGTAGAGGGAAATGTGTTAGTTAATGGAGACCTGTTCAGTTGGTACCTTCCAAGCCTCCCCATTTCCTTCCTGCCTTTCCTGCTGTCATGCTTCCCAGTTAAGAAGCAACTAGCCCAACACTGCAGTCACTGCCCTGTTCTCTGGCATGTATTCAGACAGGGCATCCCACACTTGCTCTGCACTGTTTGTATTCCCTTATCAAAGGCAACTGGTGATAACTTCGCTATTGTTAATGACAAGCACAACTTACTGTATTATCAAAGTTTAAATAAGATAGAGATGTCTCCGGAGTATGCCTAAAATAAAGCATAGATTATGTGAAACTTTGTAAAACTCTCCTCAGTGTGTGCGGCTTCTTAGATAGAAAATGATGTGGAGATTGTTAGGAAGAGTTCTAAGATACATAACAATAGCTTCATTAAAAAGGAAAAAAAGGGTAATTGATGTGTGCTGTAATTGATGTGTGAAGTTGTGATAAACAGATTAACAACAGTGCTACAGGATGGAAGCTGTATTGTCTTAATCCTGGTCACCACTAAGTAATGTTCTGATTACTGTCTTAGTGAGACCTTGATAAAATTAACTTGGTGTTTTATATGAACAGGTGGTGCTGCAGAATTTTTCTGGTTAGGATTAAAAGCCAAGGCAGTCCCATCCTGTGTGCTTCTGGGCCCAACAAATTATCTCCCTCAGCTTGGAGGGACAGTTTTCTCCATGTAGAAAAAGAACACAGAGTGATTTGCTGCATAATGGCTACTCATAGTTGCTTTGGAGAATTCAGTCCATAGGGCAGGCCAAAGAAGCTGCCTTCAAGGAAAGATGGGACTCACATTCTAACCAGGGTTTGTAACCCTTAATATCTTCACCAGAGAGGCTGGAAGGTCTGTAGGTGCAGGTCCTGGATGAGGCTGAAAGAGATGTGCTTCTATCACTGGTCTGGTGCAGAACACATGGTGTGATGTGAGTTCTGAGTCTGTGGGCTGATGGCCTTCTCTGTTCTTGTTTGCAGGTTGCCTCTCCCTCCTGGTGACAGTGCAGGATGCTGAGCGTTACACCACCTTATTTGCCACTATCATCCTCAGATGTGACTACAGCACGTCAGCTCAGCTGCAGGACGTGGTGGTGACCTGGCGCTTCAAATCCTTCTGCAAGGACCCCATCTTTGACTACTACTCAGCCTGTAAGTGTTAAGCTTGTCCTTCGAGGAATCCCTCTTCCAGTGGAAAGGAAGGGGGAGGTGGACTTGCTTGGTAATACAGGCTTTGATGCCTTTCTACTCTCAAACTGGGTGGTGGTATTTCCCAGCGCTCCAAGGAAAAATAGGTCGTGTCTGTGATTTGCTTTGAAATGTCAAGGGCTTATGATACGAGATTGTAGAGATTTCAGCCAAAGCACTTCATTTGTCCTCCTGGTCATCAATTCAGAAGGCAGAGCAGCTCAGCCACGTTTGACATAAGTCAATCTTGGCAGCCCCCTTTTATACTTCAGCATGTTTGAAAGCAAGGGCCCTGCAACAAGTTGACTTTATGATTCCATGGGGGACCCCACAGTTGGAGATAGATACCTGTGACGAGATGTTACTGATTTTAGAAAGTAGAAGAAACACATGCATTTTGGAGGGTAGAAAGACTTCTAAGTGATAACATTTAATACTGGTGAGAGCACTTCGTGTGCAGACACTCTGGTGTGGGCAGCCTTAATTCAGGAGTGTTTAATATGGTGTGCAAACTGCATTCCAGGGTGCACCAAACACAGTATAACCAGCTGGCTAAAAGATGTGATGATCTCACTATATTTAGTGTTGGTGTGGCTTCACCTTGAGAACTGTGTGCAGTTCTGGGTCCCAGAATTTAAGAATATTAAGGTACTTGAATGCATCCAGGGGAAGGCAACAAAGCTGGTGAAAGGGCTGGAACGCATGTCCTGTGAGGAGTGGCTGAGGACTTTGGGCTTATCTGGGTCAGAACAAAGGAGGCTGAGGGGTGACCTCATTGCTCTCTACAGCTTCTTGAGGAGGCAAAGTGGAGACAGAAGTGCTGTCTCTTCTCCCTGGTATCCAGTGATGGGATGTGTAGGAATGGTCCAAAGCTACAGCAGGAGAAATTCAAACTGGACTCCAGGGAGCACTTCTTTAATGAGAGGGTGGGCAAGCACTGGAATAGGCTTCCTAGAGAGGTGGTCAATGCCCCAAGCCTGTCAATGTTTAAAAGGCATTTTGACAGTGCCCTTAATAAATAATATATTTTAAGTTTTGCTCAACCCTGAAGTGATCAGACAGTTGGACTAGATGACCTTTGTAGGTCCCTTACAAATGAACTATTCTATTCTATTCTATTCTATATAAACCCTGCAGTATGTTTAAGTGGCCTCAGCTTAACTGTACACTTAGGACTGAGCTCAGAGTGAGTGTCTTAGTGCCCAAACTCTCCTTTATGCAGCTTGGGTGGGTTAGGTAGGCATATTAACAAGTGCTCTACAGCCTAGTCCACAAGCAGGCAGGTCCCTGGCTCAGCTGATCCCAGCATAACATGAGTGCTTTTAGCCCAGGCTCAAGCTAATAGGCGCCAACAGTGACAAAAAGCATCAAGGTCATGGTGTCTGCTTAGCTGGGTCTGGTATTCATGCTCTGTGGTAAGTACAGCAGTGGAATAGACTTTGACAAGCTTTGTTCTCTCTTCATTGCAAGCCCTTTGCAGGCAATGCTGACTGAATCAGTTGTCTCTCCAACTCTCAGCTCCCAAACACCTGGCAATTCAATGTTTATATTGTGAGTCTGTCACAGGAGTATTGCACAGAAATTGCCTCTAGTCCTCCATTAATTCTCTTGGATGTCTCTAACGTAATCCTTAGCTGGAATCAGGTGATGGATTATATCCTGTCTTTATAAGATGCACAACATCTAATGGGATACAGGAGGGAAAGGCAGACAATCCCTTTCATGTATGTCTGGAGGTTTTGTTTGGTAAATAAACACACTTTTGTTTTAGTTCCAGTACTCCTTGGTGTTTTATGACTTTTTTCCATGCAGTTTATCTTAGTACTGGGAGCTGCCACCATTAGGCTCTTTCTATTGCTGTTCTTTCATTTGTGAGTACAGGAGGGATCTCCTCCACATCTTCTGCATTCTCAAAATCCCTGCCATTCCTGTGGCTCTACCTCTGTTTGGTTTTGAGTACTCCAAAGTGACTTGTCCTTGCTGGTTTGAAGCCATGCTTTGTATTATTAAACTAAAGCAAATGCACACACCACTCAAGAGTTTCTCTACTGCTCACAGGGGAATAGAAATTGGTCCTTTGAAGTAACTTTTGGCATCTTATTTGCTGCTGTGTGTTTGTAGCATACCAGGCTGGTTTAGCCCTTGGCCAGGACCCATCTAACGACTGCAACGACAGCCAGCGAAAGGTGCGCATTGTCATCCAGAAATACGGGCAGAAGGACCCCGTGCTGGGCATCGACTACCAGCAACGGAAGATCACCATTCAGAACAGTAAGTGACTCGACCTCCCAGGCAGGCACTGAACTCAATAACTATAAAATATCTGGGTCTGCTAAGTGAAGAGAGGTATAAACATTGCTAATGTAGTCTGTAGCTTACACATTCCGGGAGGTGGCAGTGGAATAAGAGCTGTGAAGGGCCCTGTCCCTGGTTGGCCTGAGGGTGTTGGAGGCACTAGGAGCTAAGGCTGAGCTGGAG
Source organism: Neopelma chrysocephalum (assembly GCF_003984885.1). Lineage (NCBI taxonomy): Eukaryota > Metazoa > Chordata > Aves > Passeriformes > Pipridae > Neopelma > Neopelma chrysocephalum. Next base: position 11,675,242 of record NW_020897715.1, read on the forward strand.
ATGCGTGAGCATTTTGTTGAAGAGCACAAAAGCTGGGGAGCCCAGAGGCTAGAAAACAGTTCATTCTTCTAAGAAGTACTGTGTAATTGTCCAGGTGTATTGTATGATCCCTGCTGTTCCTGGAGCAATAACTGTTGCTCCTGCCAGATGAGCTATTAGGATGGCTGGCCTAAGGGACAGTGAAGTGTATTCCAAAAGCAGTAGAGCTGGCAGTTGGCAGCAGCTGGTGTCTGTTAACATTCACTACCCAGCAGCATGCTGGTTATTTCACTCCACACAGAACTAGTACCACTTCTAAGTAGTGTTGCCTTCTAGCAACACAGAAGAAAGGGACTGGCAGTGAATGTTGTCTATAGGAATTCTCAGTGGACTCAAATATGATTGTTTGAAGGTGATTGCTATGTTTGGGAAGAGGGGAGATGCAGTACTCCGTGTTGCCTGCAGGCAGAGGTTTTGAGTGGGGCCTGAAAATAGTGTCAGTCCCAAAATAGCCCACTGACTTCTCAGTCCCTCTCCCGCAGGAGCAGACCTTGTCATCAGTGAGGTCATGTGGTGGGACCATGGCATGTACTACTGCACTGTGGAAGCACCAGGAGATACATCAGGTGATGCGGACAAAGAAGTGAAGCTGATTGTTCTCCGTAAGTGCCTGTGGTTTGTTGCCCAGGTGGCAAGATATCTCCCCCTGTTCTCTTCTTCCCCACGCCAAGACATCTCCAGCAGTGCAGAGGTGCTCAGTAACTTACCACAGCCAGATACAGCAGGATCAATCCTTTTTCTCTCTCCTTTTTTCCCATAGATTGGCTCACGGTACTCCTCATCATTCTCGGTGGCCTCATTCTCCTTCTTCTGATTGGAATATGCTGGTGCCAGTGCTGCCCCCAGTATTGCTGCTGCCACATCCAGTGTGGCTGCTGTCCAACCCGGTGCTGCTGTAACCAGGAAGGTGAGGTTCAAGCAAATGCGCATCCATTTATGGCTTTTGTCAATACAAAAACTTGACTAGGAGCTTGCTGAGCTCCCCTTTCTCCCCTCTGCTCAGCATCCATATAAAATGAAACATTTCTGTGGCCAGTGTGACCTCCGGGACCGGCTTATCTGAGTTTAGAGGAGGGGAGCTGAGATACATAGGACCCACCTTGCTCTTCTGTGTCCAACTTTCAGAAGTTCCTCCTCACTCACACCTTCTTACCAGCTTCTCTCATGTCATCCAGCTCCCTTGTATGAGTAGCTCAGGACTTTCCTTCTCTGTCTTGTGGTTCATTTGCCTGTGCACGTGAGGAACGCAAGCAAATGCCTTTGTACTACTGTCCAAACTAGCCCAACCTTCAAGTACGTTGCTCCAAGAGGAATTATGTAAAAATTGGCATTTTCTAGCTTCATTTTTTTTCAGAGCTGCTCCCTCCACAAGAAGAAGGTTTTATTTGTTTTTCTTGGGGGAAGGAAGTGAGAAAGGAGAAAGATGATCTCTCTTAGTGCTCAACTGTATAAGTGCATTTTTGAGGGTCAAAAGAAACTTTGTTGTGTTTGTTTTTAGCAATAATAAAGTTTCTGCAGCCAGATATAGTTTTTTTAATAAGGCTGCTGTCTGAATTGTGGCTGCTAAAGTCACATAACCTCTGCAGCCCTGTAAATGAAACTTAGCCACATGGTGGACTAGGCCCTCTGCAGCTTACACAGTCTGACAGGAACAAAATACAACAAATAAGTTTATTTATCATTGAAATCACCAGATTCTTCCCCAGATGCTACAAGGAGAGAATTTATGAACAAGGAGCTGGGGTCCTGGTTTCCCTTTACCTTCAAAAGAGCTGTTTGGTATCGGCTGGGTGTAAGCTGTAAGAGTTTTAGGCTTAAGCCTGATTTGTTTAGCCCTTGCAAAGAGAGAACAGAACATCCCTCTTACTGCAAAAAACAAAACAAAACACTTTTGGGGGGCTTTACAGGTTGTCAAGTGAAATGCGTAGTGTTGAGGAGGCTGTGGAAATCTGGCAGAAAAATTAGTTTCCGCGAAGGGAGAGAGAGGTGGTGGAGATGAAGGACTCACACCTCCAGAATTCCTACTTCTCAACAAAAAAGGGATTCAGATTTAATGTGAGCTCCTTTCTGTTTTTCTGTGCAGTAGATTATAGCTCACTCCAGACTGCTGCTGTTATTTCCTGCCTCCTGTTGAGGAGGAGGAATTCTTGCAGGGTTCCCAAAACCTCTCCCTGTTCATGAGAGAAGGTACAGGCAAGACCAGCCTCCTTGACTGGCTGCTGGGTTCTGTGGCTATAATTTCCATCCCAGCTGCCTGCTCTCTTTATCCACTTTGCAAAGGGTCCTTGTGCCTACTCCCCTCCTCTAACACATCTTCACTTCGTCCTGCCTCTGACTTACTTTTTTTTCACTCCAAGAAATGAACTGGAGGCCTTAAAAAAACACAAGAAGATAGATTCAGGGAACATCTTAAAAATAGTCCTGAGTTCCATACAGCTGAAGAGAAGGCAGAAATCCTCATCTCCTTTACGATTACAGTGTGAGCCGAGTGTGGATGTTTTCTTCCCAATTATTGGCCACTAGAGGACAGCCTAGATCTACTGAACAGTCACAGGTACCATTGAGGAAAGGTAATCCTGCGGCTGTGAATCATGGCACTAAGTACCGTGGTTTTAAACCTAGCAATAAAAGAAGTGCATTGTTTGAGTAATTCAGGATTGGTGTACAGAAATATTAAACATGCCCCAGGAGCAAGCCAATTACGTTCCCAATGGAAAGCTCTGCGAAAAGCCCATCAGGGTAAATATATGTATGACCTCCTTCTGTTCCCATTAGTTCGTTTTCTAGTGTGGACTTCTTCTAATAATGAATTGGAATAAAATAGGATATACTTGCACCTGGGTCTGACTAGGTTGAAAAATATTTTTTTTAATAATTGAATAATTGGCCCAGCAGCTGTAAGGTCTGTCAGAGGTGAAGAACAACCTTTCTCAACAGGGAATAAATGAAGGGAACAACACAACATTCTGCCAAAGTTTTACAGCACGTATGAGTTTTGGAATTAGGGTGAATCTGACCATTCTTAAATAAATATGTTCACTTTAGAAAGATTTATAACTTTGCAGGTGGGGAACCAGAATATATATCGGATTCAAACTGGAAAGCAAAGTCTCTGGGGAAGGAAGAAAGGCTAAAAGTAGTGAAGGAAGTCCAGGAGTAATTCTGCATTTGTTCAGCTGTAGGAAGAGATCAGAGAATTACAGGGACATGATGACCTTGGTCCTAGTGACTGCCTTCACACCTTAAGGGGGAGAACCCTAAGTAGGTATGCCCACAGCTGCTGGACCTCTGCTCCTCAGGCAAAGACCATGGTCAAAACCGAGGGACGTGCACTCAGCAGGTTCTAGGACATTCTCAAGGTGGTAACTGGAGGAATAAGAGAGGGAGAGATAAGGCCTTTCTCTTCTTTTTATCCTTCATCTTCTTTCTCTCTTCCTTCAAGTTTGAAACCTAAACTGGACGGAAATCTCTTGGGACAAAAAAAAAAAGAAAAGAAAGTGAATCAAGTTTGACATAAAGTGCTTGAAAGCTGCTACCTCAGGCCACAGAGCTTTGAAGATATATCGGAGTATTAGGATTAAAACCCCTGAAGTTTCCAGCTTTGTAGTTCTCTCTGGTTGGAGCCAGACTGAAGGGGGAGTCTGAAACGGAGAATGAAGCGGAGCTGCATGACCTGTGGGGAAAGGGTAGGATGAGTTGAGAGGCATGGTCAGTCCTTGTTTTGCTGCAAGTGGTGCTCTGTATAAATTCAGTGAAACAGCTAAAGGAGAACATGTTTAATAACTGGAGTGCTACCTGAAATGGAAAGCTCGGTCCCAGAGAACATGCAGTCTAAATGCTGCCTGATACAATGAACCCTGGGGACAGAATTAATTGGAGCTTAGCTGTAGCCTGGTTTCTTAAAGAAGCAAATCATTTGCAGTCAACCTGTCTGTCTATCCCCTATCTCTTTCCCTCCAATAGCTTTTAATTTCATCAGCCAACTTCAGCCAGGTTTATTAGAGGAGTAACAGTCTCAAAGGCAATTATGTTCCTATCTGTTTCCTGAACTGTATAGCCAGGAATGTTCTGTTCATGCCTGACCAGAGATGAGGTTGCAGTAAAAGCCTATCACTTCTGAAACTCCGGGGAAGCCATATGAGAGAAATTTTGCAAAGGCCCTGTTGCAGAAAAGCTTTACTCAGTAATGACAAACAAACCAGGCTTTGTAAAGTCTGGGACTTGCAGAATTTGCTTGCTTGTAAACCTAAGTTTTGAGGCAGAAATAGTAAGTTTCTGTAAGATGTTTTTAGGTATTCCCCCAAAAGAAGCAGTGATGAGCTATGGTTTTGAAGGCAAGAATTGTTAGGTCGTATATGTAGAGGAGGTGAGATGGAATTGCTGAAAAAAGTGAATGGAGCCTGACCCCACGAATAGGGTTCTGGAGATGGTGGTGGAAACCCAATGAGGAAGAGACATTTCCACCAAGTTTGCTCTTTCGGCACACTAGACATTGCTGTTGAAAACTGGAAATTTAGTTTGTTCGCCAGTTTGATCACACTGTCCTAAGGGATTTAATTTTAGCAGTCATGCTGAGGTAAATTACAGAGAGAGACTAGAAAGGGAGAAGCTGGACAGTGCACCTCTGAGTGCCCTATATGTGGAACAGAGAGGAAATGATGGAGTATAGAGTGGAAAATACAATCTGGACAGAACACACATGAAAGTGGCAAAGAAAGATCTTGTTTAGCTGTAAATCAAAACTAAAAGGGGAAAGGACCAATGATGAGCTGAAAAAGTTTTGAGAGAGAGAAAACTGTGGTACGTCTTACTGTGTGAAACATTATTTCATGCCTTTCCACAACTATACGCATAATGACAGAGCAGGTAGAAGTCTTACACCTGGCAGTGCTGCATACTTAATCATAGTGTTATTTGTTCCCAGTTGCTGGGACTGGACTCTGAATGTTAGGCAGTAACCCTTTTCTTCTGTTTTAGGTATCTTTTTGAAGATATACAACTTCATATTGGAATTTCCCGTGTTCTGTTTTAACTTTGTCATAGGGTGGAGAGAGATTTTCATTTTGTGAATTTCCTGTATCCAAAGACTACAGCCTAACAAGCAAAATGGTACGTGATCTGCAAGCTGTGCTCTCTGGATAGCTGCAGTAAGCTTTCTTCTTCTTTTCCAGTACTGGAACGGCATCGGTTCATAAAACGGGCTCAGGCACTTGCACCTTGGATATCACCCAATATGTTCTATGGAGGTGGTGACAGGAACTCAAAACTTTCCTCTTACCAGCTGAACCCTCTACTGCAACAAGGTAAGACCATGGGCATCATTTCAGAAGGAAATCAGGATGAGAACCAGGTAACTTCTTAGGGAAGTTCAGCATTGAGGCTTTAGCCTCTCTGCTACAAAAGAGAGATGTTTCTAGCATGGTTGCATGTCTGAGCATAACAGCTCTGCTACATTTACAGCGTACTGTAGACTTGCCTGGGTGGATAAATACAGCCTGTTCATCTTGCTGGGCTCAGTGCTGGGTGAAGTAGTTTAGTGCTAACTAAGGTATATCTGTGCTACACCCCAGCGCCTGCAGGGTAAATATACCCAGCTTATCTTGCTTTGTGTGGCAGAGGAGGGTACTGTCTCTTTGTTCTGCTGTGCTGGTCACGGTCAACTCCTTATAGCCAAAACTGACATGACAAGTGAGGTGCAATTTGTTTGAGTTCTTATCAAATCTCTAGTCTTAAATGATTAAGGGCAAACTGCCTTCTGTGAAATAGATCTACCCTGCATGCAGCGAAAAATGAAAGACTCTTTAATGAACCAGGAAGAATTTTAAATGTTGTTCTGCCCCAAAATCACTTGTATAGTGGAATTTATTTGTAACTTAAATGGAGGAGGGAAGTCTCTGAAGTCCTGGAGAAATAATTAAATAAAATAACTTACTACCAGTAATATTGTTTAATCGCTCAAGGAAAACAGAAGAATTCAACATAATGACCTCTCAAAAGTATATAACATATTTTTATCTGAAATTAGCTTTTCATCACTGTGCCATAGTCACAGATTTAATCTATGTCTGATGAGTTTTACCTGTTGTTTGAAGAAACTGTTTGCAAACATCTTAAATGCTAGATTCAAGATGTTCGAGTATATACTTCTTCAGCCCACTAGTTAAATCTACAGTTACCATTTTTCCTAGCCAGGGCACCAGTTTCCTTAGAAAGGTCCAGTGACTGAGCCTCCATGATTTAATACACAATACACTGAGTCTTCTTAAGGAAAGGCAGCTACTAGTTACTACTCTCTGCATCTTACCTTGTTTGGTCTGGATGCGCTGGTTGTGGTGCTTGAGTATCATGCAGCTCTTGCAGTGAGGAGCAGGAGGAGGAGAGAAGGGACTCAGCCAGGCTCATGAGTGCAGAAGGGCCCTCTCTTCATTTCCTCTTGACTTGCTGCATTCTCCTGTGCTTTTATCCTTAGATGTGTCTCTGCAGAACAGTCTTCCACTGGTACAGCCACAAGCCCAGCTTTCCCATAACAACGGTGTTTTGGACTATCTGGAGTCTGAAATCCAAAACCTCAACATGTCACAGCTCCGGCCACCCTCCCACCAGCGGCAGGCTGTGCAGCCCAGCCTGCTGTCCTCCCTGGGCTCCGACATCATGCCACCTCCTCTCGCTGATCACATCTCCTCCGTCCATGGGAGCAGCAACTCCTCACGGCCGCAAAGAGCCACTCGCACCCCCAGACCCTGGGACTCTGCAGCAGAGGACAGAAGGGAAAACCGGAGGTGGCCCGTGCCTTCCAGTGGGGATTCTCATTCCAGCTACAGTCAGGACATCTGGGACAGGCAGCGAGAGGATCATCCTCACAGGCAGAGGACAGGTGGCTACAATGGCAGGCCACAGTACTCCAGACGGGATATGTCGCCTGCACGCCAAGCTGAGAGGGGCAAGAGCAGCAGCAGCAGCAACTTCTATCCAGAGGAGGCCAAGGAGCGCTCCAGCCGCCATCGTGGCGGGAGACAGGAGCCCGCAGGGAGGCGAGAATACGAGAACCACACAGGGAGGAGCAATAACTTGGGCCAGCGGCGGCACAGCTACTCCCCCCCTTCTCACAGGGGGTCGTGGAGCTCCTCAGAGGATCAGGTCCATGTCCCAGCGACAAACCGCAGGCGGAGGAACCGGTCTCGGGAATGGCCGGAAGATAAACCCCCCAGTTATCGCTCCTTAGAAATCATCCCGAATCAGGACCAGAAGCGCAAAGGCAGAGCAGGGACACGCTCGGTGAGTCAGCTACCTTTTTGCTTTTCCACCTAAGGAAAAAGCTGGGTTTTGGGGAATGAGAGTAAGTGTTTTGTACTTTCTATAGCCTGTCGTCTTGCAAACAGAGGCCAAGGAGCAGGGAGTGCTCTGTGGAGCCCAGTTGTGAAGAGGTTGCTGAGTTCTCTGCCTTGAGACATGTGTAGAAGTACTTGCATGGCTGCAGAAGTAGGTCCCCTACAGGGTGATATGTTATACCCTCTCACTTTTGGGGTTCTATGCATATGTTGGTGTTAAAATAGCTGTTCTCTGGCACTGACTGGAGAGAAAGCACTTCCAGACTAGGCAGCAGTACTGAGTACCCATCTGCAACCATCTCTGGAGTTGGTTTACTTCTGATTTCTTTTACGATGTGCATGATTCTCCTATTATCTATCCTTAACGTTTAATTTTTATTGTATCTTGGTGATATTTTTAAGATGATTCATATCCATCCAGGTAAGATGCCTAAAGCTACATAAAACAGGCTTTCAGGTAGCATGGATGAGAAATGTGTCATTCTCCAAGCCAGGTGGAAGAGGATGACTCTTCTTGGGACTCCTGAGAACTGAACATGCATTATATGGGCAGTGAACAGCTATTGTTTACAGCTCATCTTGTCTGGACTGGGACTGGATTTTAGGCGGCAACCTAAATGTGAAAAGTTTCATATCCAAATGCGAGTCTCCAAATTAGACAGTGTATTTCCCCTTAAAAAATGAAGATTCTTTTAAATAAAAAAATGTTAAGTGTCCCTTATCACATATATGCAGAGTTTTAACAGGTAGAAGTCTTCTGAAGGGACTGTATTTTGCACATTTTCACTTCTGTGTTTCAGAAGGAAGCAGAGTTCAAGTTCCAGCTAGGATGTGTCTATGTATGAATGGTTTTTGTTTTGGTGTTCAAAGCAGGTAGGAAGACATATGATTTCTATTCATCACTCCTTGTTCCTGAATCTTTTCTTTTCTCTTGCAGGACAGAGCAAGTTCCCACAGTGGAAAAAGCATAATCATTTAATGTCAGTACTGAAAGAACTACGATTCCCACTGGACTCTTCTTAGTTTTTTTACTATGTGGGTTGGGATGGCTGCTTTTGATTGAACAGACAACCAGCAATAAACCAGATAAAGCAGCTTCTCCTTAGATTTGCAACTCTGAAGAATCTATGACTCGTGCCCATGAAAGCCATGCATAACCCATTTTTATTCTCACTGTGATTGGAAACACAGGTTTGCAATGGGCTGTAGTTTACTGCTATTGGAAACAACAGATTTTTTTTCAGTAAATAGTATACTCCTAGTCTGGAGAGATACTGGTTCTCTTTGTTAAGTGCCCTGGCACTGCAAGGAGCCCAGTCTGTAGAATGCTGGTCCTTTGCAAACCAGTTACCGGAGAAAGGCTCCAATGTTCACAGAGTTGTAAAGTCACAAGACAGTAGAATAATTTTGATTGGAAGGGGCCTCTGGAGATCATCTGATCTGGTCCCCTGCGATTCTGGTGTGGGGAGGCACAGCATCTTCTTTCTAAGGCCCTTTGTTGTGCTTCAGAATGTGTAATGTTTGTTGCTTCTGCCTGGCTGCTCAGCATAGTTGGGGCAGTTGCTTCCTTTTGTCCCCACTAAGCCTCTCTCCCAAACAGGAGGATCACAGTGTTGGAAGGATGTTCACTGCCTTAAGATCTCACTAACTTGTCTGCAAATTGCCGGGTTATCCACCCTTTACTGACTGAAACAATCTGGCCTTCTTTAGGCTTAGACCTTAGTGCCTTAAAAAATACTTGTTCTAGCCTTTCATCGAGACTTGAATTTATTTTAACTTAAAGGGCTAAATTTACTAAGGTTTGGCCTTCTCTTCAGGGACTGAGTAAAGTATGACTGCTGTCCCTTGCACCATGGACAGAATTTCCCTCAACTCGAGGAAGCACGTTTTTGGTGAATATATCTTTCCTAAGCCAGGTACTCTTTTCCATGCATTTTATATTCACCCTTGGCTCTCTATGCCATGTATCATATACATGGGGTGGGATAAAGGGCTCTGAAGAACTCTTACAGTCACCATTTTTAATATTGTCCATGATCTTTACCTTGACACTTACACAGCGCTGCATGTGTGGTGCATCTGATCTGTAAGCTAGATTGTAGGGTTCCCTCATCTTTCACCTTACAGCTAGAACACAGAATTTTTCTATGCTCTGAGACCACTTGTGAAGGAGAAAAACTTGCCGTTTCTCCTTGATGTGATTAATCCACTGTTTTAATTTAAAATGTGCCGGAGAAAGAGAAGCCCTCTGGATGCTGGCTGCTTCCACGGGAAACTGGCTTGCCAGAGGCACTTCTTGGATTTAAGAGACTCAACGGTTCTCAAGGAGCTTTTGGAGAATCTTGTGAATTATTTTGTAACCCAGAGGCAATGGAGATTGGCCAGTACCAATGACTGTCTTGCCTAGTTCATTTCCCAGCCAGTGCCACGTGGGACACTTGCTACTGTTTGTTCTTTAATGTCCTAATTACTGATGTACTTATGCTTTCCCTTGGAAGACTGACTTGGAGAGACTTTCATTTTGCCCACCTCCTTGTTTTTCTTTTCTTTGGACAATGATGGGAAGTATCACACTTCATACAAATGGTCCTAGTTGGATATCCGATGCAGTTGCTGGTCGACCAAAGGCTACTACAGAGAGTGCTCATCTTCCTACAGTTTCTTGGCTGAAAGTGCTTATTCCTGATTTCTGCCTCTGGAGATAAAGCAGGAGGACCAACTAGCTTCTCTAGTTGACTTTGTTTCAGAACCAGAGGCCTACCTTTTGAAGACAGAGGGTCTATTTGCCAGCAGTTGTTTGCTATCAAAAAAAAAAGATCTAAAAGACTAACTCCAAAGTTTGAATTTAAGAAAGGAGGGCTATATTAAGCGTAATACTTGTCTGCATTAGACCCAAACTGAACAATGTGAATAGACCCACAAGTCACATTTGAAATATAGGGAATTAGGTGTGTTTGCAGAACTTGCAAAGCCAGTATCACTCTTGAATCTGTTCCTCAGCCACTGGCTGTGAATCATTTTTATTTTTATTTTATGACCTGCTGAGGATTTTATGAACCCTCTCTTCTATGATGGACTAGTATTTTTATTAGTTAAGAGGAGTTTATGATGACTGCAATGACAGAAAATAATATGAGGCACCTTCTTCCAAAACTAGCATCGAGTTCTGACTTTAGCTTTGCCCTCTGGTGACTTTTAGCAGATAGCCAGGACCCTGCAGATTCTACCCATGGAAGCTGAATTGGTAACTTGGAATTTGATTCTCTCCTTGTGCTTCATAGTTTCATGCAACATACAGGACAACTTTTTCCTGTCATTCCAACCAAGCCCAAATGTCCAGGTTTCAGGGAAGGGCTGTCCCTTTCTCCATCAAAGAGTAGAGGCTATTAGAGACATGAGAGGAGATCCCAATATGGTAGCATGGAAAGAGTTCATTTTCATTGACATTCAAGTGTGTATAAGCCAACATGTGCCCAGCAAGTTTTCTCAAGAGCAAGAACCCCCTCACACTGCAAGAAAACCCAGATGATTCTGTAACGGAAGAAGCTGTTGGAAGCTTTCTGCTATAGTATGAGCACTGCAGAGGCTGTGCTTTTTTATCTACATCCTATGAAGGAGCCCTCCATCTTTATTTGCTCCTCTAGTCCCCATAATTGAGCTAGGGTGACTAATTGCAGATTGTGTGAACACAATTTGTGCTGTGTGAAGTCTGAAGAGTTTTATCTTTATCATACTTGATATCCTCTTCAGTCACTTTGTTCTTATTTATAGAAACATTAAGCAAAACTCTTCAGGGAAAACTGATTGTATCTGAGTGTTAATTCTGTAACTTCTTAAATTGCGACAGAAGTAGACTAAGTTATCCAGCAGGGAAGCAGAAATGATACCAGGTTTACTGGTCCACAGACCACTGCGGTTCATAAAACACCAGTTGGTGGTGGGCTGTGAAATAACGACAAAGGAAATCTACTTTTCAACTGCAAGCAGACAGAAAAGTGGGAAGGAAATAGGCTCTGCTCTAGATGCTTATTTCTAGTTTTAATTCGCTATAAATGAAACCCATTGTGACAGCACTGCACAATACAATGTGAACCCTTTTTTCCGGTAAGATTACAATGTCTTTGACTTTTGAAAAGAGACTGAGAACTAAGCGGCTCCAATACAGCACACTGAAAAGAAATAGCAGTAGGAAATCACCTAGCCTCACTCTTTCTATATTGCAATTTATTGATGCTTAATTTTTCAGCCATTCCAAAGAGCTGATGTTCATATGTCAGCCCATTTGTGATGGAAAAAGTTGAATGTTTCACATATGGGAGTTATTGCTATTCTAGGGTTTTGTTCTTCTTTTCATGCAGTTGAAGGAATATATCTTACTCCCCAAAAATGAATCTTCTGTCTAGGATAAAGTGCCTTCATAGCCACTGGAGTTACCCTAATTTAAGATAATGTGACCATGCCACATAGAGAGGGCCAGATAAGGACACCCATGCTACTGTCAGCTGCTTTGCACCTCAGACCAGAGATTCATAAGAGAGATAAAAAATCATGTAATATTTCTTTGATTAAGAAAGGACCTGCAATATCTGGGTTTCTTGCTTATTTGCAGAGCGCCCTGCCATTCTGGAATGCCATTCCAGGAATGGAGGGCAAGGGCTGCTTCTGTGCAATCATTGATCTGGTCTTGGCAAGTGCCTGCTTGGCAGTAGAAAGTGCTGAAATGCCCAGTTGCTATCTCTGCGATTGTATTCATGATAGCACTAGCTAAAGCTAGGCTGACTAAGCTGGGGAAGTTACCTTGTGTGATACAACCCCGAAGCAAAGCTCTTCAGCAGTATGTATTACCACACAGGGCAGCTAAGTCCCCTCTGTGCCACTACCTCCAGCAGCACATCAGTTAAAAACACACACATAATGGGGTGAGAGCCTTCCATTTGTTGACCTGACATAGGAGAGGGATGACACTTGAGGTTATATTAAATTAACCCCCACAAGTAAGGACTGCTCATTCCTATTTCTGCTGAGTTTAATGCCTATAATGTGCCTTGTTACGGTCTTCTGAATGTTACCCCAGCTGTAAAAGCAGATTATAAGTGTGTAGATCCTTTTCAATGAATGTCACATGTCTAACTGAAATATAAGAGAACTTTCAAGCATTTGCTCTTGTGTGTACTTCCTAGTTTATAAATTGCTTTTTAGTGTTTGCACCACAAGTAGAACTGAAAATTCTATGTTCTTATTTCTGGAATTAACCTTGTTACCCATTAGTAAGAATCTGCTGTTGTTTTTTGGACAAAAATGCAAAATTATTTGGTTCAATGGGGGATTTTTTTTTCTTTTTTTGGAGCCTTTTTTTCTTCGTTTTTCTAAGGAAGATCATTTGAATAAATACCAAGAGAGGGGAAAAATATATGGGAAACCACTGACAGCCCTCTTTAATGATGTGACCCACTCTAGCCATCAGTGACTGGCTGCCATGCCTGTAAAGTGAGAACAGTTACTGTTTGATTCTAAAGCACTTGAAGTACCATGAGAAGAAAAGTCTTCTAAAAATTTTGTTTGGTTGATAAATGAAGATACTGGTTGAGCTTTTCACACTTCCCACATGTGACAGTCACCTAATAAATAAGTGGCCAACATAAAAATGGAGGTCTGTTGGGGCTCACATGGTAGGTTTAATTTATGTCCTCCCATTCCCCTTAGCTGATGACCTTTGTAGCTCAGTGTTGCAGCCTTTCTGTCTCTTCCCCCTTCTGCTCAGTGGTCCCATGTGCTCAACTCAGATGGCTGACCTGACTGAAGACCCAGCGGGCACTTGGAACCTGACCTATGGGAAACATGCCCTACAGCAGCAATGCCACCACTTTCTGACTGGGACCAGGGATCTTTGGGAGACATTATAGAAACAGAATAGTTTGCATTGGAAGGGATCTTACAAGATCACCTCATCCATCCTACCCCTGCAACTAGACCACGTTGCTCAAAGCCCTATCCAACCTGGCCTTGAACGCTTCTGGTGATAAATAAGGTGTCCACAACTTCTCTGGACAACCTCTCTGTTCCAGTGTCTCACCACCCTCACAGTAAAGAATTCTTCCTTGCATCCAATCTAACTCTGTCCTATTTCAGTTTAAACCTGTTTCCCTTTCTCCTGTCACTACAAGCATTGGTAAAGCCTATTTCTTATAAGCACCCTTTGAGTATTGAAAAGCTATAATAAGATCTCCCTGGAGCCTTCTCTCTAGGCTGAACAGCCCCAATTCTTTCAGCCTTTCCCCATGGGAGAGGTGTTTCAGCCCTCTGATAAGTTTTTGTGCCCGTCTGGGCATGCTCTAACAGGTCTGTGTCTTGTCAGCCTGTGCAAAAAGACTTGACCATGGGGAAAGAAGAAATGTGAGAGGGGTGCACACTTACCCCTGTGCACCCTTTGGTTAATGCGTTTGCTGTAAATGGAGGGGGAAATGCCAATGGCCATAACAGCTGTAAGTAAGTTCCAACTATCAGAGCAGGGAGGTTACGGCACAGACCTTCCCAAAAATTCAGCCCAGGTCTAGCTACTGTTAATGTGGAATTTGGTCAACTTATGAAAGGGGTCTCTATGACACAGATGCCTGCGAAAGTAGGGGACTCGGTGACCCAGGAGCTGCCTTCCACATCTCTTAGGCTCAGGTCAGACTGACCCTCCATTACCAAATCTCAATAACAGGTCCAGAGTCCTCCACAGCTTCTTACCTGTCCCACTGAGCTGGATGTGCTTGCAAAAGAGCAAATGGGGAAACAGAGCAGGACCTTTGACCCCTCGCTGTCATTATATTCGCTCCATAAATGCTGGTGTCTCAGATGAGCATCTACCTCAGCTTCAGCCTGAGAGAGAAGGCAGGACAGGTAAGCGCTGAACTCTCTGTTCTGGGTGGGATGGGCATTGTGACTGGTGTATCTAGATCGAAGGGAAGTGAGTGAAGATGATCTTCTATTTTTCCCCATTTCTTATTGCAAGCCAATAAGAAATTGGCTTCTCACACTCCACAGGCAGGATACTGATGAAATGGGGGAAGGTGGGGGTGCTTGAGGTGACCTGGATTGAAGCTGAGTGATGGATGCTCTGTAAGACACTCATAGGAGGGTCAAGCCCATGGTAGGAATTGCAGAGTTTCAGTGTTGGAAGATACATAACCTTTTCCCAGCTGCCTTTACCACAGGGATTACAGGCTCTAAAGTGGATAAGAGCACCTCTTTATGCTCTTGGGAAGCAAATTTGCACCTTTTCTGTACATGGAGAAAAACTGCCTCTGGGATTAAAAATCAAGGTAGGGTGGTAAAGGAGCAACTGCTGCTGGGCAGCAAATGTCTAGTAAATGGAATGGTAGCTTTTGGAGGCAACTGTGCACAGAAGGATGTAAAAATGGATGGAAATTTCCTTACTGGGGGATAAGAAGGAGCATTGACTTGTAGCCACCTGGTATGGGATTTAGCAAAGCATTCACATGTAATAGACTTGCAGCCTTTTTTACTGTTGCAATTCTAAAACTTCAATGTTTTCTTCATGTTGATCTGAGTGATGCAGCCCTATAATTGAGGGCATAAATCAATATTAATTTCTAAACAAGTTTTTAAGTGCAGAATGTTTGAAAAGCTTGTTTAGATGTAATATATTTTCAATGTACCAAGTACTGAATTTTCAATTCTCCAATTCTGACTTTTTTAACAGACAAAAATAAAGGAAGTCAGATGAAGCTAAATTTTGCACTCACTCCCTTTTGAGAACTTGTTCTGCTTGGGCTACTATCTGCTGCATTAATCCCAGAGTGAAAAAGACAAGTGAACCTAGTTGGCTGGTGGGCAACTTTCCTCAGCTAAAGCAAGGCAAAATACTCAGATCACTGGGTCACTAAGATGATCATTGTATGTGATGCACACATGCACACTAGCACAATGTTCTTTAGAGCAATTTAATAAAACAAACAAGGAAATCCCACATTATGAATTTTTCAGTTGTACTTATGCATAGAGGAAACCTGTTCTTACTTCTGGCAGTTTTAGTGTTTTGTTCATGTGCTGAAATAAGAGATTTTAGCTCTCATATAAAAGACCTAGCTTTACTCTCACATATTTCTTTGAGCTCTGAAAGTTATTATTGTGGATATTTGTGATTATACAAATAAAAGGACACCTTCATTTTTATACTATTTTTTCCTCACTTCTTCAGAGTAAATGCACTGTGGTCTTTCCTGTTCTTGTCTTCATTTATTGGTTAGCTTTGTTGCAAAAATCTGGTGTTTAACCAACATGTTTTATTTCTCTGAAAATAAACAAACATTGTATGCTGATTCCTGCAGGTCTCTCAGTATAGAGAGCAGAACTGGTACTGCAAACCATGTTGCAATCCAGGGTATTGGTGATAGCTCTGATTCTGCTCCTCAGCACCACTCTGCCTGGTAAGTCTGAAAAGCTTTTCTGTCTGCCTGAGACAAGGCTCAGCTCTACAGATTCTCACTGGACTTAAGCCCAGCACTACAGTTGAAGACCATGAATACATAGTGCTCAGCAGTGTGAAACAAGTCAGTAGAGATCTGGCATGAAAATTGTCCTTACATGGCAAACACTCTGCCATGTAAGGCCTGTGGCATTCACCACAAAGAGGTGAAGAGGTGCTGCTGGATGCTACTGGAGCGAATTCAGGGGGAGGTTCTGAATTTCAGAGTTTCAAGAATCTTTCCACTGCACCTGGGGGAAAATATGAGAGACATGAGTGACTGGAAAAGCCTGATGGGGTTTTGCCTCCTTTTTTTCAGAAGTGCACTCAAAGTCTGTCTTTGAGAGAGACCGTCGTGACTGGCTGGTCATCCCTGATGCAGTTGCATCTTATGTCTATGAAGCTGTGAACAAGGTGTCCCCTAGAACGGGTCAGTTCTTGGCTGATGCTGCCCAGACTCCAGCAGTTGTTGCAACTAGGTATGGGAAGCTCCTCTGTGCTAACGCTGCAATAGCCATGTGTGAAAAGGGAGAGGGAGGAGTGGGAGGAAGAACAGATTAATCAAGTATCTATATGGGGAGACCCAATGGGAAATGAATCAGCAACCAAAGCCTGATGTGACTACCATGGGAGTGAGGTGCTGGGAGGTGGGGTGAGGTGATATGGTCTCCTGTGAAAGCACAGGCTCTTCCCAGGGATGCACATTGTACACGACCATGCTTGTGGGGACAGCAGGTTCTGCTCTTTATTCTTGGATAGTGAGGGAGGAGGCCTCTGGCTGGTGGGGGATCAGCTCCCCTGGAAGGGTTCTCGGTGCTTCTGTCTGTGAGGGGCTCAGTACTGACTGTGCCATTGTCACTTGATGCAAATCACAGAATTGGCTCTAGCTATGCATACATATTCCTCAAGGAAGGGGAATGAGTTTCCTCACAAAAGGAAAATCATGATCACCCTAGAGACAGAGTTTCATGTAACTCATGGCACACACATGCTGCCTATTGAGGAAAGCCTCTCTAAGACTGCTGAGGAGCTCTGCGCTCAGTGACAGGCAGCGTGATATCCACAGCAGATGGAGATTACACTCATGTATTTGTGTATCTTATCACATGCACTGTCATCACCTGCAGGAACTTCCTCATCAGAGAAACAACTAAACTCAGTATGATGGCTGAAGAGCTGATTGAAAAAGTAAGGAACCTGTGGAGAAGAGTCCGAGGCTATTAGCCAGAAGAAGACAAGTCAGTGTCTCCTGATGTGAATTGTTAACACCCCGCAGTGTCCTCTTTCCTCCTGCTCCTACTACGGGCTAAGATCAGTCGATAAGACAGAATCAATGCTCCTCTTAGTGCCACTAGAGGGAACCCACCTTCAAAGACCAAAAGATGGAAGGCATCTGCTGAAGCCTCCCCCAGAAAAAAAAAAGAACACGCAGCTGGGCATGGGGAAGACAATAAGATTGTAGAGCTCTTCTGTAGCCAAATCTTGAAAATTAATTCCTCCTGAAAGGCTTGGCCATTGCCCCTCTAATAAAATAGTGTTGGTTGTTACACTTCCTTAAGTTTCTTATTTGTATTGACTATTACAAAATCACACTCACCTTGGCATTCCATTCTGCTAAGAATGTAGCTGTTTTCCACAAGAAGTTGTTTCAGGCAATGCTAACAAACCCTGACTGTTCAGGCACTTTTAACTAAGCTCAGATTCTTCTTGGGTAGAGGGGGCACTACCTGAGCATTTTTCAGGGTAGCCACAATATGACAACTGTAATCTCACATAAAGAAAGACCATGAAATTTAAGTCCTAATGATTGTGCTCCTTGGTTAGGTAAGAAGCAAGTAGGTGCACCTGTACCAAATGTATTAAGATTTCAGATAATTTGGGAAAACAAGTGCTAGTAAACTGAACTGTCCATCAACCTGAGCAGGACTTTAGAAGTGTGTTTTATCAGCTTATTCAGTGAGATTACTGAATAAGCTTTTCCAAAGGAGAAACAAGGGGAAAATGTCTCACTATCTTGACCAGTTTATGAGAAGGGCACCTATGCCCAGCACTGTCTGTGAAGGCCTGGCAGGTCCTCATCAGCCCTATATAACTGCATCATTTCAGATGCCCACGCTGGACAAAGACATTCATCTAGTTTCTCATTAAGCAAGCAGAAACAAGTGGGCAATTTGTCTGAAATCACAGTGTGAGACTGTGGCAGAGGCTAAAACAAAACCCTGCTAGCCTGAGAGCTAGAAGTCAGGTGCACATGGGTAGAACTACTGGTTTGGAGGGAGAGCATTGCTACAACTGGCAAAATGAGATTTGCCTAATGACTGCAAGGCAATGTTACTGTCTTTTTAGATACATCTCCATTTACTTTTCCCTCATAGGGGTCTAAAGCCCCAAACTTTATTCTGCTTCAGCATTACCCTTAAGTATTTGTCAGGACTTGAGAGCAGCAGTAATGACCCTCATCCATGCACTCTGCCTATGGACCCAGGAACCCCATCTAAGCTCAGGCTCTGGGCACCCAGACCTATGGCTGCTCCTGGCTGTCTTGGCTTACTGGTGGGTTTTCTTGCATTGATGTCGGACCTACACTGTAGGTAGTAGCCTCATTCCATCATTGGTTGTGCTTCTTGGATGGACCTTGGATCTGAGTCGTAGCCTTGCCTCCAGCTCTGCCTCCCGCTGTCCTGAGCAGACTCCCTGGTATGACTGAAGGGCCCTGTCACAGTTACTACCTCACCTCCACTTGGGTACAGTGGGATTGTGCCCCGGCTGAGGACATCACAACCTGTGCTTTGGTCTCTGCTGGCTCCTGAATTATCCTCCCTCTTAGAACATCCCAGCTCTTGATGCTCCCTGACAGTATTTCTAGATTATTAGGTAATCAACAATTGAATAGGGAAAGCTGGAAAAGCAGAGAAGCCCAAGGAGTAATTGAGAGATGTCAGTGTTTGGCCCTTCCCATGGAAGTGTGCAAGAAGACAAAAGAAGAGAATGGGGGTGACAGGGAGAAGCAATAGAGGAAATTGAAGGAAGTATAAGAATCAGCAGCAATTGTGCTAAAAGCTGAATGTATTTCCCCAAGGCTATCCTTTATCCCCCCTGATGGGTTTGACTATGGAAATTAACTCAAATAGATGACAAAAGGCTTATTAACAGAAAGGCTAATTAACAGATGAAGGCTATATTTCATCTGGTATCTTTCTGCCAGTCTCCATTAGCATTGGTGGGAGAACTGCCCTGACATCACATACGTAGTTCCAGACTTTTATTTTAACCTGGTCTCCACATTTTACAGAAGTATTTGACCACCTCAGGAGAGCAGGCTTTGCCATTGTTGAGCTTCAATACTCCTATTACTTGGGTAGCAATAGGGGTGGGAGATAAGTGCCCTAAGCAAGGCTTTTTCTCCAGCCTGAAGTGCTGGATGTTGAAAATCTGTCTATTCACTTCCTTTCTCAATGATCAGAGAGACTTACTGCCAGCAGTACTTGATTCTCCAAAGTTTCCTATTGCCCCAATCTGAATTTCATCTCCCAGAATCTTTGCTACTGAGAAGTTTGCTTCAGCACAAACTGAACATGCTGTGCCTGTTGTCCTGTTGGAGCAGTTTAGTAGGCTCAGTAATGCAGGAGAAATGAGTCCCCAGTGTTGTGGGGTTCGTTATTTTGTTGATTTTTTTTTGTTTCTTTAACTGTCAGTGAGATCAGTTATAATCTTGAACTTAACCACCTGTCTGGAATAAAAAGCCCTTCTTTTGCATTTCCTTTGTCCCAGCTGCTCCTTGATACTATGTGCAATCAGAATGAAGTCAGTGTCCCCATGCAACAGCAAGTTCTTCCATCTTCGGTTGCTTTACCACTTCTGCAGAGCTCTTTTGCAGGTTTCTTTATTGCTGCCTGTTTTGCTTAGACAGTCTGTGCTTCCCTGGCCACGAATGAATGTGCACATGCATATGTATTATGTAAATGCACCAGTATTTAGAGGGAGATTCAGAAAAGCGGAAGTTTGGGCAGATAAGAACATTTACCATGTGAAAAACCCAGGACATTTAGCTTTTTTGCTACTAAGATGATTTCCTACCTGCTTGGTTTGCATATGTCTGCTCAGTCTTTCTTTTTTTCCCCAAATATAACCCTTGTAGGAGAAGTCCTGCAGCTTAAATTCCTTCTTGCCCCAGGGAAGAAATACAGCTTTCTGAGTTTTCTCAGAATTGAGCTTGTTCTTCCGGTATTTCAAAAGTATTCCTTTCTGAAAGACTGAAAGTCATGACAGAGCCTGAATGTGCCCTCAAGAGTTTGGTGTCCTGGAAATCCTTGTTGCAGCCTTTTCAATCTATCTGTATGCACTGCCAAAAAGAGTAGGAAAAAGTCTGGAAAGCACAGGAGTCTCAAATTGCATTTTGAGCCTGTTGTGTGACTTCACCAATGCAAGCCAGAGGCATTTCTATATTGCACCATTGCACAGCTGGAGCAGAGCAGTACCTGGTATGAATTCCTTGCTAAAACTTAACAAAGTTTTGATACTTTGTTAAATGCACTTAATTGTATCTTTTTGCTTTTCTGCAATGCAACGTCCAGAAAATTCAAGCCAGCCACATGCTCATTAGCTGTTTGATTTTAGAATATGGTCAAAACTGAATCAGCCCATAGATCTCTGCATTCGTTTGTACTCAATCTCTTCTGATCATGTAGTTAGTTATCTATGCATTTTTATGCTTGAAAAGAAGTAAAAAGAAAAGCTTGCAGGTGGTTAATCTGCTGCACAATCTACAAAGTAGGGCAATCTACAAAGAGCAAAGTAGAAAACAGAAAATCTCCCACCGCCACTTCTGACGTTATTGGAATCACCCTTTGGTGTGTTCCTTAAAGGCAGAAACTAGCAGCCAGGACAGCATTCAGGCAGGGACCAGGTAGGAAAATAAAAAAGCTTTTTATCCCCGAAAGGATCCTGGGACAAATTCATAGGACATGTAATGAGAGGGGCATATATTTTACTCTCAAAGTTTAAATATTTCCTATCAACTCTCAGTTTTTAGTCGGACTAAACAGCTTAATCTGTAATTTCTTTCTAAAATATGTATAGAAATCACTTCCCAGGTGATGTCTGTTAGAGTTCACTGAGTGCTTCAAGATTCTTGGAGAGGCTTTGTAAGTGAAGCATTCATTTCAGTGAGATTCATGTCACAGGAAATTTCTTTGTGAGTAATCATCATTCACTTTGCAGCTTTGGAAAAGCTTGTGGTGTAACAGGTTCAACTGAGTCCATTGAAAAAAAATCTTGAGAAATATCAGGTTTCTGTTGTTTCCGAGATGGGTGAATAACCTGCAATTTTCTGCAAAAATGTCCTTTCTTTGAAAATATTTATTATGGTAAATACTTTACACCATTTTCAGTAGCTCAGAGTGTCGATGGCTTTTACATTTTCTAGTTCCCCTCACCTCTTACTTTAACTTGTTAAAATCCCTAACTAATGCTAAGGAACGCACGCCTCGGGCTCTGCACTGCTGTGAGCAGTAGCGGCTGCTTTTGTCGACAAACAGCCCAAGTCCTTCAGCAGGGGAAATCCCTGCACGGGGCGTTCTCTCCTTCCAAGGAGAGAAGGCGAGGACTGGAAAAAAAAGTCACGTAAAGTGTCTGAAACTAATGGCTGGTAGTCACACCTACACACACGGACATTTCCATCTCTAGGTACTGTATTGTTTGCCCTCTGGTGAGGGCTGCGCGGGCAGGCACAGCGAGGTGAGGGAGCGGACTAGGATGGTGTATGTTCCCTGAGGCGCAGAGCTGACACGGCCGTCTGTCAGATGGCTCTGCGCTTTCCACGGACTTTTGCCAAAGAGGCTTTTCCAGATTACTTAAAAGTAAACACCAAAATCACCAACGGGGTGCCTGTGCGTGGAGCCAATAACGAGAAGAGGCAGCACACGGACGCGGCAGGTGGCTGAGGGTCAGCGCTCCCTCCAGAGGAGGGAGGGGGTCACCGGCCACTGCCAGCGGGGCAGGAGCAGCGCCTCGGGGGCTTGGCGAGGCCGGCGGGGAATGCAAGCCTTGCGTGCCAGGTCGGCCCCGGCGGGCGGCAGAGATCAGTCAGCGCCGTTCTCCCTTTCGCTCCCCGCCCGCAGTTCCCGCCGCAGGGCGAGCACTGACTCAGAGCGGCACCGCCGCTTCGCACGCGATGCCGCGGCCTCGGCTCCCACATCCCCCGCCCCGATCCCGCCACCGCTCCAGCCCCGCTCGGGAGCGCAGGTGGGCTCGGGCACCGAGAGGTGCCTGGGAAGGAAGGCCAAGGGGGTCCCCAGCCCAGTAGGGGATGCTCAGGGAGGCGGGAGTCGGGCAGAAGTGGCTGGAGGAAGGGAGGAGCAGCTTTGCAGCCATAAAGCCGCTCTTAGGGGCGGCTGGGACAGGTAAATTGCTCTCTGCTGGGCGGTTGACCCCGGGGAACGGGAAGGGTGTTTCGGCATGGGCCGAGTTGGGGTTGAGAGGCTGCAGCTGGGACGGCGTTGGGTGGGGAGGGTTTGAATGTTGTTTCTGTAATACACAGAAAGGCAGTTTTTCGTATGTGTTTGTTCGCTTACCTGCCTGCTCAGCAGAGAGATGGGAGTTCCTTTCGCTTGGGTGTGTAGTGATCACGCTGTGCTTTGCAGACCCAATTTTTGGGGGGAAGTGATGGTGTGCCAAATTAGGTGATCCCGTGTTGCAGACTTCTTTACATTTAGATTTGAGGATGATACGGGAGTAGGTCACTTCTCGAAAATGTTTCTTTGTGAAAAGTTCCTTAAACCATTTCTGGGTTTAGCTATTCAAAAACCTAGAAAATTGCAGCACAAGTTACCTGTTTTGACAGTAGCTGTGAAAAAACTTCTTTAATAAAGTTTCTCAGTGCCATAACATGGCGACAGAGCATCAGGAACCGTCCATGTCGCGTGGGAGATGCACTAACTTGCTCACTGCCACAAAAGGAGTGTATCTGGAAATGGTTTATAAGAGCAGTTGCTATCAACCCCGAGCGGCACTGATTACTGAAGATCTTAACAGAATAAATATTTACAAGTATAGCTGTGATATATGTCAGTGAAGAGCAAAGATCGTTTATATTCATAGCTTCCTATCTCCAGGTATTGGGTTTGAGGCTGCTTTATTCTCAGAGTCCACGTGAGAGGCAAAAACTGCAGATGTGAGAGAAAATGTGTAACTGAACCAGTGTTTGGATCAAGTTCACTGATTAGAAAAACCACTTCAAGATTGTTATTTTTTTCCTAATTGTAACATTTTCCCTACTCTGCAAAGGCCCGGTTGTCTCTTGCCTTTCTCTGGGGTGATGATGTTAAAGTTCCTGCCAGTGAAGGATTGCTCCCTCGGACTCTCCCAGGTAACATTCCCCTTAGCGACGGCTTTGAAATGGCGTGCTCAGGTCGGCTTTGATGCCCGCAGAGCCCAGAACTGTAAAACAGTCGACATCTGTTTTCAGCTGTGGTCGGTTAAATGCAAAGTTTTGGGGTTTTGTTTGTTTGTTTTTTAACAAAGAAACCCACGTAAGTCAAACCTTGTTAACAGCATAGGCTGTCGTATCCTTGGTTTAATGCTCTTTTGTCAGCTTAACTGCTGCTGTAGCTGTACCTAATTCAGCATTTCAGGTCTCCCTTGTTTCTGAGCTGCTTTTCTTGGCGTGAAAGTGGGAAGTCTCCTGTTTCTCCTTTTTGGGTGTCAAAAACATCTGGAGCTCCATATAGAGACTCTAGCAATTTAAGTAACTAATTCAGCCTTCTTTTTTTTGGCAGGTAAAAGCTTGTGGTGGTTTTTAGATTTCAAAGGAGCTTTTAGTATTGTAATGATAAGGTTGACTTGATAGAAGTCCTGTTTTGTAAAAATAACTGGTAGATATTGCTGGAGGAAGCAAATGCTACTTTTACTTGGAATTACCCATTTTTCCAAATGGTACATTGATACCTCTGAAAAATAAAGATCTGTTGTATAAAATCAACACACATACACGTGATGACATGTAATACTTTACTACTTATTGAGGAACAATGTTTTATCCAAAATAGTCATTCATCTGATCAACTGTATCTGTAAAAATGTCCTTTGTCCATAGAAACTCTGTCTTTCTTCTGAGGACTTTTTATTAGTGGTTAGGTTTAAAAATTTTCCACTTCAATTGTAAGCACCTTTTGTTCTGTCATATATTATTGTGGAGGGTGCACTGGGTGGCTGAATGGGAGAGGAAAAAAAATATTTCTTTACTGAATTGACTCACTGTAGGTCAGTAATTTTTGCCAGCTCATGAGCAATGCCAGAAATAGGCTGCAGGGAATTGTCATCTGTCAATCTAGAGAAAAATGCTAGTAGCAAAAGACAAAAAGACAAGAACACCAGACACTGTTACAAGTGTTTGGGGCACCTAATTGGCAGCTAGCCACCACAGAGGGCTGGCTGGTAATGCAGACATTGCTAACTCATCCTATGTCATAGCACATAAAATCAAAATACATTGAAATAAAATAAAATTAAACAAAAATACAACAAATCAAAATATATGAATGCAGAAAGTACTTCAGTACTCAACATGCACTTGCTCCCACAGGGTACCAGGATTTATGATTGATTCCCTTGATGAAGTAAATCACAGGCCCGACTTAAATAACTGAGTAAATAAAAAAACTGGTTTTGAAGTATCTAAACTGGTATGTGAGAGCATGTCCATTCCCTGAGTGAACTATGTGGTCATTCTAATAGGTGGTTAATATTCTCAAAACCTTTGAGCTTTCCTTTTAAATGAAGGTTTGTTGCAAAGAAAGCATGTGGTTAAAGGGTAAACCTATGAGTTCAAAAGCAATTAATAGGAACCTCTGAATATATTTGCATGGCATCTCATGATATTTGGTGGATTTCAGGATAAAGAATGACCACCTACCCTTGCGGTTTTTGACAGATATATGTCCAAGATAATCTATATGTATTTGCTCTTAGTGAACCCGATGATTGCCTGCAGTATTCTCCAGCCATGCTGGTAATGCCACTTGTGTTAAAGCATGAGTTAGAATATAGGTTTGCTTTTTTCAATTAAAAACGAAGAAGGCTGCATGTCATATTTGTCCTTTCTATGAACATGAGATACTCAGTGTTAAAACCCAGTAGTATTCTACAGCCGTTAGCAGGAACTTCAGCTTTTGGCTTTTTACACTACAGTTTATCACCTTCTTGCAGCCACAGGAGAAGAGCATACACACCTTAGCAGGGGTTTCAGACATTTTTAATAGCCTCAGGATGGCTTCAGTCTCTAAAGTGGCTACAGAAATGTGTGCACCACAGCACCATCAAAACATGTTGCCAAAATGTTAGTCCTGGAAGCTATGGGATTATAAGGGTTGTTCAAGGCTTATTCTCTTCTTTAGTTAAATTTAGTCCTTTTTCCATGCAGCAGCTCTGCTCTGAAATGTCCTCATGCTCTTTCTGTGCAGCTTAGCACCTCTTTATCCATAATGCCCTGGTTGGTTATAAGGAGAACATGTGTTTCTTGAAAGCTGTCAAGCTTTTCCTCTTACCCACAACACTTCTATAGGTGGTGTGATTATACCCGTGAAAGGTAGCTCCCACGGGTTCAAAGACAGGCAAAACCAAATATGCACATCTCTCTTTTTTTAAAATTTTTTTTAATGGTTTGAGTGTTTTGCTCTGTGTGAGGCACGGGTAGATGTTTCTGTGGTTCCCAGAGGAGGGAGGGTGAGGAGTGGGTGACAGGGGAAATGGTGGTGTGGTCACGCGGTTGTTCAGGCAGTGCATAGAGGGAAGTCAAGTGAGTGGTCAAGTCAGGTGCACTATACTGTAGATGGTAAACATCTGTGGGGTATTTATTTATACACAGCACTTCTCAGTAGAAAAAACTGCTCCTTGCATTTAAAGTCTGACTTCCTGGACATTTACCAGTTTTAAAGCTAGACTGAAATTTTGGATTGATTTAAAAACCACTGACCAAGTTTCATTCTCCAAGCAGAGTGCCACACAGTTTCACAAACTGGTTTTCTTTGCCTCAGATTGAGGGTAAAAGAAAGGGCATCCTTTGGGGAACAGCTGTTCTTTTATACTCATATTAACTAGTTTTGTCACTGTAGAAAGAAAGAGGGAATCAGATTTTGGGATCTCTGTGGCACTGTAGAAGACAGAGGTGTGGGTTTTTTTCTAGAACTGACTAGTGACTTTTGGATGCATCCAGTTATTTCCTGATATTACTGAATCCATTGATTTTTGAAAAACCTGCTGTTTAGAAAGTGAGTAATCAGCCCTTTTTGCATATCAGTGCTTTGCAAAGGATCTGAAGCAAGGCATTTACAAGTGAAAGCCTCTGAATTTACTAATCACTTTGGGGGAAGCATTCTCTTTCAGCACAGATTCTTACCTTACTTTCCCTGTGCCCTGCTCTAGTCCCCAAAGCAGCAAAATGTAGTCCAAATTTCAAGAGAAACATTTGCCTCTTCTTTTTTGAGATCTGTTGTTGAGATGCCTCTTGTAAAATCCCATGTGGTCTAGAAAATATGAAAAGTAAACAGTAGAGGAAGTATGTTCACTTCCTAACTTAGTGGGAGCTTCTGACTAAGAATGTGGTCTCATACTAATAAGGAAACTGTTTTGAAGTTTGAAAATATGTATTTTGGTCACAATGCATTATTTAGGTGACTGATACTGATAATGTTGCGTGCTCTCAAACCATAACATGTGGCCTCGATTTCCAAAGCTGCTGCAATCTGTTACAGAAACATAGGTGAGGTGAACTGGGAAAATAAAATCAATTCATATTTAAAAATAAGTATCAACCCAAGCAGCCTGGCCTTGGGCAGGACTTTTTTACCAACTCAACTTCCACTCAGGTGGAAGACTGTCTTTCGTCTTGAATGCTGTTAGTTTCCAATGCACTTGGTTTCTCATCTCCTATATTTTGCATTCTTTATGAACTCAGATCTTAGCTGCCCAGATGTTTGGAGCTAAACTCCCTCTGACTTTTACTGAGACTGGAGTACTCCAAAGCCTCCTGTCACTTGCAGCAAGACTCCAGCAGGGTATTGAACACCCACATCTGCGAAGTGAGCAGACGATTGGGCTGTTATTGAAACCTGAAGTGCACTAATTGCAGGCTTTGTGGTCACTACTTTCTGTTCTTCACCAGCCATGTAACGTGCTTCTCAACTGGGTGGAGCCTTTTAAACAAGAGAAGAATCATAGAATTGTTTAGGTTTGAAAAGACTTTTAAGATCATTAAGTCCAACTGTTTCCCCTAGAAATTTTGGGACATGTAATGAACTGTGCTCACAGCTTGTAAATCTACTCAGAAGTTCCTGCTGACCCCATGAATGCAAGTGATCATACAGGGATAACAAATTAGTATTCCAATAGTATGTAACTGTTAAAAGTACATGTAAGTGTCCCCACCGCTGAGCTGACATCTCTTTGTACTGTATGCCTTGCAAACACCTGAAAAAAAACCCTTCTTTTGTCAACGACCTTACTATTCCTGTGCAGTAGTCAACAAACATATAACCGCAACATCTTTGCAAAGTCAGGAAACGTTCTTTTTGTAATTCACCCTATTTGAAACCCGAGGCACTGCTTATATTCAATCTGAAGCTATTCCCTGTGTGACTTTTTCCTCAGTTCTCTGCAACTCAAAGTTCCATTTAGCTGCAGTGCAGTGGTCAGTGTTAGCACATCTGGTGCTGAAATGAAGGTTGCAAAAATTCTTTGCCTATTTAAAGTAACCATCAGGTCTGGATACGATTTTTTTTTTGTGTTGAGATGAAATACTCTATTTCTGAAAAAATGCTGATTCACTCCAGCCAAAATGGAGACTAAGAGATGCATCTAACAGGGTCCTGATTTATATCAAGAAGCAGAGGCACTTCAACTGTGATTATGCACTTCTTATGAAAGTGCACCAACCTCTAGATTGTTGGGGGTAGTACTGGTGGTGTAGCTGTTTTCATTAAAAACCTCAAAAGATCTTGATTTCATTCCAAGGCAGTACAAAAGCATCTCTGAAGTCATAAAAATGTTTGTGGTGGCAGATGAATGTTCCCATCCAGATCTGCTGACAGGTTTTCTAGTAATGCTTTGCTACTTTTTCATGACAATGAAAGCAGAAGTTAAATTCCAAAAAGCCAAACCATATTTCTTAGCAGCAATCACATTGAATTTATTTTAAAATAATGGAAGTGGGAGAAAAAAACCCAACAATCCAAATTACTTACCAAGGTCTTCGGCAGGTGTCATATCAGAATTGCACCATTTCCATTTCACATAGTAAACCAATTTACAGTCATTAAATTCTTTTAACATGCATAAAATAGGCATCCTGTTATATTACTTAAGCCTATCACGTTAAATACTTTCAATCACAATAATTTTGGTATCATCCTATGCTGTATTAGTGCTAAAAAACAATCAGTATTAACATGGAATAGCAAAAATTCGAGAAGTTAGTTTGTTCAAGCATAGGTTGTCTTTTCTTTGAAAAAATAATTGAAAATAATGTTTTCACTGTTCTGAAAATGTCAAATAGATCTACAGTTCACAAGAATATAAAGTACACTCTTTTGGATGAAAGTCTAAAACAATCTGATGAGTTTTCCTTTGCTGACTTAGTTGCCACTTTTGTTTTTTGGTTTGTTTTTTTTTTGCTCATGTGGAGCATTTGCTGTGGCATTTATATGTGATTCTCTTCAAGTGTAGCAATATTTATCAAGTTTATTATTTGCCAAATGCCTGTACTACAGCTTGAGGCAGGAGCTCTTGATACATTTCCTTAGTCATTTTTCCGATTTTATCTGGTATTTTGAAGTATTTAACAAAGAAAGAAAGAAAGAAAACGGCAGCCTTAGCAGAATTATTTAAAGTCTTGTAGATAGATAGATAGATAGATATCTTCCAAAGATGTTGTACAGCTTTGGCTGGGAATTGAGGAAATAATGAATTAGGCTGACTTACTGAATTTTTTTTGTAATAAAAATCATAGCTCAGTTGAAATGCAAATCTTAGGCTTATTTTTGTAAAAAAAATATATAAGTCTCTTGTTATACACTACTAAAGGTAGAGAGAAGATAAGATTGAGAAGAGACAGTAGTTTTTGATGATCACTGCAAATAACTTTAAAATTTGAACTGACACTGGTCTGATTTTCAAACATGGAAGGTTTGAAAACACAGTTGGTGCTTTTCATGCAATTGTAAGCCTGAAAAAGGAGTTTGGCAGCTACGTGTAGAAAGAAAATAAAAATCTTTTAGAAGAGGTAGTGGTGGAGAAAAAACTGCAGGGGAGGGGAGAGCAAAGAGCTAGTGTGTGTTTCTGTAATACCACCCTTGTAGCCCAGGCACATATCCCAGTACCTTACTGGGTGCCAGAGAGCACAATGCCACCAGCAATTGCTAAAAGATACTTTTGCCTCCACAGATCCTGTAGTGCCAGCTCTCCACCTGCCCCAGTGAGGTTTGCTCCATTACCCAGTGGGTCCAGTATGGAACTGGCTGGGGAGTTGGGCAAGATGTCCATGCCTTGGTTTCTAGGTTTGCACTGCCATTGAGTGAGATCTGCTTTCATTTCTCTGCGTGCACAACACAGCTCAACTGCAAGGATCAATAAAGAATGCAAATACCAGGATTTATTTGTAACACTCAAAATAGTCATTCTCATTTACAGATGTTTAGAAAATACAGAGGTGTGAAAATAAAAGCTATGGTGAATGGTACTCGTGCTGTAGTTACATCAGAGGGATACCCCTTCCGTCATTCAGACTCCAATTTTTTTGTTGTTGTTATCCAGAGAGTAGTCAGAACTTCAGGCTTTACCCATTTCTCTGTTTTCATTAATGACATTAGCTGGTATAGCTGTCTTTCCTTTGAAGCCTTTTAGTAGGTTTGCATGAGTGTAACCATTCACCCTGGAACTCACCGTGTCCTTTTACTTAGTAGGAGGTACTGACTCCTTACTTCTGACCCAAGCAGTCAGAAATTGTGTCAGGTCCTCAGAAAAGTCTTAAAAAGCACAAGTGTGCTTTTGATGGTCTTTTTCTTTTAAGAAAAAGGTTAAATGCAGGACCTCTTTTGCTTGTCTTCTGGTTTCTCTGCCTTCAAGTTATCTTCTTTTTTTACTAAAATCACAGGAGCTAGACACTTTACTCATTTTGATTAAAACTAAAGATTTAATGCCATAATAAGAAGCTGAGACTTAAAATGCACAGGGCTTAAATTATAAGAACTGGTAACACACAAATTCATTAAAACACTGGATTTCTAAATTCAGAAAAACTCCAAAAAACCAGAATTGATTAGGTTAGTTTGAGAACATTGTGACGTTTGTGGGTATGCTAGGAGCCAAAAAGAAACACTTGTGTTGGGTTTGTTGCACAGAATAAAAACCTATATACATTTAAGTTCAGAGCTTTTCTTGGAGCGGCTTTGATTGAATCACACAATTCTTTTCTGTTGTTTGTAGCATTTGTGCTGGGGTTCCAAGGTAAGTCTTTCCACCTGAAGCACTGATTGCATTACACTTGCACCTCTGTCTGTGTTGCTCATTTCTCTTTTTCTTTTCCTGCTATCTTTGGAGAGAGAAGTCCCAGCTCCCAGTCACAGGGACACAGAGCGCTTCCTCTTCCTAGTAGCATACTCCCCTGCCCCAAAACTGGATAAGGAATGGCTGAGGCGAGTGTCCAGAGTATCAGAGTTGTTGCTGCTGCTGCTGATTTTCACCCGTGGGCACAGGCACTGGAGCATGGCTCTGCGGATATAGCTGTCAAAGCAATAGTAAATGAAAGGGTTGGCACAGCTATTGGCAAAAGCAAAAGGGCTGCTCACCTTCATGCCCACTTGGGCAACCATGTTGGAAAAACAGTCAGACTGCTTCAGGAGTCCCAAAAGAATGGCCATAAGCTTGAACAAGTTGAAGGGAACCCAGGAGACAACAAAAGCCGCCACTACAATGAAGACGATCTTGATGGATTTTCTCAGTTTCTTATCATGTTTCCTAGTCTTCTGATAATGCACACAGAGTCTCTTGGTGATAGAGCAGTAAAAGGTTAAGATACTCAACAGTGGGAAGAAGAAGGCCAGGATTAAAAGCATCAGCGATGCAATCTGTTTGGTTTCTGTCATGGCTTTGTCTTTGCAGTAAGTCTTTCCATATTCCCTCTTCAGTTCTCTGGACAAAAGGGTTGGCACCCCCAAGCAGCAGGATAACAACCAGACACAGATGCAGAGTGCTCTGGAATAGGATCTTGTTCTGATCCGTCTAGCGATAGAGGGGTGCATGATAGCCAGGTATCGGTCAGCACTCATA
Organism: Neopelma chrysocephalum; assembly: GCF_003984885.1. Lineage (NCBI taxonomy): Eukaryota > Metazoa > Chordata > Aves > Passeriformes > Pipridae > Neopelma > Neopelma chrysocephalum. The sequence continues at coordinate 11,706,400 of NW_020897715.1, forward strand.
CAAGTGAGGAGGAGGATGCTGCAGTACATGTTGACTGAGATGACATAGGAACTGGCTTTACAGAGGAAAGATCCTACCCTCCAGCTCCCGTCTGACACCTCCTCGTCCACCCAGAATGGCAGCGTGATGAGGAAAATGAAGTCAGATGCAGCGAGGTTGATGATAAAAACGTCAATCAGCCTCTGGACCTGTCGCTTGAAGACCAAGGCTACAATCAGGACTGCGTTGCCAACAATGCCCACCAGGAACACAGCAGTGTACAGGATAGGGAGGAAAGTAGACATATATTGCAGGTGCTGATACTGGCAGCTGTCCTCGTAGTAGTAGTCATAGTTGAAGGTGACTGTAGGCACAGATGAGAGCTGGCTGGGTTCCATTTCTGGCCAGGCTGTTCTCATCCCTGATCTGAGGGAGGCTCTGAGCTACCCTGCCCTTCCCTTCAAGGTCTTTAAAAACATTTTATCGAGTGAGGGGGGAGGAGTGGAGGGAGGAGGAGAATAGTGGTTTTGTGGGGAGATAATTTATATACTTTTAACCAACCGCATAGGCAACAAATAAGCAACAAGTCTCTGATTAGTCGAAACTTTGTCTTCAGAATAAACACTTGCAGCTTTTTTTAAAAATCAGGTTTAATTTTACTGATTCTATCTCAATTTTGCATTTGCCCATGAAAGCAAACGAGGTTCAGGTTTTGCTTTTTTTTCTTTTGGCGGGAGGGAATGTAGTTTTCAAGATTCTGAACTTTTTATTTTTTAGCACAGGATATTGGTAGCTTGCAGAGATTTGAGATTGTACCAGCTCAGAAGAAGTCAGAGAACAGTGAATTCGGGTGTCACATTCTTTATCTATACTCAAAATATTTTGTATAAACTGCTTGTCAGGGCAAGTTCAACTTTCCTGAGACTTGGAGTTTTTTATTTTACTTGTTCATTTATGGTTGTTGTTTTCTCTTGAGAGTTATCTTATATGAAAACATACAGGGAGAAACACTTAAAACTACTATATCCTTTCTGCACTGTAGTTGGTTGTTCTGTATCAGTCCCAGGCTCTTTGCTGCCCTGCCAATGCCCCCCTCCCGCCCTGCAGCCCCTCCAGTTCCCCTAGACATGGACTCCCACACCCAACTTGATGAATGTGTTAGAAACTTAGAGAATATTAGAAACTTAGAGAACAGTTTTCCAGAGTGTCACATATTCTCCTGCAAATTGAAACTTGATTTGATGCTCCCATCCCCCTCACAGACTTCCTTATCAGCCACAGTCCTGGACTCCAGAGCAGTAGTTTGTTCCTTCTTCTTCTAAATGCAAAGGCTGCATGGCGCTTAAGCTGTTCTTATATACAGTGCTTGCTTCCCTTAAAGAGCTCTGATTTCCTTCATCTTTCATTTGTAGTATCTGTATCACTCCAGCTGTGACTTACCTTACAGACAGCCCTTTCAGCATTGCATAAATCAAATGGAAATTCTCATTTTTTAAACTACTGAATTCATTACAGATTTGTCAGTGCATACTAATTTGAAACCTCTACTATTGGTCGTCATCATCCTTCCTCTCTTCTGCAGATAAATTAATTTTCTCCTTCCTCTCCCTCCCACCTGCATGTTCACAGACCGGCACTTCTTCAGGATTCTCAAAGCTTTCAGGAAATTGCCTACTGGTGCAGGCTCCAGCCCTGAGCACATAGATTGCATCCGCGTGTGTCTCCACAGGCAAAGAGCAACTGCAGATTGTATGGGCAGCAAATCAGTCCCTCCAGCACACTCTGGATGCACTCAGATTCACACTCTCAGTGCTCAGGTTATGTGCTCCTGTGCAGCAGGTGCCTGGTAGGCTTCCAGGCACCTGGAAATACAGCCAGCTGATGTTAAAAACTGGCTGCTGGATGGAAGGATATTTAGGTGGGCACTGTCTCTTGTGTATATGTGCTGATGTCTAATAAGGAGCTAGTTATATACAACTGCCCTCCTATCAGTAGGGCACTAGTGGACTCTAGCCGACTATTTTTAATGGAATGTGTAAGGATTTACTTAGTGAGGGCAATTCAGCCATCACAAATTCTGAAAAAGGATCAAGGTGTATAAAAACACCCCGGATTAGATTAGTGATTTGTATGCCACAGATGTAAATGTGAACCTGTAAGGAAGAATAGGCTAAAAATCATCTTGCCATCTCAACTTGGGTGTAACCGTTCACTTTAAAAATAACTGTGTCCTCTTCCTAAGTAGGAGGCAGCAACCCTTTTTAGTTAGTCCACTTGTGAATTAGAGTAAAAATAACATTCCATGGATTTGTAAAATGCCTCATTGCTATTCTAGGAGTAATCTCCTGCATCTGATTGCCTAAAAGACAATTCTTATTTTCAAGGCAAAGTAAAAGTCTCTTCCGTGGTGCTGAAAGTGAGCAGATACTATTGCTGCAAGTCTTTTTGTCTATGAGACTTGTCACAGGTCAGTTACAGCATGGATTTATGTGCCAGCTTATTCTTTCCCTGGCAAAGCTGACAGAAGGGAATGCAGATCAAAATTCGTAAAACTCTTAAAATCAGGTTGGGTTGAGGACATTGTGATTTGTACGTGACAGATGTAAGTGTAAACCTGTAAGAAAGCACAGGCTAAAATTCATCTTCTCACCATCTGAAGATTACAAAAGATATAGCGAGTTTCCAGACAAGACTTGTGTGAAAGTGCAGGAGTAGCTCACAGTTTACAGAAATTATGTTTGGTGTATTCAGTGCAGAGGTGAGTTTTGTGTCATCTTTGCTTATTTCTACTTCAAGGAATGTGTTTCAGGCTTTTTCTTCCCAGGAGCCCTGGGAAATAGATGCATTCTCTTTCTATTAGTACTAGAGTAGAAGATCAGCTGAATCCTACAGTCTGTGATATTGATTCACTGAGGGTATCACGTAGGGTCTTACTCTTCCCAGAGCTCACTTCCCTGAGGTAGAGCTAAGCTCTCAAAAATACTGAGTACATCGAAATTCCCCTCATAACACTCTCCAGGAAGCTCAGCACGTAACGTCCAAAGATCCAAGAGATGTGGTGAGATGTTTTATCATCAAGAGAAAGCCTCCATCCTCTCCTCGCTCTTTTAGATTTCCACAGAATTTTTTTCCTCATAGACTTTGCCAGATGCATGTGAACTCTTTTCCTGAACAAAATTCTCTGCTGAAGAAAACAGCTACTGGCTTGGCTTGGGTGTATGTTCTTCCATTTGGGATACCCATCTTGTCCAGCCCTTGACACAGGTCTGAAAAAATGCAGCCGCTGGGTGCTGACTAGTTTTGAACCTGAGAGTGAACCTAAGGCTTCTGTAACCAGACACTCAGAGTAGCTCCTGGGATCATGGCCTTGAATTTGGCCAGTTCTGCTTTAAAGAGCATTGGTCTACTATGGTCCTGCCTTTCTCAAAAGCACCTGTGAAATTTGTCATGGCAGTATCTGGACCATTCCTTAAATCTTCCTCATAAGAAATGCTGAGGTATTTCCAACAGTAGCAAGGGAAAAGATTTCATGTCGTTGTTCACAGTTCTGTAGTGCTTGCCATACACGTATTGCAGGCAGGTAGCCACCTATTTTTGTGACAAAACCCATAAAAGAGCTGCGCAGCAGAACTATCAGCACAGGAAGTATGCAGGATTGTTGATTTAGTTTGTTACACACACCACCTCCCCCTTACAAATTTCTGCAATTGAAGCATTTCAGGTAGCGAGGAGTGAGTTTGTTTTTTGTGGTTCCTTTTTATCTTTTACATTCTCTGTTTTACTGATAGTTCAAATGTGGTCTTATTCCAGCTTGTATATGCACTTTTATACAAGTACAGGCATCTAGATAAAATAAGCTGTGAGTCTGTGAATTATTAATGATGATAAATGCTGAGAAGGACAGAAGTTCGTTTGGCTGTAAAAGAAAGTGTAGTAGTTTCTAAATTATTGTGCCTCAAAAATATGTAAGGAATAGAGATTTGCAGACCTAATTAAAAAACAACCCAAAAAACACACTAAATTGGCTGAAACTGCCCTACTATGCCATAACCAGTTGAAGGCAAGCTCAGAGGTGACTAGTGAATGATAACGAACACAAGTTTCACCCCTCAACAAAGAGAAGAGGCTGTAACCAATTCAGTTAAAATCATGGGCATTGAGACAACGTATTGCGATAGGTTGAAATAGTTCCATGCTGAGAGTAGTGGTCTACAAAATGCAGTGCAGGAAGAAGATATTTTTTGTACACTTAATTTTAAAATATTTATTATCTCCCCCTTTATAGTTTATATTTTTGTATATGTTTTATAATGTACATAATCTATTGGTACAGTAGTAAATTTATATAATTCTAAAAAATATATACATATTAGAGGGGTGCCTGCTCACAAACTTTTTACAGATGAGGTGCATGATAAAAAGGTTTGGAGACCATGGACGTAAGTGAGTATAATTAAAATGCACCAGTGCTACTCATGGTATTTGGAGGAAGTGCATCTAGAAGGTCTTCTCTCTGTGAAAATTATAATTACAGTAGGATTTTCTTATCCTACTGTGTTCTGTGCCATAGTAGGAAAAATAAAGAAGGCAGAAATTAAGTGGACAAAACTGTATAAGGAAGTCTGAGACAAATCCATGGGATTTTCTGCTCCCTCTGGCTATGTAAAATGCTCATAGATGGTGCCTAAAACACAAAAACTAAAACTGCCTTTTTTGTTATTACAAAAGGAACATTTGTTGAGAGATGTAATATCTTGTAAATTAATGAGTAATATTGGAAAAAAGACAGACTTTTGAACACCTTTTTCAGATCTGAATCAATAATTCCTGAAGTGAATGTGATATATGAAGGGGTTTTTTCTCTTCTCATCCTATATCAGCTTCATTTAATACAGATGGTGCCACCTCCTACAAATACTTACTTATTTCCTTAGACCGTGAGAAGAAAAATGACAAAAGTTTTGTACTAAACAATTTTTTTTTTTGCAACATACTGGGGGTTTGTTTGTCTTCCTTGCAGCACTCTGATGTTAAACTGTCTGTCACTGCCTGAGAACTTACTAATGCACATGATCCAGGTCTTCTATCGAAGATACTTCACTTTTACAAAAAGCAGAAACAACATTTAAGCTATAGCCCTCAGCATTATTCTTTTCACGCTTTCCTGTGCAAACTACCATGGTTTCTGGACACTAAAGCAAACTTTTACTCTTATAACCTTTCCAAATGATCCTGTTCTGTAACTAAACTGATTGGCCAATGGTTCTGCTGAGGCAGACTGAAGTAGTGTGAAAAAAAGAGAAAAAGAAAAAAGATTGTTGTTGGCAAGGAATGACCCTGTGCGTTCATTTGTAATGTTTTTATTGGGTTACTCGTAAAATATGGGAGGGTATTTTTCCAGGAAAAAAAAATAATCCAAGTGAAATTTGGAGGGATTATTTGAATTTAAACAAATAAAATGAAAATGAAAACACATCTCTTCCCTCTGGATGCTTTTCAGCAGGGCAGATTATGAAAAAGAAGAGGCCACTGTAATCGAATTTAATAACAAAAGTAGCAATGGCTACAAAATTTTCCAGAATTGATTCTCATTTTTACAAAATTAGATCGTTTAGGAGAAAAACCTATAGACTTGCCAATGTTAGATAATTCACTATGACTTACAGTAAATGGTTCCAATTATCCTATGGCTTAGAATATGGACAGGTTTTGTTTTTTTCCTTTTACCATTTTCTAGCTTCAATCTCTGATCGTTTTGTCAGGTATACAGAAAGAACTGCTACTGATTTTTTTGTTCCCTCTTTCCATTACATGTATTTTATGGTGTTGCAACTCCTTAGTTCAATAAATTAACTCCTTAAATAAACTCCTCTTCTATAAATTAAATTGACTGACCTTCTGTGATATATTTCATTGAGAGAGGTTTTCTAATTGCTCAGTGATTTTCACATACCTTTTTCGGTTTATCTCTACTTTATCAACATGTTAAAACTAGACATGCTATTTCAGCACCCACCAGCAACTCCAGATGTGATACAACTTCTTTCCTCCCTGTTATGTCTCAGTTTATACATCTGAGTTTGCAGGAAAGTTGGGGTTTTTTTGGCCACAGCACTATCTTGGCAGTTGGTAATTCACCAACATTTTTCCTTTTCATTTTGTGCTTCCCAGGATAAAGTCTCATGTCAGTGAGCCTCCAGTCATTGCTTTTAAATTAATGAGCTCATCACTGACCTTATTGAAATGCATGTTTGCTTGCCCCAGCTGCGAAATGATCAGGTCACCCTGCACCAGTGCCCTCTCCATGTCATTATTTACCCTTCCCTCAGGCCTTGTGTCATCTGTGAGGTTTATCAACAATGCTCTGCTTTCTTCCAGGCCCTCGATAAAGACGGTAAGTATTTTGGAGTCTAGAATAAACGCCAGTCAGACCCCAAAATACATCCTTGCAGACAGTTACATTATGAGGTGTTGGTGAGACAGTTCCTTGGTCTGGAAAGGTGGGGTGTATAGACAGAGGTTTCTTTAGTATAATATTACTTCCAGTACTTTTTTTTTAATTAAAAAATCTTTTTTTGCACCAAGTCAGAGAAGTTTCTTCTATCACTGCTTTCACCTTTGCCATCCTAACTTCTTACGTTGCTTCAAAAATGCTTCCTCGCTGTTCTGGTGGAGGAGTTGGTTGGGATAATTCCCCAGAAGGTCCTCAGTGGCGTGAAAACCTGGGATTTTTCTGGTTTTTCTGAGTATTTGTTTGCTAGTTTGGGGTTTGTAAAATCAAAACTGGGTGGGGTGATCTCTCAACCAGGGGAGTTGTTAAACACGTTTAAGAGTTCTCTTGCAATTCGAGTGGGTTCATGTACCAGAGAAATGTCCAGTTTGGGGCGTGGAACCAGTGTTGACAAATTTTTGCAATTTTTACTGAATTTCCTTTTTTTTTCCTTTACTTGGTGTTTTCCCAAGTCCTTCCTTTTTTTTACAAGCACTCAAGCAAAATAGAAATAAATAGAAAGGAGGTCGTAGCCAGGTGGGGGTAGGCCTCTTCTCCCAGGTAAGTAGCGACAGAAAAAGAAAACATAGGCCCAGGCTGCACCTGGAGAGGTTTAGGACGGACACGAGGAGGAATTTCTCCACAGAAAAGGGGCTGGATGTGGGAATGAGCTGCCGGGCGCGGTGGTGGAGCCGCCGCCCGGCGCTTCCGGAAGGGGGCGGCAGAACTACATGGCCCAGGGTGCCCCGCGCGGGCGGGCGTGGCGGGCGGAAGCGGGGCCGGACCGGGCCGGGCCGGGGGTGCGAGGCGGCGGAGGCGGACGGTGGGTTCTGGGAGCGGGGCTGTTCCTGGCGGTGGGACGGGGCAGAGGGGTCGGGGATCGGGGCGCTTCCCTCGCGTTGGCTGCCAGCCGGCGGCTGCCGCCCCCTCGCGCGGGGCTGTCGCCTGTGAGGCCCGAGCCCCCGGGGGTGGTCGCGCCCTGTGGAGATGCCCGGCCAGCCCGGCCCTGTGCTGGGCTGGCCCTGGTGCAGCAGGTGGTGAAAAACCCTAGAGCTTTTCAAGTCATTTTTCCCTCCCCTTCATTTTTTTCCTTAATGAATAGCACTGAGAGGTGTCCGTTTAGTAATTTCGGAGTTAAGTAATTGTCTCCAACCATTCGGTTTACTCTCTGCTTCTAGATCACTTGTTGTGAGCTGGTGGTGTGGAAGGAGCTGAATGAATGGCACAGTCGAGGCAGAAGGGAAGTTTGCGTTTCGTGCTCTCTGCTGGCCACAGGATACAACCAGCGTTGTGCCTCTGAAGCCACCTGGAATCATTGGAGCTGCGTGTCCTGAGGGACTCCTGAGGACCGCCGAAGGTAAAAAAGTGTTTGGTAGCAATCTTTCCTAACCTTCTGTTCCCCATATTAAAAGGATGATCCTGTTCGGTGCTGTTGCCAGCTCTCTCACCACATTTACACCTTCTTGTAGGCCTTCTCCCTAATCCCTTCTTCTAAAGAGCAGTCAGGTTGCAAGCATGTTTCCTGAGAGAATGCCAGTGGACGCAGCCTCCCTCTTTGGTGATGTCACCTAACAGGAGTTTTTTAAATGTGGTGGCCCACTGTTGGCTGAAAGGAGTGACCACAGTAACAAGATAAAAATCTTCATGTTTTTGTATTCCCTTCTGCCATGGTACAGTAACTTCTTACAAAAGCTGTCCATTCTTCAGTCTTAAGTTGATTTTTTGCCAGAATACTTGTTTTTGTTCTGTTCCATATTTTTTCTCTTTCAGTTCTATTGACTTGCCCCCTTTGTTTCCCCCCCGCCCCAAAGTGCGTGCATCCAGTCATTCCTTTGAATGTTGCTGCCAGTTTGGCCTTTGCCTTCTCTTTGTGAGGTGGACTTTTACAATTTTTACATTTTGCTTCTTTAATAGTTACGATATCATGTGAAGCACTTCTGCCTGTTTACAACTGCCTTGTGTTGTCTTAGATTCGTTGCACAGCTTAGTTGCAGCCATGACTTGTTTGAAATAGCCTCTGCTGTTAGAGTAAAATGTGCTGGCAGTGCTATATGAACAAACCTTCTGTAAAACAATGAAGGGTCTTGCTGGCAGCCTGTAAAGACAAAATATTTTTATTTGTAATCAATCTTTATGTCTTTACAATTCATGTCATCTTTGGCAGTAATGTTATTTTTTCGCAAGTAAGTTTATTCCAAAGCACCTCCTACACATTGTTCTGTACAGAACCTTTTACAAAGTGTGGCATAATCCTGTGAACGTGCAGTGTCTTTCTTCATGGTCTTCTCTGGTAACTATTTCTTACTGACTGTGCTTGCCACTGCCATTGAGCTCTGCCTGGGGCTGGGCGGAGGGTTCTACCTTTTAAAAGGACACTTCGTTTAAGTGGGAACGTGTCAGCTGTACAGGAAGATGCATTGGATATACACAATGAATGGGCAGGGTAGTCAAGTCTACTGCATAGACTGTGGCAGGAAAAACTAGTTCAAAATTTGCCTGAAGTGTTGTGGAGTTCTTAATCTTTTCTGTAAGCAGTTGAAGTGTTAGGTAGAAGCATTGAGGGGACCTTTGTTGTAAGGAATTGGGGATGTGCTCATGCCTTTGCACTGTCTTGTCCATACTGAAAATCTACATATGTTTTTTGGGACAAATGCCACATGAAGCCACCCGCTAGATTTTGGGGTCTGTAGCCCCATTAGCTGCTCTCTGCCTGTGCCTGGAGTTATATTACAGGGATTGAACGTCCGTAGATTGCTACATCCCTTTAAGCAAATGGATAATAAACACTGGGCAGTGCTTTAATTTACTGTTTGGTGATTAACCCTTCATTTTGCTTATGATCTGTTCTTGGTTGCCAACTGGCATCGGCTCTGCCAAGTCCACAGTATGCCAGCAGAGAGGAGGCTGGTCAGAGGGATGTGGTCGTGTTTTAATGGTGGTCTGATAGGAGCATTTCCAGCACTTGTGTTCTGCACCAGGCAGCAGGGATTTGTATCTGAAAGTAAGATTTTTGAGTCAGTTCTTTTCTTTCTGTATGTTAGGCACAAAGTTGATAGGGCTTTGTTATTATAAGCATTTATTGAGCATTTGTTATTATAAGCATTTATATTGAGAGGCAGTGACAGCAGATCAGTGGCCCAATAATGTCCTGTTTACGTTCTTTTTCGTTAGACACCACTCTGAGGATGGAGCTTGTAGGTTCTTGTGATCCTTCCACCCAGAGAGAGCCCTTTCTAAAGAGAGGAGTCTGTTGCAGAGGGTTCCTCTTGCAGTGAATGTGACTGCAATAGAGTGGAAAATCCAGACCAGCCTGCTCGCCAGCCTGTTCTGCTGCTTGCTGTGAAAGTGGGTTCCTGGAGAATCTGCTCAGCTCTGAGCTCAGCTGGGCAGGAGCTTTGGCCCTGAAGGTGCCACATGCCCTTTTTGCTTCATGAGATGTTTGTGAAGGGGAGGGGATCCCTCAGTGAATTCAGTGGTGGGTGAATGGTGAGGCCAGATCTACACAGCAACGTGCTCTCTCCCTATCCCGCTTATCCCACACCCTGTGTTCCTTGAGCTAGATGCTGGGATATCAGAAGAGAATGGAAGTACGTAACCAAGATTTAAACACTGCACAGAGAATTTGCTTCCAAGTCTGGTCTTGATTGTGTGTTTTCTGGATAAATAAGCCTGGATACGATGTGTTCTCCCTCTCAGTATTTAAGTTAGCTTATAAAAGTTCACAGCTTGTGGATTATTATTTAAGTGGAGTTGTGGTATGCAAACTTTGCAGTATTTTAAATGGGTGCTTCTTGTCAGTTCACCAAAAATCAGTCCTATTCATGCTTGTTGCTAAGGATGCAGTTCAAAGATGGATATTACAAGGAGTGTGCCTCATTTAATATGCAAATGAAGCATAGGGAATGATATGGGTACACATAATTTCTCCTCCTTGTTAGGCAGTTTCAGATAAATAGAGGAGCAGACGGAAGGAAAAAGAAAAAGAATGGTATTGTTAACAGCAAACATTGATGCCTTTGAAACTCCCTGCTTTAGTTTGCACCTCGTTTCTTAGTTCAGAATTTCTTACTGGCAGGTCTGACTTGAGCACTGGTGTCTTTCCTTGAGAACGTTGAGTTTTAAGGCACTTGCTGTTTCCAGTTGCGGTTCAGTCACTTGCAAAGAAACTAGACCAAAATATTTTGATCAAAGTATGTGGGAGAAGGGAGGTAGAGCAAGCAATGGACAAGAGCTGATTAGATAGTAGCTCCTGCCACCGGCCTAGCTGCCGAGTTAGCTTCCATTGATTTTTTTTTTTTTTCCTTCTGGCTAGTGCATCAAGCCTGATTCATAGTAATCCATAAATTTAATCAAGCACAGAAACTGCATAAGAACAACAGGCATCTGAGAGGAGTCGTCTGGTGCATTGCATTATCTGCAAAAGATTTCATGTGTTACCAATCACTTGCTCATTAAAGTCACAATATTGTCATAAGTGTGTGGTATTTGTATTTTCCCATGCCTCCTTTCACCCCGAATCCATGCCATTTGTGAACACAGCCCTGCAAAGGAGAGCATAAATGACCCCTAATAGAAGGAGGCAGAGCAAAGTCCTTGTGGGAGCATATGGAGGCCTTTCAGTTTTATCACCTTATTCCCATGGAGCAGGGCACCCTCCTGCATTGCTGTAGTTCTTCAGAAATATCACAATATGTATTGTGGCATTAGTGCACCATTTACCATAACTTCAAATTTGTCTTTCAGTGCTTCCTTCATGTTCTGTCTCTAGTGCCTAGATGCATTTCTCTGCTTCCCTTAAGGCATTCCAGTGCTTTGGCATGGCTGGCTTTAGTGAGCAGTCTGGAAGAGCTTTTTTGGCATGCCTGTGGTTCTTATCTTTGCTGTAAACACAAGCTGTGAAAGCCGTATGGGGTGGCAGGCTAAAAATAACTTCTACCCTTGGTAATCGCCTAAGGAAAGATAAGTCTTCTGCCTGGACGCTGTGGATGGATTCTCTGACGTTCCTTACAATCAGGATCACAAATGGCAGCAGGCTGTGCCATCTGCTTTGGGGATGGAGTTGGTGTTGCTCTGTCAGTTGCTCTTTGAGAGAGAGCCGCTAGTGCAGTGTGGCTGGGAGAGCACACTCTCTGGGATATTATCCATACTCTGAACTTGCAGATCCAATGTGTGCTAGCCAGTACTGTAGATTTGCTCAGTGTTCTTTGATTCTAGCATGTTGGAAGAGGAAGACATGGACATCCTGACACGACATTGCATAAAAGAGGGATGATGCGATGAGTTTGACCCTGCTAAGATAACTTTATATGTGCCATCAGAAGAGTTGCTCACTTGTCACTCTCTTCCCATGCCGCAGGAAGGGCGCCATGATGGATAACCGGTTTGCCACAGCACTGGTGATTGCCTGTGTGCTCAGCCTCATCTCCACCATCTACATGGCAGCTTCCATTGGCACCGACTTCTGGTACGAATACCACACCCTGTCCCCAGCTGAGAATGTTAGTGAAGCTGGTAGAAGCATCTGGGAGGAGTTTTTCAGCAAAGATGCAGATGAGAAGACCTACACAGATGCGCTCTTCCGGTGCAACGGCACGGTTGGACTGTGGCGGAGGTGTATCACTGTACCCAAAAACTCTCACTGGTACAGCCCACCAGGTATCTCCGGAGCAATTAACACTTCCCTAGCTTGCCTGGGGTGGTATGTGCTAACTTCCTCAGAACGTATTCGTGCCACTTTGTTCCTCCAGAAGGCTAGCTTATGTTTAGTTTGTTTGTTTAATAAAGACAGTCCAGATTTTTAAAGGAGCAACAGGCAAAATGGTCTGTGGCTGTCACTACTGCAGATTCTGGATTTGATGCATCATACTTGATCTAAATTTAGTCTTACACAGCTTGATTTTTATTTTGCATCAGCTGTCCAGCTTGGGATACAGTTACAGCTGCTGTACCAGTCACTGTCTTTTTAGGACAGATCCTAGGATCCAGCAGTGGAGTAAAGATACCACTTTGTCAAGGAGGAACTCACTCCTTTTAGCTTTGTTTGCATGTCACAAATATCCTACCATTGCATCAGCACATTTTAGATATGAATGGATATGGACTGAAATATTAGTAATATTTTTCACAATGGTTGGGGGAAAATAGGTGTGGTAAACAGTTATTTTAATTGCTTCAAAGTAGATTTTGTGTACGTATTGTGTGTGTGAAGCCCTTCATTTTGAACCCTCTTAAAAATGTACCTTCAACAACATTTTCTAAAGAAAAAATGTGAAATTCTTTTTTTTTTCCTCTCATGAAAATACTTATTTTGGAAGACATTTAAACGAGCTCTGCTCAATAGTATCCTCAAAGCAAAATCTAACTGAGATGTAAAAAGGGAGAAACTTAGTGTAAAGAAGTAAATATTTCCTGTTCTTTAAATAGTTCTTTATATCCCGTTTTTGAATTAAATGTTTAGTATGAGACTACATTCTGCACATGGAGATAAGCACAGCTTATTTAAGGGACTCTGAGCACAAGAATATGTGGCAGCATAGTTGAGCATCATATGCCACATTTCTTTCCCAATCTGTCAAGCATGGAACAGTTCTATGGATAACCCAGGTAAACCTGAAGATCCTGCATGTTTGAATGCTAACTACATCATAGTAAGGCATCTACAGAGCTGTTTTGAGACATAATTTTTTTCTCTCAATCGAACTCTTCAAGAGCTTCCCAGCTCAAATGATTGGGAAAGGAGGATTTGAAAGGTGGGGGGAGAGGGAAGGGAAGACACCTAATGGTAACTTTTTCTTTTTTCCCTCCCAGAAAACGACATGACTACAAACTGCATCAGTTTTTCCCTCTCTGATCAGTTTATGGAAAAGTACATTGAGCCTGGAAATCACAATAGTGGCACAGATTTGAATCGGACTTGTAAGTGTCTTTCACTTCTGGCAGATAAACAAGTAGAATAAAAAAAAAGCTGCTTCTCAAATACAGTCACTAGTAAGAAAAGCTGCTGCATCTTGCTCTGCATTTATTTTTACAGTAGCACAGGCAGGAGATCAAAGTTTGAAAGGAAAATGTAGATGTGTTAGCAAAGGCTTTGCCCATGAATGCAGTACAGGAATTTGGGAGTTAACAAATTAAGTTCTTTCTACTTCAGTGGAGCCTTTGGTCCTTTTTAGCTATGAATGTAGAATATCTGGTGAAGAAGAAGCAGAATGGGTAGAAGGTAATGTAAGATGGTGGGAGAAGATCAGTTTCTAGCACATCTTCAGCAAACTTGTCTTGTGTGTTTCTTTCAGATCTCTGGCGACTGCAGTTTCTCCTACCCTTTGTCAGCATCGGCCTCATGTGCTTTGGGGCTTTGATTGGGCTCTGTGCCTGTGCCTGTCGCAGCCTTTACCCAGCCATTGCCACTGGAGTCCTGCATTTCCTAGCAGGTAGGTGTCCTGCCATCCTCCTCTCAAAGCTCACTGTGCCCACCAGAGCACTGCAGGGGTGAGCTCATTGTGCTTTGCCGCTTCCTTCCCCAGGGCTTTGTACACTGGGCCTCGTTGGCTGCTACGTAGCTGGGATTGAACTGCTCCACAAGAAGCTGCCTCTGCCTGATGACGTGAGGGGCGAATTTGGCTGGTCCTTCTGCCTCGCCTGTGTGTCGGCACCTTTGCAGTTCATGGCAGCTGCTCTTTTCATCTGGGCAGCTCGCACCAACAGGAAGGAGTTCACCCTCTTGAAAGCGTACCGGGTAGCATAAGTGCTGCTGCCGCACTTTGGGGTCTCCATGTTAAAGCCTCCTCTCCTCCCAGCCTGTACTACTTTTTTCTTTTAGTCAGAATTTTATCATGTACTGCATGCTTCTTGCCAGTGGAGACAATTTAGCCTGTGGGCCCTGAAGACAAAGACCTCTGGGCTAAATGACCAAACTCTGCCAGAAGTCTGCAGAACTTGAACAGGTTTTTTAATTGGGTTTTTTTAAGAATTGCTATTATTTTTTAAGCTTCATTGGTTGTTGACAATTCCCCTTAGTTAGGTGTACATGCCCCTTCCTAATTTTATTACCCTGTCAGCCTGGAGGAAATAGAAGTGGTGGTGTGGAGTGAAAGAGAGATAGGAAAGGGTGCAGGTAGGCAAGAATGGGCACCTCAGTGCACAAATAATAAATAATCAAGAGCTGTCTGCTGTGTGACCCAAGCAGGCAGTACCTACAAGGGAGCACCCAAGAGACGTGGGGGAACTCGGAAACCTCCGTTACAGAAATACTGTAGCTAAGTCAGTCTGTAGCTTAGCTCTGGGTCTCCTATTCTCACTGGTTTGCTACGTCTTGTGGCATCTGCCAAAACTGATGGAGGCAGAGCAGCCAGCTGTGGGAGTGCCTGCACAGCACACCCTCCTAAGTGCAGGCTCTGCACTTGCTTCTGCCAAGGAGTGGGATAAGACGGCCCTCATGGAGCTCTGTGCTGCTCTAGCTACACTGCTTCCAGGACCCAGGCTAGTTTGGTATCTGCACTACATGTGATTGTGCACTCTAATCTTAACTTGTGGTGCTTTTGCTTGCTGTGAAATAAGGCTTTCTTCTCTCCTGTTGAAAATGACCTCCTCACAAGTTTTTTTGGTTTTAATTTGGTTTAGTGTATGTGTGTATATGTACATATATAAACTTAACTTTTTTTAAATCTCACCTGTTTGTCCTATATAACACACAACAGGTTTTTTTTAAAAGGTGCTGCTCTTTTCCCATCTTGCCCAAAACCTAATGTTTAAATGAAATAATAAAAACTAAAAAATCAGAAATTTTCAGCGTTGCGTGAATCTAATGGGAGGGTAGGGAATGATCTAAAATGAATTTTGCGTGGGGAAAAGCCAATGTGTAGATAACTCTCTGTTTTAAGGGAAATGTCACCAGAAACAAAGATATTAGATTTGGGCTTCTGTTAATTTTAAATTTTCTTCTGCTCATCACTGGGGGGCACAACACCCCATAAATTCTAATTAGTTCACAACTGCACATATTTCTTCTAAATTACTGCAACTCTAGCCAGACTGGGTGACATGTCATATCAAGAAAACAATGTTCCAAGACTAAACTGTTTAATTCTGAGGCCTGAACTCTCCTCGCTTCCTTACTCCATGCTTAATATAAGAAGTATGTGTTAGGAGATATAAATCCTGACAAAAAGAGTAAGTCTGTTATGGCAAGGATTCTGTGAGACACTTTGATGGCAGTGATACAGATACAGGCATTTTTATCTCACAGCTGTTTTTCTGTTTTGTTTTGTGCCTCTTTTCTTTTTTTCCCAGAAGATGTTTCTACCCAGGCTGTGTTTGCTGGGTCAGCAAACAGCCCTTGTCATGATTTCCTTGAAGATCAGGTATATCTGCTTGTATCTTTTTTTTTTCTGAAGTGTGTGATAGGAATCAACCTACTTCTTTTGTTATCATCATTGGAATCTTTACAAAGTAAAACAAGGATGATGATGATGAAAATAAAGATAACTGAAAAAGCAGTGGCAGACCATTCAAGATAATCCTCTTTCTCCTGGTTTGGAGTAATTTTTCACCTTTCCTCCTTAAGCAGCTTCTTTCCCTCTCTACAATGTCTGAGCCAGGTGTAACATTGTGAGAGGGGGTGTGATACTTTTGTGCTGTAACTGAGAGTAAATGAAAATCTGTGCTGCTGATCTGTACTGATATGATGCTTTTTCAGTGTAATTATCTCTGATTTAGATAAGGCCTAACTGCTCGTGTTCCTCATATGCCAGAATTACTAGGGCATGAAAACCTCAGCTCAGGTCAGAGGGACTGGAGTTGTTATTCTGCAGTTGGAGAGGAAACACTGTTGATGGTTTTATCTAATACAGTTTGTGGGGTTTTGTCTTTTTTTCAGGAGCTGGCAGAATAATCGTATCGTGTGTTTTTGATCTGAGCAATGGGAATCCTGTGCCCTCGTTCTCTCTCCTTGTATCAGATGCTTATTTTTCTGAATTGTAAATCTCAGTTTTCAAATGTTAACTTTCTTGTTTCCAAAAGAAGGATTATTATGGGGAGAAAAGGGAATGTTAGAGATGCTGTCAATCCTTTCTTGATCATTTTAAGTATCAGCAAAACCAAGATTGCCTGCTTGTGTCTGTGCCTAAGATAAATGTTTCTGTTTTTTTCTGCCCAGAAATGAAGAAAAGAGGCTTTAATTGAGCCTTAATTTGGACCATTTTAACTAAAATGAGGGTCACCTTTCGGGTTTGGTGGTTTTTCTGTTTCACTCTTGTGTAAAGATTTCTTCATCAGAGTGGATCTTGGTGAGAGGCACATTTCACCTAGAAAGGAGGCTGGTCTGTTTTCTGAGATGGTGGATCTTTGTATCACTATTTTCCTTTGTAGCCATGTGCTTTGCTCAAGATGTAAAGGGAGCAAGAAGAGTTCTTAGACTGCTGGCTCGGGTCCAGTAAATGGCATTGGAGGACAGAACAGCAGAGGAGATGTCAGAGGAGATACTGGGGATGGAGTAATTCTGTAAAAGAGAGATGATTAAGCACACTAACAGATAATGAGAGCTCTTGACCCAGTGGCACAGGCCTTTCACACTGTCAGAGCCTCATGCCACGTTCAGAGGCTGCATTCAAGAGGATCTTGAGCTGTGTGTATATGTTTGTGGTCACGTACATATGTGTAAATGCAGGCCCCAAATCTTCGTTCGCGAAGATGGGCCATTACCAAAAAAATGCAGGCACAAGTGCTCCAACTGGGGAAGAAAGTGGTGAGATCAAAGGCTGATTTGTGTTCCTTGGTATTTTGTGGTCTGACCATGTGAGATGTTTACTGATACTGGTTCAGTGCTGGAGATAGGGATGAGGCAGATATACACAGTCATAAGAAAATAGGGATGAGGCAGATACATGCAGTTATATGAAAACAGGTGAAAAAATGGGATGTTCTTGTGTGTCTGTGATCACAGAGAAAAAGGCACACATCTGTAACATTCTTGTATGGGCCAGTGAAAGTGAAGAGAAGGCATATCAAAGGAAAAGGAGAAGCAAAAGAGGAGGAGGAATCCAGTCAGATTAAGTGTGAGAACTGAGGACTCTTAGCACTGCATGGGAGCAAGCTCCCAGGACTCCAGCATGAATTCCCTGCGTGGTACTGAGTAGCATAGCAAGGGCCAGCTGCTGCTCCTTCACCACAGGTACCTTCCTCCCCACTCACAGCACCATCACAGTGGCAGCATAAGAAATGCTGTGAAGTGGGTGAATTCTCCTCTTGTGCTTATGAGAAGCTCATAAAGGTTCTGTCCCCCAAATCTGAGGTGAGCAAGCTGCATTTGCCTTTCAAACATGTCTTTATATGACACTGTCCTTCTTCACAGGCTTGGGTTTGTTTTGCTGATGGCACTGTGAAACCTCTGGGAAAGCAGGACTAGCAGAAAGCTGCACAGAGCAATTAAGTTTTTAGTTTAGGTAGCAGCCTCTTATTCTTTTCCTCAAGTCGACATTTTCCCTGTTCTCTCCCCCTGCTCCAAACCATTCTGAGAAGGGGACTGGTCAATGAAGCTGCAAAGAGGAGTTTTATTATTGTGGTTGTAAGGACAGCTCCTGCTTGTATTAGAGGAGAGATCACTGAAAACAGGAGAATGGTCCATCCCATTTCCTTTAATAAAGAAGCAACAAAGAGCAGACACCAAAAGTTGCTTTGTTGTGTAAAGGAGACAGTTTGCCACTTCAAAAAGGAATATGTTGTGGGTGCAAGTGATAGGAGAGTCCTGGATGACTCAAGGGGCCCTTCTAAATCCACCTGGCAGAAACTATGTGTGTTGAACTAGTTTTCCTTCTGGATCATGTGCTGGCCAGGTGGGCCTTCCCAGCCAGGTCTGTTGCAGTCTTCTTGCTTTGGTAATAATGAATCTCTCCAGATCTAAAATGATCTGAAGTGGTTTTTGAGGAAGGTGTTTGCATTGTTGGGGGCCTTTTTGTTTGTTTTTTTCTGTTCTTTGTCACTTACTGTTGGCATCAAGTTATGTACCAGCTCGAAGTCAGTCTCCTGCAGTGCTGCTGTTCAGTGATTCAAGGCAATGACTTCAGAAAAGCTCTTTCTCTATGCTCTAGCCTTGCTGCATATTCAGCCAGCACCTGCTATTCAAAGGGAAATTCTGAAATGTCAGCAGCTTGTCATCGGTACATCTGGGACTGATTGTCCACCCCATCTGTGTGTATTTCCTGCTCAAGTGGATTGTGTGTCTCAACTGAGGGGATAACATCTTGAAGCTGCTTTTTTTTTCTCCATTTCCTCAGGAATAGCTGGAGTTTGTGCTACTTCTTTAATAGGAAAGGATCAAAACTTTGCATGTTTACTGCTAAATCTTCTATTGCTGTAGAATATTGCCCTATATTTTTAAACTACAGCTTTCAAGACTACAGATTGCAAAATGAAGCCTTTGTTCAAGTTGCAGTTCAGATATATGACAGTGGAAGGGTGGATACTCAGTCACTGGAAGACTATGTAGGTATCTGGATATGGCAATAACAGGCATGTGCAAAATCAACACTTAGCAAGCACCTGCCTGCCTACTGATACTTGCCAAACCTTTATACAAATGATGAGCACTGAAAAAAATCTGAAAGTATTAATGTATCCCACTCCTCTGTCTCCTCCTTCCTTCTTAAGTCTCCCCTTTTAAAAATAACCATGGGGACAGTGTTTTTGTTTATTGATCAGATTGGAGCAATGAGTGTCGGATGTGTCTGCTCCATGCTTTCTGTATACAGACAAAGGTGAAGATGACTTTTGCAGAGGATCCAAGCATCTCTCTAGCCTGGGATTTTCTGAGGTGAAGATTGGAAATCTTCCAGAAAACTAGAATCTTTTGTTTAATGAAAGTTAATTATTACTTAAACAGAATTCTCCTAAAAAAAAAGTTGGGTTTTTTTTTCAGCTTTCTCACATCTTTCATTTGCCTCTTTGAAGTGTCTCTTACATTAAAAGATTTTAGAATATTATATTTTTTAGATTGATGTTTGCAAAGAGGATGTCTGCCCATGGAAGCTCAGCTGGGGGGAATTGCATTAGCTCTGTTAGTATTGAGTGTCCTTCGCTCTGTGTCAGGCCGAGTGTGATTGGAGCCTTCCCCAGCACTGTCCAACTGCAGTGTGCCGTCAGTGTAGGTACCCTTGGACTGATCAACAGAATCAGCACTGCAGAGAATTATGATTTTTTTTTCCTTCCTCGGAGGCCAAGTACAGCTTGTACCTTTAGCTAATTTGATTTTTTGGGAGATTTCTCTACAGAGCCAGGTAGCTGACACTGTTGGCCAAGTGACTGTGACAATACCTTTTTACATTAAGTGGTTTCCATGTAAATTCTCTGAGAACCTCCCTCATTTTCAGAGGATTTGCCTGTGACAAACACACGTGAGAGCACCAAAGCTGACCACCCGAAGTGCTTACAGTGATGTTGATTTCATTGTTGATTGAATCCACCAGTTAATCACCAAGCTGGTGTGTTTTGGAGCACTGGCTGGGTGAGATCAGGAGTGTGCTGGAGTGGCAGAGCCAGTGCTAATTTTCTGTGATGTCTCAACTCCGACAGAGCCTTCCTGCCTGCTGGTGATTTTGATAGCAGATGCTGGAGAACTGGTTTCACAGCCTCTCCAAATCCCTTTCTGGGTCTCAGCCCTGCAGTGGACCGTCCTCACTTACCCACGGCTAATTCCCTAATTTAAACAAACTGCTTGTGTGGGTGATTTTGTGGTCCCAGTGACTTTACTCACGTCTCCAGCCCTTAAATTGCTTTAATTGAGAAAGGGGTGCGGTTTGTCTTCACTACAAAATCAGCTCTGCTTTCCGAGCGTTTTACGGGGCTGTTGCCGTAATTTCTTTTGCAAACAAATCCCTTTTGTCCTGTACTGAAGTGACCCATTTAACCAGCTAGCTTTGATTTGCATTTTGATGTTTACTTCCACACAGAACAACAGCAGTGGTGGTGTAAAGCCTCGGTGTCTGCCCGGTGCTGGAACTGCTTGGGTTCGCTAAAGGTCTTGGAGTTCCATCACAAATGACGAGGATGTCACGAGTGGTGTCAGTAGCGGGATGCTGCTGGCAGAGTCACCCCATCTTCCCAGTGCTGAACTGTGAGGTGAGGCAGCAGGAGCTGGTGAGCAGGATAGGCTGCAGTGGGAAATGAGCAGCCCTTGAGAGTGAGTTCCAGGTTCTGGAGCAGCTTCACCATTCTGCTTGAGCCACTGCAGACCTGCCTGGGAACAGCACTCAGACAACTCTATCAACCATGTGAGGGACAGAATGGACCAAACTCTGTGAATTCCCCTGTGGGCCGGGGATTGAAATGCAGGCTGTGGCAGCCAGGGCTGTCCCTGCAGGGAGCACAAGGAAGTGTGTGGCATTATGGGGAGAGGAAGTCAAACCTGTTTTGCAGCAGATAAGTGTGCTTTACCTTCAGCCACCTTTGTGAGCTGACAGGAGTGTCATCATCCAGGTGATAGACTTGTCCCCCTTCTATGTCTCCTTGCTTTCTTCTCCCAGCTCCTGCACTGATTCTCCCCACACTGTTCTCTTTCTTTTACCACAATAAATAAATTAGCTACTCACTTCAGGGGCAGTTCGGGCCATATGCAGAGGATCTTAAATCTGTCCACATCCCCATTACACGCCCAGTTGGGTGCATCTGGAAGCTGAGGCAGAGGAACACGTAAGGGCATGCAGCTCCAGCCATGAATGCCTTTAAAGCACTGGCACCCTATCTAACATGGCCTGGATGATGTTGGCTCTGCCAGTTTGCAGCTTAAACTCTCTACATCCAGTATTTACACAATGAGAAATAAGACCTTAATTTGCAGTAGCAGATTTGCATGGTACAGTGTGGGCTGTCTGGTTCTGTTATGCTCCCTACTCCAGGTCATCTTCACCCCAGGAGATGCCAGTAGAGGGCTGATAGATTCTTGATATATGGATATTGTTTGTTCGACAAGCTGGCAAGGAAATAGGGATCAAACGATGGAGCAGTAAAGAAAACTGCAACGGTGCCGTCATACACAGTGCAAAGATTCTGATCTATAGGTAAAGAGGGTACGTGCGGAACTTTTCCCCCCATTTTCAGAGGCTGTATCATACATTTAGCCTGGGTTTTTCCTTTATTGCCAGTAATTTTTAAATTAACTGCTAGGGTTCCTAGAAATTATGGGAGTCACCTTTGTCTTCTCATTGGAAAGGAAGATTTTCAACAAAGATGTCACAGATTCCAAGCTCCCTGACCCAATAGAAAGTTGAGAGGGTTAGTTAAAGCAGTGAGAAGTAAGTGAACAAAGTAAGTCACTGATAATGAAGATTCAGGAAGTTGAATTTCAGATAAAGGTAATGTTTTCTGTAGATTCCTATTCTGGAATGTAATAATTTGGGATATGCATAAAAGATGCAGGAAATAATTGTTTTTCACTTGACCATGTTCAGCCTTAGCTGACATTGTATGTTGAAGTTGTAGATAGCTGGGGATATACTGAGAGGAGTGAACAGCACCTCTGGAATTTTTAGAAACCATAACCAACAAGATAGGGAGCAACAGAGCCATTATGTAGAAGGAAGGACACTTTGAGTGGGGCAAGTAACATTCTTTTACAAAGGGAATTGATATAGAAAATGGCTGGTAGTTCTCCACATCCACTGGTGATAGGAGAAGAGGTAACCAGCTTAGTCTGTAGTAAAGGAGAACTAAACTGATGGACAGATAAAAGAATTCTAGGTCTAGGTGTGCTTGATCCTGGTTAGATGATTATCCATCCCTTCAGCAATACACTGTTCCTCATCCAAGCTGTCTTCAGGAAAATATTTTACCAAGGGCTCATCTACTGAGTGTTAGCAAGAGACACCATTTCTGAGGGACTGTCTTGGCTTAATCTGTCACAGAATTATTTATGAAATACAAATTACCAAACCTGGTAATTGAACATGGACCCTCAAATGAGTGTTGTGAAATATGGTGAAGATCCAGTTATTTATTTTACCTCAAGATGTGTTCCAAAAAGTCACATAGTTTTTTTTCCTAAAGTTTTTGTTTATTATATTTGTTTGAGAGGTATTTAGTTTGGGGCTTATTTAATCTAGTTTCTCAGTGAGACAAACCTGAGGAAACTATGATGTCTATGTATTTATGATTATTGTCCTTCCTTCCCTTTTAGAATTTATTGGCCAGTTCAAGATGGAGTTGCTGACATACTGATTCTGTTTCCTATAAAGGAGCCTCATAGAGGACAGGGGCTCTGTTAGTGCCTCCACTGAAGGCAGCATTGCCATCTGAGTGCTTACTAAGCAAGAACAGTCCTTTGTCTAGATTACAGTTCATAGTCCTCTTACCCTTCTTTTTTAATCAGTGGTGTTACTGTTATAGAATGAATGGGAGATACTAGGTATCTGGACTTCTTTAGGTGATATTGCAAGGCCTGAATGAATGCACTGGGGTTTGTAACTCTTGGATTTAGAACAAACAGAAGAGTAGCCTTGAAATCCCGCACACACCTGAGTGATGCCATGCAGATCTGGTCTGTAAAATTCACAGTCTTATGTAATTGTTTTGAACCTTGGTGAAGCATTTTAAGAAAGTCTGTTGCTTGGTGTAACGAAGAAGGACTGAATCACTCTGCATGATACATCTCATCATACTCCTGTCCTATTTACAGCATTTCCTGTAGGGGTGAAATGAGACCACACATATTATTTGTAGCTCAGAATTGCTGTCTCTTAGACATTGATGAAGTAGTTCATATGGACTTACATTAAAAATTTGTCATAAATAGCAGAATAAGGGCAGATGTTTGATATGCAGTGAGTCTTCTTTTTGATGTTTGTTATGCTGAGTCAGGATGAAATGAAAGGGATCAAAGGAAAGCATCAGAAAATAGAGGTGACATAGAACTTGACAAAGGCAAAGTTTGGAAAATAAGTCTGAACTGCAAATTATAGAGCTGATATTCCTTCTGACCTTGCAGGAAAGCAGACAGCTTCATATTAGTGATACATTCATATCTCTTCTGAGATAGTATTGAGCTTATTCACAAGGAAGTACTCATCAGCTGTTTCTCCACAAACTTATTTGGAATTTACCACTGAAAATGAGGTTTGTTAAGCAAGATTTCTTCCTTGTTATAGATTTCTCTTCCTTGTCACAGATTTCTAAGACAGAACTATCTTTAAAATAGGAAATACTTATTTATCATCAAACTGTTCATTTGTTTCTCATCATACTGTTCTTCTAACAATAAATTCTGCCCTATCTGCGGTCATGATGCCTTATCAGAGATGCTTCATTTTTGAGCTCCACTTTGTTCTCTATGTCTTTATATTTTAATGAAAGTTCTTTCTAATAAGCAACTGGCTTCTCCCAGATGAGTTCTTTGAACTGTTCCCAGCTCATGATATCCAACGCTGCACAAATCTTCTCATAGTGACAAAATTTAACAAACAAGAAGAGAAAATTAAAATCATGAGCAGGTAAGCCCATGGAGAGAAGAGCCAGTCCAATTGGAAATAATCAAATTAGAAGGAAGTTTCTAGCATCCCAGTGTGACAGTGTTGTGCACTTTGTGCTCTGTGGGTATATGAAGCTGATTGGAGTAGGTCTCGTATTCAAAAGTTAGAAGGAAACGGTGTGAGTTCAACTCTGATGACCAGTTCTCATATTTAAGGGCTTTAAATAAAAATTTAGGATTTTTGTGTTAGATGTTAATTTTGTTTCAAAATCTTGCCCTAAATCTTATAGAAAAATAACAAGAAAGTTCAAGACTTTTTTGCTTGCCTAGAGTCAGTGGTATAGGGAATTTGTTTTGAAACCACATTGTGGTTTTCAGTGGGGTTTGCTTTGCTTTGAGGTTTTGTTTGTTTTTGAGGCAAAGAAAATCTTAGTAAGAGAACTGTCTCCCCAGAGATCACTGCACCAACACATTTAATCTCTAGGATTACATTGCTTTGTCAGAGTGCTTTGAGGTTGACACATTTACCTCATTTGAGGCATTATCCTATGAAGACTTACAAAAATATTGGTGAAGGGAAAGTGGCAGCCAGTTGAACATTTCCAGTCCCTACTTTTTTTCACAAAGCACCCTGCCATGAGCCTGTTAATATCAGGCTTCCAATTAAAGCTTTGTATGATGGTACTGAGAGAGTTGAGCAAAGAACACAACAGAGCCCTGAGTATACAAGTTAAAGTAAATGCACAAATACACTACTACAGACGTGCAAAATATCGGGTTTGACACCTCTCACCATATGTAGGTAGTAAGTAATGCAAATTCAGAAATGTTCTTTCACTAGCCAAGTACAGTAACTGTAGCCAGAAAAAGTATGCAGAGAAGAACATGAAAGAAAAACTTTCTTTCAAAGAAAGTATGCCATGACTCAGAAAACAAGATTTTGGTCATATCTGGCATTAACATAATGCCAATAAGCAAAAATTAATTCAGCAGTAGTCTCAGAAAAAATACTCGCTGTACAAACAGGAAACAAAGCACCAAACACATAATTTGGCAGTGGTTGAAATGTGTGAAGACGTGCTCAGTGCTGTGGAAGAGAGGATAGCAAACTTGCCAAGCTAAATTTAAACTAAACAGTGGACGAACTATCACTCTGCCAGGGAAAGCCAAACTGCAATGCCAAGGAAAATTTAAAGGTTAAAATATCAAGGAATATAGCGATTACTGAGAAATATGTTTTGATTGATGGATGTATTTATTTACAGTTAAACTTGCTAAACAAGTGGCAAGTGATGACCTCAGTAGATCTACAGACAAAACAATTGCTTCTGAAAGAGCATGCGTGCAATTTTGGCTTTTCTCTAGCGAAGCTGCAGAAAAATTTAAAGTTTTGGAAAGAAAACAAGTAACAACTTTTGGATAAGCTACTCCAAGAATTAGACTGCTTGTGTCACTCAGTCCAGAAGAGCTTTACGAAGTTCTTTTTGAAGAAAAAAACCACCTACAATAACGTGTATTTCTAAAGAAAGAGAAGAAAGGCAAATATAGAATTCTTGTCCTGAAGTACATAAAGCCAACTGGCCAGTCAGCCTTGCCTCAATCCCTGGCAAGGTAATGGAGCGCCTCATTCTGGAGGCAATCTCTCTTCACATGGATGAGAAGAAGGAGATCAGGAGTAGTCAGCATGGATTCACTAAAGGTAAATCATGCTTGACCAACCTGATTGTCTTCTACGATGAAGCAACTCCCGGTATGGATGAGGGGAGAGCAGTGGGTATTGTCTACCTCAACTTTAGCAAGGCTTCCAACACTGTCTCTCACATCCTCATAGGCAAACTCAGGAAGTGTGGAGTGGGTGAGTGGAGAATGAGGTGGATTGAGAACTGGCTGAATGGCGGTGCCCTATGGCACAGAGTCTAGTTGGAGGTCACTAGTGGTGTCCCCCAAGGTTCAATACTGGGCCCAGTATTGTTTCAGTTATTCATCAATGTCTTGGATGAAGGGACAGATGCCTTCTCAGCAAGTTCACTGGCAACACAAATGTGGGAGGAGTGGCTGATACCCCAGAGGGCTGTGCAGCCCTTCAGAAGGACCTCAACATGATCCAACAGGAGACATGGGCAGAGAGGAACCAACTGAAATTCAGCACAGGCAAATGCAAGGTCCTCCACCTGGGGAAGAATAACCTTAGGCACTGGTACAGGCTGAGGGCTGACCTCCAGAAAGCAGCTCTGTGGAGAAGGACCTGGGGGTCCCGGTGGACAACAAGCTGTCCTTGAGTTAGCAGTGCTCAATGGTATCCTGGAGTGCATTAGGAAGAGCATTGCCAGCAGGTGAGGGAGGTGATCCTGCCTCTCTACTCAGCCCTAGTGAGGCTGGAGTGCTGTGTCCAATGCTGGGCTCCTCAGTATGGAGAGACACGTATATAATGTCAGTGTCTGTAAGTATCTGAAGGGGGGTTGTCAGGAGGATGGAACCAGGTCCTTCTTCTTGGTGCCAAGTAAGAGGAGAACAGAAAAAGGGCAGAACCTGATGCACAGGAATTTCCACCTGAATATGAGGAAGAGCTTCTTTACTGTGCGGGTGACCATGTACTGGAACAAACTGATCAGAGAGGTTGTGGAGTCTCCTCACTGGAGTTATTCAAGACCTGTCAGTGCAATCCTGTGCAGTGTGCTCTGGGATGACCCTGCTTGAGCTGTGAGGTTGGACCAGGTCACCCACTGTGTTCCCTTCCAATCTTACCTAATATGTGATTCTGTGAAAACTCAGCCAAGACGCATTGTTGCCTACATTCAAACAATTTAAGCAAAACACCCTCAAGAGTTGACTGCCAGATGCATGCAACAAAAGAAATATCATCTGATTGGGATAAAAGTAATGATTTTCTTACAATTTGGTACCAAAAAAAAAAAAATCAATTTGGATAGAGTGCTCCCTACTGTGGTAAGAACATTAGTAACAGAATAGAGGGGCTGAGAATGCTCCTGGGGACCTGACTTGGGGAATACATGAAGCCTCACAGCACAGTAGCTGTTATATTAGAATGTCATCTACCAGGAAAATTTGTATGACTGTGAAGACAACTGGTTAAATTATTCTTGTGTCTCCTAGAAGCAGCCAACAAAGCAAAACTAAAATGTTTGAGAAGTAAGTGCAACAGCATGCATGGCAGACCTACTCATCTCAAGGGTCTATGATACAAGGCTGGAAAAGTCCCCACAAAAAAGCCCATGCCTGCAGCTCTCATCATATACTTCCTGCCCAACAGAAGAATTTGAGAACCAAAGGGATCTATCTCCTCAGTCCAACAGAACTAGAAGTAAATATCCATCCAGTCACCTCTGAGCTAATTTCCAGGCAGAAGCCACACAGAAACTGTGAGTAAGCAAAGAAGTGGCATGAACTTTACCAGTGTTCACACTCCCTCTTCTGAGTGGAGAAAAGAGAAGTCTCATCTTCTCATGTATCCCAAACTCTCACTACGATTGAGTGCTCAATATAGCATCACTCATGAAGATACTGAAACCTTCAATAAGTCTTATGTTAGAGAGTTCAGGAGCTGATTGCAACATGTATCAGAGTGTCCAGAATGAGAAGAATGCCTTTGGGCAGAGACGGATGCTGCTTACTGTGAAAATATGACTGTGATAGAGATCAGGGACTTGATGTCCAGTGCAATATATGGATGGGAACAAGATGCAAAAACAGACAACGAAAATACGCAACTTCCAAACATACAGTGGAGCGAAGTGGCAAGGGTGAGTGGCTTGACTGAGAGAAAATGCACTGAAGTAGAACGTAGACATTTTAACTAGGGCTGTACAGAGCTGACCTACACTTTGCTGCCCAGCACGGAAGGCCAGACACCCTACAATAATTTATCCACTTCTTTATCATTGCAGATTTTTTTCTGCTAACTATACAAACATTCTTATTGCAGGCAGTTTCTTGGTGTGCTGAGAACTGGGTGAACTCCTGAACTCCCAAGTGATGACTGACATCCATGAAGTGATAAGGCATTTCATCAGGCATAGCCTGCTATCTCATTCCACCACCTCACAACCAACAGCATTCTAATCATATATTAGTACTTAAAATTATAAATACACTATCTGTGTCCTTCAGTGTGGTCTTAGGTTTACTGTAAGTACTATGACTGGTATGAGAAACAGGCAAGAGAGCCAGGTAAAGGTTGAAACTATACTTGTAAGCAAGAGACTACATGAAGTCATAATCAAAATGCCTCGTCAGGATTATCTGCGGAATATAAAAGAGGCAGCTTTACTGAGAATTGAGGAGATCTCTTTGGGGCTGGGAGCTTCCTGTGTTGGTAGTTCCTTGTTGTGTCTCAAGGAATGTTGGTCACAGGAGGCACTAAGCTCTTCAGCATTCAGAGCACAGCAGCATCCAGCCCTCACCTAAGGTGTCCCTGGGCGGGCGAAAAGGTATTGGCTTTGATCAGATAAACCCTTGTCACATAAGGGAGGAAAGGATTGGCACTGGGACTGCAAATGTGGTAATTTACCCTCTACAAGCACAAAGCCTGAAAAGTAGATGTAATACAGGCAGAGTGCCCTCAGCTAGGGGCTGGTCAGAGAGGAAAGAAACACAAACCAACTAGGTGACCACAGTGACCAGCTCAGTTCTGCCATCCCACCAGAACAAATTGCAAAGCCATCTCCTCTCTTCCTCCTGAAGGGTGGAGCTCTTTTCACTGTCCTGATGTTTTTTCCTTTTCTTCTTTTTTTCCAAACCTTTTAATATGCCAAGTATGGAACTTTAAAGACAACAGTTTCCACAGCAGCAAAGAGGTGGTGAGTCATGTAACAAAATAAGGTAGCAGCAGCAAATATGAGTGTTGGTGCAGGTGTGTATATCTGTTTAGAAAGAGAGAGGTTTTGTAGGGCCTGTGGAAGGATATTAACCATGCGAGTTACAGCATTTGAACTTGAGCTTGATAATTCAGACTGTGATTGTGGAAATAGTAAAGAGGAGTTTCTAGGGTATTTTAATCAATATAAGCTTAACCATATGTCTCTGTATGAGTTAATGAAACCCTGGTCTGATGAACAGCAGAGGGATTCCAGGAACACTTAAAAGCTTGCTGTCATGGTTTCACTTGCCATATGCAGCATTGGTTCATGTCAAGAAAAGAGAGCAGCTAAACCCTTATTCTCCACTGTTTCTTCTAGTATGTCTATAACAGTAACCTTGAGCTCATGGCCAGCCTTCACAAAAAGGCTACAGGAAAACAGATGGTGAATCATCATAGTATGTTCAGGGAATGATTTCACATTTCCTGTAGGAGTAGCAACACCACCTAAAATTAGGCCATTATTGGCTTTCTCTTTATATACTGAGATATGAAATATAAAAGACAATCTGTTCAGTCGGTGCATCCTAATATAGCAATCTGAATAATGTAGCAGAGGTATTGTAACTTTTATCCTCTTTTCTTCAGGAAGTCTCTAGTCGCCCATTTCTTAAAAGTAGAAAATTCAGAGCTCCCAAGTGCTCCATGATCTAAACAAGACTAACTGCTGTTATGAATGGAAGCCTTCCATAAAGAATAACCCCACACTTTTCTGTCTCTGTTGGTGCCTGAGGCTTGAGACAATACCAGCATGAGTCTTCAAGCTGTTTATGATGTTGTAGGTGAAAGTGGTAGGTTGGGACAAGAGGTGAAAGGAGAGAGGTATGAGATGGCAAGTGTAGAAGCAAGCAAAACTTTTAGCAATTGGAAAAAAAGGAAAATGAAGCCTGAACAATGGGGAAATGAGAAGCTAAAGCAGACATTGCATAGCAGACTACACAGTTAGGCAGCACTGGAATATACTGTGATCTAGAGTTGTCAGGGTTGAAATATACTTGCAAAGATGAAATAATAATTTTATGTGCTCCTGATCTGCATTATGCCTTCTCCACCCAGGCCATCCCTTCCTCTGTCTCCCAAGAGGATCTACGAAGACACCTCTGTTTACATTACCTTTACAATCAGAAAAGAAAAATGTGATTTTGCTCTGTTGAGGACTGCCTGTGACTTTAAACAACAGACTTCAAAACCCTGACACATCAAAACAAGTATTTTAGTGGGCTTCAGAGTCTGGATGAGTATCATGGATCTTGGTGTCATAGATCTTTCAAGTTTGCCTCCAACAGGGGTTCCTGTTAAATGGACACAGACATTTATGTTGGTTGTGCCTTTTTAGGGAACTCAGGGGCATTTCAGGAACTTGTTTGGGATATCAGAGTGTATGTTCATCTCCATGTGTGTGTGTTCTCTGGGTCTCCTATTGGATAAAGTAACCAAAACTCTTGGTGGATCTCATAGACTAAGCAGCTTGAGAGGGTGTCAATATTTAAATAAGACACCTTTATTCAGCTTGTTCCCATTTTAAGTGGTCTTTAATCCTGGTGATACAGCCATATATCCTCTCTATTAAGTGGGAAATGTCACTAGGGCTCTAAAATAAAAGCCAGCTGTCTCAGGGTGCTCAGCTGATGGTATATGCCTCTTTTTCACTACAGGCAGTGCTCAATGGGGTTCCAAGGAGATGCACTTTTCTGTGGTTTGTATCAACAGCAATGCCCCCAGGTGGTGATGGCAGCAGGTTTCTGCACTGCCAGGACATGCCGCATTTCTGATTCCTGGCTATCTGTGGCCAAGGGACATTGATTGCAGTCTTGAAAACCTTTCTGGAGTCATGGCCCCATTGTCCTGACAGATGCAGTAGGTTATGTGAGGCCCACCAAAGCTCATCAGTTTCTGGGGGACAGAAGAACCTCTCTGTTCCTGAGCGAACCTGTCCCTCGGGCGGCAGGACAGCTGCTTGCTCTACAGCAAAGGGGGCAGAACAACATAGGGAATGGACACTTCTGAAGGCCTTGGCATAAGAGATAGTGTCGCTAACACTTGGGAAGACTGTTAAAGTCAGAAAGCCTTGAAATTTCCAGTGACAAGAGAAGGAGGCAGCCAGGGCCTGTCCCCATCTGCAGTGACTGCACAACAAGAGGACACCTGCACCCCATCTCCCTTCTGTGGATTGCGTCTCCTCTCTCCACGGCCTGTGGCAGGGATGTGTGAAGGGTTGCAGTTCTGGGTTTCATGTATAATGAACGGATCTTGAGCGGTGGCAGATCCTCACAAGGGCTGGATGGAAAGGCAGCCTGCTGGGGTGGTGTAGCTCTTCTCTAGCACATGGCCCACAATGTTTACCCTACATCCCCCTATGCTAATAAGGAAGAAGCTACTGCTCCCTCAGCATATCACATTACCCCCCTGTTTCAACTATTCATCATTTCTGACTTGTATCAGCTCTGCCTCCTTTCCTCCAGCAGAGTTATACATATGGACCATGAGGTCCACTCCTTCATGGGAGAAGTGCAAGAAAGTGTGCAGAAGGGGAACATCATATGTAGAAACAACTTCCAAGGGGCAAGTCCCCCACAGTCAGTTCAGGAGACAGCACTTGCTGAGACTCTGCTGGGAAAAACCTGTGACAGCAAAGTTGGAGAGAGGTGACCTTTCTCCTTTGTCACCTGAGAGAGGTGTGTGTGTGACTGACTATTGACAACAAAAGCAGGCACTGACTTTGAGAGGGTGCTGCAGGCTGGAGACATCCAGCTTCACTATTCAGAAGTGCCACCATCAAGATGAGACCGGTGCACAGCAGCAGTGAAGCTCAAGGAGATACATACTGGACATCCACAAACCAGAACCCACTTTTAAAACTGGAAATAATAATAATGTTGTCTTTCCTCATCAAAGTCTGACTGGGCTGTATCAGCAGTAAAGTATGTGCAGACCTTCCATGCAAGCCAATATTAAACAAGACTGTTTACTTATTATATTGCTGTGTTAACTCTGTAACTGGTTATGTCACCACAAATCATGTGGCAGTCTTAGAGTTATTTTTCTTCCTCCTGACAGGTAATGTGGAGGTTTTTTCCCTTTAGAACTGATTTTCTCTTCTAAATCTGACTACCCAAACAGTCATTCTGTATCCTGCAGTTTCCTTAGTCCTACAAACCAGTCTTTGGAAGGGCAGATCCAGTATTGCAAGAAAGCCTCCCCTGCCCCTTATAGGAAAAACCCTTGCCTGTGCGGCAAAAGCATCTTTCCTTCTGCTGGTAATGAGCAGAGACCTCTTCTTGTGGTTAGTGGTGACATCCACAGAGGTGTCTGGGTATTTCATTTGAGGAAGAACAGACTCTACGAGGTGAAGGACAGCCCAGCTTCTACAAAAAGATCTGACATCTTGAACTGTGTTAGGTAAATTTTGTTAAAAACTGTGGAGTCCTTAGAAACTTCTTCTCCCCTTCAACTGAAGACTTTTCCCTAATATTGTCTTTCAACAACAAGTCCAAGAGCATGAAGTAGTATCATCCCTGAAGGCCAGCTGTTTTGGTGGTACATGCCAAAGGAACTCTGTTTTCAACAGAGCTGAAGAAATAGGCCTCCAACAGTACGGATCGATTGCCTCACACAAGTGACCTGAGGCTCAAAGTAAGTTTATTGCACCTGCAGTTTTGGACAGACAGTAATCTGCATAGCTGAGTTTGATATCCAACAGCCTCATGTGCTGCCTCTTGTCACCAGTGAGAAGTGGAGCTCAAGCAGGTAACATGCAAAATGCATATGAAGGGGTAGGATCAGGGAATTCATTTTTGTTTCCCTAAACAGTAATAAAAAATGCCCTCGTGATCTCAGTGCATTTGACATAACATAGTAAAAATGTGATTAGCACTTAATACTGTTTAATAAATATGCCCATTAACTTAGGCAACAGTAACCAGTACTTGCACAGATAAATAACAAACTTGACCAGTCAGTGGTGTGAAACAATCACAAGGAAGCAATACATTAATTCTGCTTCCCACTTTAAGGCTGAATTTGGACAGCCTGCCCTAATACCCTGCAGAAGTCTTCTTCAAACACTCCAAATATGTTTGGCTATGAAAGGAGTCTCCATTTCTTTATTTCGTATTTGTTGCTAAATGGGGGGCAAAAAACCTCATCTGTTATTTGGGGGGCTGTGAGAATGGGAAGAATAGAATTAATTTGTGATCTGAAACTTTATAATGTGTTTTTTCGATCAGGTTTATAATTCATCAAGGCTTTGAAAGAACAAGATTAAATGTCAGTTTTCAAATCCAAGTCATAGAGTAGACACTTTCGGCCCTTGGAGGCAGTTCCCAGGCTTGGGGACACAAGGAATCCTGTAAAGCATCTGTAGAGGCTCCTCACAACTCCCTCTTGGTCCCCACTAAAGAACAGGGCTTGCCAGGCACATGTCAGGGTTGGAGCTTGCTGTAACAGGGCATGTTGTTCAGCCAGGCTCCCCACGGTGTTTCAAAGCCTGTGTTCTTCTTTGCACTTCCACAGGATTGGTATCCACAGTGCCATTGATCCCAGCACAACTGCCCTCCAGCATCCTCCTTCCTCAAACTTATATTCTTAAGGTTAAACATTTGCCAACAACAGCTCACATACACAGCAACCCCAAGCACGAATACAGGCTGGGTGGAGAATGGCTGGAGAGAAGCCCTGAGGAGAAGGACTTGGGGGTGTTGGTGGGCAAGAAGGTTGACATGACCCATCAACGTGCACTTGCAACCCAGAAAGCCAAACATGTCCTGGGCTGCATCAAAAGAGTGTAGCCAGCAGGCCAAGGGAGGTAATTCTGCTCCTCTACTCTGCTCTGGTGAGACCCCACATGGAGTATTGCATCCAGTTCTGGGGTCCCAACATAAGAAGAAGGTGGAATGTTGGAGCAAGTCCAGGGGAGGACAATGAAGATGATCAGAGGTCTGGAGCAGCTCTCCTATGAAGACAGGCTGAGATACTTGGGGCTGCTCAGTCTGGAGGAGCCTTATATCACCTATGGGGAGACCTTATATCACATTTCAATACCTAAAGGGGGCTGACAAGAGGGATGGAGAGGGATATTTTACAAGAGTGTAGAGACAGGACAAGGGGGAATGACTTTAAACTGAAAGAGGGTAGGTTTAGATCAGATATGAGGAAGAAATTCTTTACTGTGAGGATGGTGAGGTTACCCAGAGAAGTTGTGGATGTCCCATCCCTGAAAGTGATGAAGACCAGATTGGATGGGGCTTGGAGCAACCTGATCTAGTGGAAGGTGTCCCTGCCCATGGCAGGGGGGTTGGAACTAATGATCTTTAAGGTCCTTTCTAACCCAAACCATTCTATGATTCAATGATTCTGTATGATTTGGCATTATTACTTGAGTAAATTAATAATTACTGAAGGGAGTTTCCAAAGGCAGAAGAATAAGCTGTGCAGCTACTCCTAAGCCCCTCTGAGGTAGTGCAGGGAGCAACTGGGTGAGTGGTGCTCATAATTGTCATGAGATTTACTCAGTTCTTCTGTTTCATTTGCCCTGTACAAAGGCACCCAGTATATACCGTATCCTGAAAACTTGCTTGACAAAGAGTGCCAGCAGCTGCGCTGGGGCAGGACTCAGCAGAAGGAAGCCCATTAAACGACTTGCTGATGACCTTTGATTTGAGTACCAATATTTAGAAAGCAAATGTTTAAACCCATGCTATTAAGAAGGGAAGCACAGCTTTGCCATGGGCAACTCAGGCAACGGGTGCTGCTGAGGCAGTCCTGGGCAGTGCAGGGGAAGAGGGCTGCTTGCCCTCTTCCCCTCCCCTTCCTCTCCCAGCAGAGCAGCCCACCCTGCCGATCACGCCCACACCAGGGAAGGGGCAGATGTTTAAACCCCAACAAGGCAGGTGGCTGCTGCACCAAGAAGGGTGGGAGTTTTAGAGCTGTTTCAAGCCCAAAGGCAAAATAACTGGACATCCCTCCTGCCCACATTGCCTGAGACCCTGTAGAAGTGGAGACTGTGCAACAAGAAGAACACCTTCCAGTCCAGCTGCCTGCTGTGACCAGAGCTCGGCTGGCCCTGTGGGACTGGCCCCAGCTGCTGGTCTTCTACCTGGCTGGCACCCACATACTGATGGGACTTCATGAAATCAATTGATGTTGGTCAGGTGCAGCAATAGGCCAAGAGGGTATTTTTCCCTCAGAGTGGTGCAGAATTAGCTCTGCTGGTCAGTTTATAATTGGGTACTTGCACTTAACAGTATTCTTTCTGTTGGATTTTTATAGTTTTGTCTCTTCTTTTTTAAACATGAAAAATAATCAGTCTTAAAATAAAATAATTAAAAAAAAATACCCTGGAAAGTGATCTATAAAAAGAGAAAATCCTTGCCAGGGGGATGCCACAGCAGCGAGCCCAAGCCACAGAAAGCCCGGTTGAAGGCTTCCCTTTTCCGCAGCTACTCAGAGGTTAACCAGGGTCTGTAAGCAAACAGCTTAAAGAAGGAGCCCAGCTTAGTGCCTGGTGTCTTGGGCTGTCCCAGAGACTACCACCCTAATGCCCTTCCAGCAGCCCCTCCCTCCCAAAGGTGATGCTGGGCAAACAGAGCCAGCCCTCGCCCTCTCCCCACGCAGCAAGGAGCCTTCTGCGGGGACGGACTGGACCCGAGCTGGGGCTCAGGGACATCGCAGAAGAGGGTGTTTCACTTCAGACGGGCGCAGAGCCATGTATATATAAACCCTGGAGCAGCAGCCCGGGAGGATTGTTTAGCACAACCACACCTCGGCTCACTTGGCAGCACGGCGAGGCGCTGCCGGGAGTGCCGGCGGCTGAACCCCGAAGTACAGGAGCGTGGAAGTGATCTGCCCATGGGCTCCCGCTGGCTGCTCATACTGATGCTGCTTCAGGCAGGTGAGTACCACCTCTCGGTCCCTCTGCCTTGCCATGCCTCCCCCCTGTCTGGGGACAGCCTCTCCCCTTGCCGTCAGCTTTGCCTTTTTCACAGCAGGCACCTCGGTGTGATTTGGCCAAGTGAGAAAAAAAAAGTGTCACTGGACAATTTTCAACTTTACAGTGAGGGGCTCTGTAAGCGACCTGCCTGCCCACCTCACTTCCCAGCCCCGGCTATGGTTTGCATAGGTGGGGCTGTATAAACACAGGTCATTTTCTTTTTTAATAGTTTTCTGCTACAGAGTTTTTAGTGTCCGTGTTTCATAAAAATACCTTCTTTTTATACCAGTGACCATGGAATAAGCAGTTTTCAATTCATCTGAATTTAAAATAATTTTTAAGAAGTCTGTTTATAAAAGCCATAAATGACATAAAGCCCCTACACACAGAGGCAACAGTAAACTGGCAGGTCTGAGGTTATACCTGCAGTAGAGTTTCAAAATAAAAAGCAAAACTCTGCTTTAATCTAAAGGCTGCCAGCGTAAGAAGAACATAGAAAGTGTAAGTTGTCAGATCCACCTCTGCTCACCTCTCTGCAGGTATGTTCTTAGCTAAGGTGCTCCATTGCTCCATTAGTGGTATAACTAATGACTGAACATGCTCCTAGTGGGAGATGTGGCTAGATGCAGGCTACTGTGGAGACTCAGACTTTTTCAAGGCTTTCCTAGCTGTGTTGGCTTGGCTCCCTAGCATAGAAAAAGCAATTTCAGTTCTTGGTCCAGTTATTAGCTGTGCACCTGAATATTAAAATGTACTTTCTGGGGCTGACCTCTCAGCTGCAGCAACCCGCTGCTGGCTCAAAATCCAGACAGCTTTCAAAGAACAGGAACATCAGAGGCTGCCTGGATGCCTCTCGCAGAACATGCAGCCCTAAGCACACTAATTGAGTCTTTTGGACTCAATTTCCTTTGGGGCTTTCACTCCACTTTCATGAGCAGGTCTGCACTGTAATTACAGTTCCTTGATCCTCAGAGATATCCCCAAAAGAAGAATGGCCTTTCTTCTTCTGGGTGAGGTACAGTTACCTTACATCATTTTCAGCCAGTGGCCAACAGACCAAGTCCAGCAGTCCTGGCTTAAAAGGCCAGTGAAAGATAGCTATAAAAAATTCAAACTGCTCGTCAGGAAGCCAGAGTGCCTACAAAGAAGTTTTTGTCTCCACTGGAACATTTTCAGGGTCTGCAAACTGCAACAGGTTAAAAAAGCATGATTTATTTCCCTGAATCCAAAACAGCTTATTGCTTGTGATTTCCCCTGAGGTGCCTGAGAGCTTGAGCCCCCTTCTAACTCCGAAGCCCTGCTGTTTAGACAAGGAAAATAAGTGGTCTCTTTAGTTTTGAATAACACCCATATAATGTGTTTTTAGCAGGCAACCTGAACACTCAAGTAGTGTTTAGGTGAGCAGCGCGGTTACTTTTTCAGGAATGTGCATTTAATCCCCGAGGAATGCCCCAGGAAGCAGCGGGAGGCTGTGCTGAAACCCCGTGCCGTGCCCGGGGACAGCCCGAGGTGCGATCGCCCGGGTGAAAATGGTGGAGGACAGGGATGAAAATAGTGGAGGACAGTGCCAGTTCCTGCTGGGGGCTTGGGCTGCGGAGAGGGAACAAAGCCCTGCTTTGTCCTTCATGAGGAGAGACCCTCGTTGTCCTCACTGGCACTTGGATTGGGCTCAGAGGGCGAGCTAGCCCAGAAGATGCGGGGAGAGGCCCAAGCAAGGGGATTAGAGGCTAGGTTTTAAAAGGAAAGCAACTGTTTTAATAATAGTATTGAGTCCTTGGGTGGTTTAGGAGATTAATTAGTCCATGTTTGCACAACACTTTGAAGAGGTCAAGCCTGCTGAAATAACCAGGGGCAGGTGGCAAAGCAACTTCAGTGGCAAGTTCCCAGCTCCCAGGCATCACTTCCCTCTCCATCCAAGTGTGCCACGAAGTCCCCTTGTTTCTTTTTGGAGTGGTTGTGTATGGGTAGGACGAGCACATGGGTTAGGCTGTTGGTCTGAGGGGTTTGATGCTACTGGTGAGTAGCTTTGCAATTCAGGACAGAGTAGAGCAAAGTGCACTTGGTCCTTCACAGTAAAGCCAGGCATAAAATACTCTTATTTGTCACTATTGTTAGCATGATAAGCATCAGCATTTGCAGCTGAGCATCACAGTGGTTTGAGTGTTAGGGGCAGGGTACTCTTGGTTTCTGTAACAGTACTGCAGAATCTGTGGTTTCCAAAAAAGTTGCAAATTAACATGCAAAATCACAACACTGAAAAGTTGTAACTCAGAAATCTCCAGACTGGTTTGGGTGGTAATTCAGACACTTCAGCTGACATAGAGTTCCTTTCTTTTTTTTTTTTTCCCCCAAATTAATGCAGCCAACCTGTTATGACTTGAGTGGAACATAATAATGGAAGTGGATGCAAGTGTTGCCAGCACTTCCGAAGTCTCAAAAGAAAGGTGATACATACATAGCTCTTGGCTAATGTAGGCACTCTGTGTTTGTATCTATAGTACATACTCTTGACAAAGTACGTACTATACACGCTCAGGGACTTGTAGCTATCCCTTAATGCAAACTAATAGTACTGTCAGCTTTTTGCCACATGGAGAATGGGTTAAAACATCCTGGATAGCAGGGGAAACTCAGATAATGTAAGAAATCTTGGGCAAAAGAGAAACCTCATTTTTTTCCAGGGACCCCAGGTTAGGTTTGGTTGCATGGTTGTACTATGCTGCTTCATGTCCCACTTGGGACCACAGCATAGCTGGAAAACTTTCCCAGGTTTGGGAGCTCTGGAGTGCACTGAAGCCTAGCTGGCTCTGCATGATGCCAGCACAGCCCCTGCAAAGCTTAGCAGCTTGAGCTTTGTGATGTTCAAAACCAGGCACGCTGCTCCTGGGTGCAGTAGAGCTGCAATCACAGACTAGTCGACCGGAAATAGTAAATCTTGCTTGAATTGAGCTCCCTTAGAAGAAGTAGCCTGCTTGGGTATTTCTGCATCCACCTCTCGGTTATCCCAGACCTCAGGCAAAGCCTCCTGCAGAGTCCCCCTTACCAGCTGAATGTCATGGCTAGTTAGTTAGATTGTTAGGGCTGCAACCAACTAACCAGTCAAAACCAAAACCATTTCCCTTTAAGGACTGTAGGAAAATCAGTGGCAGGTGAGTTTAATTCCTCTGTGTAGCCATGTCGTGTCTTTGCAGTTTGGAAAGGTGCTCTGGGAAAATCGCATTCACTGCACACTCGAGGAATCATTGAATTGGCTGGAGCTATATCATGTGGCACGGGACGGTCTCCCTTGGCATATATTGGCTATGGATGCTACTGTGGACTGGGAGGACGAGGCTGGCCTAAAGATAAAACAGACTGGTAAGAAAAACATCATCTATGTGTCCAGAAGCAGTGAAGACCTCCCCACCCTTCCCTGTTTGTACTACTGTGACTCCACGGACTCATTTCCTGCCTTGTGGAGAGGGAGCTTAGTATATATGAACAGTACTGGGGATTTGTGGGTAAGGACCCACAATATCACTTGGGATTTGAATGAGGGTTTAACCTCCTTTTGGATGAGACTAAAGCTCTTGGGACCTTGTGCTATGTGGGGTAGAAGGCAAAGGGGAAACCAGGATAATTTCCTGAAATAGCTGAATATGTATTCATAGAGAGTAAACTCTGCCTGACAAAAAGAGAGTGATCCAAGGTATTTGGAGGGTTATTTTACCCAGGTCCTTAAAATGTCAGCAATGGGAATATCACTGTTTATCCTCTTGAAGAAATCCAGATTGTTGCAAGGAGTTGCAAGGAGGAATCAATCAAACCTGTTGCCTTCATTGCCTGTTAGTTCACACTGAATCAGGGAAGAACAACAAGGGGGAGCATGGTGTTATTTCTCCTTTTCTTCATTAGCGGGGGGAGATGATGTGCTTGTTATTCCCAAGGCTACAAGAAATGTGTCTAGGAAGTGTTGTAATGAGGTTTCTTTCGTGTACTTTGTGATTAACATACATGTAAAGCTTGAGCACAGTGGACTCTTGTGTGCTCTGAACCTGTTATTTGCAATCTCATCCAGTTTGAAATACCAAAGGCAGAGCACACAAGTCTATCTAGTCAACACACCAGGCATTACTGATAAGCAAGCCCTGCTTTTAGCAGTGGTGAAGGCGGTCTGCAGCTCACTGGAAAGGAAACTGAGCTTTCCAGAATACCCTGCTGCTGGAGACATTTCACATTGCTACAAAATTTTGCTGCATTGTCAGGTAAGAAAAAGGGAGAGAAAAAAAAAGGAAGAAAAGATGTCAAAGTTAAAGACCAGCTCCTCTGTGGGCATGAAAAAGAAGTTGTCCCTTAAAACTAATGGAGCTGCCTTCATTAATGCAGTGAGATGTTATTCTCCCAAAGCCATCTCATCGTGTCCCTTTTTTTTATCTGTGAAATATTTCTATGAACAGTCACTATGGGGCTCACAAATGATGAGTAACTACCTACAAAGAGTCCTAGCTTTCAGGTGTATAGGTTTCTTTTAATTTTCAGTAATATCTCTTGATCTGCTTATCACCATCTACAGCAGTGGATGTGAGGTGTTCAATTATTTCTGTTACCCTTTACCAATTCTCATGATAAAGCCTTTAAAGTAAAACATGACTTCACTAATTTGGAGTACTGCTATTATTGAAGGGCTGAGCAGAGGGACCTAAAAGCTGTTTTCCATACAGGCTGAGTGACCTCCGAGTTTATGTGACTCCAGGAGATGCAAGTAGTCAGCACTCCTGAAAAACAGAGAGTAAAATATGGCCACATGTTCAGCAGCCAGTGTTTCTGCTTTTGTTTGAATCCCATTGGATATGGATTTTATCCTAAAAGCAGAAAATGAGACTTTGCAACTGGAAATGCCTCAAAATACCAGATAGTTTGTAAAAGGAAAGCTTGATCCTTTAAGTACACACATTATTATTCCTTAGCTGCAATGCTTGGCTGCAATAGAAAAACTGGGAGGTTTTATTTAGGTTCTTAGCTGGGAAGAACCAGCAATGCCCCACTAGATTTAGCCCTAAAATATTCTATTTTCTGTTTGTTAGAGAAATATTGATATCTGTTACAGAGAACTGCTGCAAAGATCAGTGTGGTGAGTACTGCATGCCTGTGAAAGCGACCACGTTACTTTCCATATTTTCCATTCTAAAAAAGAGGGAAGCAGAGTGGCAAAACTACTGGCCATGAGTGACAA
This sequence comes from Neopelma chrysocephalum, assembly GCF_003984885.1. Classification (NCBI taxonomy): domain Eukaryota; kingdom Metazoa; phylum Chordata; class Aves; order Passeriformes; family Pipridae; genus Neopelma; species Neopelma chrysocephalum. The sequence goes on from NW_020897715.1 coordinate 11,747,331, forward strand.
ACACTGTCTGAAATTACCCACTCTCTTGACATTCTAGGTTTGTTATTGAGACCCTTACAGAAGGAGTAATTTTCTTGTGAGTAACTCAGTCAATCTGTCTAGACAGGGTTAGAATGCTTCTAAGCACCTCTCTTTTATTTGAAAAGAAAAAAGCCACTAAGTGGGTAATCCTTTTACAAGGTTTATTCCACACACTGACTTTGATGTGGTGTTGTCAGTAATTACCTTTTCCCTTTTGTTCTACTCTTACAGTCTCACCACTTCAAGACATAATGGCATCTCTTCCACATCGTCAATAGATTTTTTTCTCCTTCTCTTTTCTGGTTCCCTGGGTTGCTGCAGCACCTATTTTGTAAAGCAGGACCTGGAGGGTGCTCAGTGTTTCCCTGAAAACACCAATGCCGTGAGAGGCAGGGTGGCATATATGACTCATCTAAGTCATAGGATCATTAAGGTTGAAAAAGATTTCTAAGATCGTTGAGTCCAATCTTTAAGTCCTGGAAAACGCATAGGAAGGAGAACGATTTCTTCTCTGTTGCAGAGTTAAAGCAAAAGAAAAAGCCACCCAGCAATGATGGGGCTGTTAACATGACAAATACAATGTGACAAATTCTTACTTTATTGGCCTTGCTCCACAGCAGGGGTCTGGCCGGCTGATCCCTGTGGACCAGCCGGAGCTGTCTGTAGCCATTAGGGCTGTCTCATAGCCCAGAGGTGATGAACAGGTTGTTTACTATCTAGATGACACAGCTGTATTTGTTCTCCATACCTGTTGACCAGTGCTCTGCCACGGTGTTGGCTGGCTCTGTTTCTGTTGGTGTTAGCAGGTTATTAAAAGCTTAACACCACTCTGACCCAGGTGCAGAAAAGGCATTTCCAGACAGGAGGGGACTATCTGAGGGTGGCAAAGGACAACAAAAGGCTTCCTCAGTCTTTGCTCCCTGGTATCTCATCACATCTGAAAGAGATGTTTGTAAAATATGAGCCAAAGTCTTCTCACTTTGAGTTGGTGTAAGCTACATGTCACCCTGCTGCAGCTGTGGGTGTCATCAGGAGGAACTCCTGTAAGGGGAAGCAGAACTGTGTCCCAAATCCTGTGGTCCTGCAAAATTTATGCAATTCTCCCTGATTTTGCCAAGCCAGATAAGGAGCAGTGAGTTCTCACAGCTAGCTCGCTCACCTCTCTAGCGCTTATTTGCTTGTCCTTGCCTGATTCACAGCAATATCTGTTCTCTCTTCTCCTACCTCTTTTTCTGTTTGTTCCCTCTGGCTATCCATGAAGAACAGTTTCTTTCCCTTGGCAGAGGCTCTTAACACCTTCCTTTGCCCATCTACCTTCATGTTGTTCTTCCTCCCCACATACCTCCATCCCTGACACCAACTTTCCCAATTTGCCTCTTGGTTTACTCCCCAGATCTCACAAACCCTGTGATTTCTACAGCTGGCACTCTGCCTCAGCTCAGCCTGATTGTGGCTCTCCACCATGGCCTCCTGTGCACTGTGTCCCATATATGAGACACCGATGATGGGCCTGCTCTGCTCTCTGTCATCCCCCTGAGGATGGATTAGGCTTTGCTGAAGCTTCAGGTCTTAGCCAGGATGCCCTGGGTTACAGCAAATCCTCCAGATGACACATACCCCAGTTGTAGCTCAGTGCTTTAGTCCATCCGTGTCATATTTTATGACGCATTGTATACAGACTCAAATGTTGGAGAAAGCTGAGAATTTCACACTTTCCACAAGGCTGCAAATTCTTCTCTCCTTTAGCCTTTCATGTCTAACCTCTTCAGGACAAGCCTAGGAGGCAAGTGTTACCAGACCAACAAAGGTCTGACCCACAGCCTGCTACTCTTGTCATGTCCAACAGAATTGGTTCCATAGGCTGGGTAAGGTCTTCTCAATTATAACAATTGCTGCAACTCCTCATGGGAAAACTTCTAGATACGTATGTCCCATAGGGTTTAGTCCCTTTCCAAAGTCCTTTGAGGAGCTGGCATGGAAGAAGATACTAGTCTGCTACAATTAACTTACATTTCTAGGTTTCACAATGCAGTGAGCAGTCTGGTTGTAAACTTCATGCGGGTTTCATCTTCGGAGGTTGAGGAAAAAAAGGCATTTAGTTTGCAGACTCATCTGTGGAATGAAATTGCTACTTTTAACCATTAAATTGAGACCTCAGTCAGTAGGGAAAGCAGACTGAACTAAATACAGCCACCATATAATCACAGGGGTTACACGAAGGCTGAATTTGATCTGTTGTATCTTTCACGTGATTCACCTGATCTGGTTCCAGGGATTTTATTAGAATTTGCATCAGTGGTGAATTTTCTTTGCACTTCAAAAATGGGTGGGTTTTTTGGTTGGTTGGTTGTTTTGTTTTGGTTTTTTTCTCCTGGGCTTTATCACCTCACAGAGCCCACCATCCCTCATATTCATAAACCAATTTCTAAAAGTGCAAAATCCTCCTGCAGCAGAGGGTAATGAAGTTCCTGATGCTCCTAAGCTCTCAGATAAGGTACTGGGAGCTCCCAACACATCCCTAGAGAAGCCCTATTTCTTGAACAAGAAATCCTTATCCTTTTTGCGGTGTTTTTCCACTTTTCCACAGGGACATAATGATGGATCCCAGACTTTTATTGACTTTTCAGGTACACTGGCTTCAGGTCTTGAAGATAATCAAGATCTTCAACTATGTTTGGTAATCTAGAAGTAGCCAGCACAGCCATGCTCCCTTTTGGTCAGCTCATCAACCTCTTGAACTGATTCACACCCACAACTCCAGAGCTTCTCTAAAAGCTGTCCAGTCATCATTTACCCCTAAACCCAGCCTGTCTCAATTCCTCCTGCTTAGTAGAGTGGTTTCTCTGTACAGTCAGAGTGACTGTGCAGGGATGGCTTCCGGAAATACAGATCACTACCATCTGCCTTCAGCCTCTGACCCAGCATCTTTGTGGAAACAACCTTTGTTATTCAGCAGAGAACCTCTTTAAGTGCTGAATCTTTTCTCAGTTTATTTTGAGTCCCTAAACTACCAGAATAAAATTCAAATGGGGTCAAGTTTTATATAAATTCTGAAGTAATTGACAGTGAGAATTATCTCACTTACTAGTCAGTAGGACAGATGTCATCAGCTGAGCTACTCACCTTCATCCCCCTCTATGGTCAATGAAATGCAATTGCACTTTCAAATACAATGCTTTTCACCTATGTTAGATCTCTGCAGCATGAAAATGTGAACTGTGCCCCAGATATGCATAGAGAGAGCATTTAAAGATCTGAAGTTAACTGATACAAATTTCACCATTGAGACTGATGAACTTGTAGCCAGCCCTCAGAAAATGGATGGGCCAAAGAGCATGTGGCAGGTCCAGGTGAACTGAAGAGATGAAGCTTCTTGGTGATATTGAGGAAGGCAAAAAACTTCAGTGACATTACCATGTCTTGACCAGACGTGCCCTTTTGAGGGCAGCAGCTCAGAGGAAGAAGCACAGTGGTGATGGGAGCAAATACGGCATTAATAAGCTCCTGAAAGATGTGAATCTTCACACAGATGTCAGGATACTTGGTTCATCAACAGATGATTTACTGACAGTCAGGGGAAATGGTGCTGTTGTGAGCTGTGTGTGAGCTGAGCCGTCCTGGAGTATATGCAAACATGCAGGATGCAGGAGGACACCCAGACTCTACCTTTTTTTCTCTCCCAGGTGCTGCCACACGCACGACTGCTGCTACGACAAGGCAGAGAAGGCAGGCTGCAGCCCCAAGGTGCAGCGCTACCAGTGGGCGTGTGAGCAGAACACCGTGCGGTGCGGTAAGGAAATGTTTGCTCCTGTCGGGTGTGTTTCTCCCCCTCTGCAGGCACTAGGCTGACTAAAGAGCTTTGTGGGCCCCAGAGGTAGTTCTGTGTATGCTGAGCTTCTCTCAAAGCTGCTTTAGGAAACGTCTATTCTCTACCAAGATCTCTGCCCACCCCTGGATTGATAGGCTTGCCAAGAGTCCCCAGCTAGAGCTGGGAGGAAAGCTGGAGCCCCAGCACCACCCATTCCAGGTAACCTGAGTGCTCCCCAGGCTGAAGAGTGAGAGTCGGGGCGTCCACAAGCCATCTCAGTTTGGCAGGGGTGCAGATGCCTCTCTGTAGACCTTCTACTCACTGGCATTAAGCATTGCCTGCTCCTCACCGACCTCTTTCCACAGCTGTGCAATGATCTACAGGGGTGCTCTTCCCATTGCAGTTTTGGCCCTCCCTCCAACAGGATTGTTCTCTTTTTTACTTACCCTTATGTGCTGCTAGAGAAGAGCCATGCTGTTTTGCATGGCTGCAAGACAGGTTAAACAGGGTGCCAGCCTGCATCTCTGCCTCATGTGGGGCTCCAGCCTAAAATCCCAGGGTTCCAGCAGGGATTTTGAAGCTTGTAGAATCAAATGCTCTTCAGTGCTGCAGGCATACAGCGAGTGTAGGCTGTGCTGAGCTCTACAGCTGGTACCCAGTCAAGAAGGTTTGAATTACACAATCACAGCCCGTCAGTGTCTTGCAGAGTTTGTTTTGACATGCACCAGATTACTTGAGTCTTAGTATTTGTCACTTCTAAGTCTTCAAGAAGTCCCTGGTGGTAAAATCCATTGTAGAACACTTTGAAAGTTTGAAAAGAAACACATGAGAGTAAAACTTGTCCCCATAATCATCAAAGCTACTTGCTCAAACATTAAAAGATACCTTATCAGAAGACCATATTCTATTGGTGCAATCCTCAGCCTCGCCAGCAGCTGAAAACATGCCAGGAGGTATGGGATGGGGCACAGCACATCTGCAGTTGCTCTTATCCAAGTGCCAGAACAACCTATTAAATACAAAGTGCTGGCTAAGGAATGTACCACTTTAATGTATAACTGCTCTCCCTCCTACTTACCCACATTTCCATAACTGACTGATACCCTCTGCAAGTCATCTTTAAATGAAAAAAATCCTGTTTCTTTTTGCTGTGAGGGAACAAGTTGCGAATATGAGATGTATCACTGAGTCCATGAGATGTACAGAGTCTGTCCCATAGGAGTGCAGTGGGCTGCAGTTGCTCTGACTTGGCTAACAAGCATTAGTTAAACAAATGCCATTAATTCCCTAACTGACGTCCAGGCAAGACCTGAGATGCATCCATGAGGGCTTGTTCTCCACAAGCCCTCAGCAGGTTTCACTTCCCCTGATATACCCCATGGGGACGAACAATAGAAATGTGTTCTGAAGGCATATTTCCTACCCCAAGCTACAGCACAGCAGGTGTTACTGGGGTGCGAAGGTATAATGTCTGATCCCATTCAAACAAAAGGAATGAAGAATTAAATTTCCAGGCATGCTTGCTGGGCCCAGGGTAATGATGTCCAGAAGCTTTAGAAGCAGAACTGTTTGCACTGTCATTCCAATGCAATAGGAATTAAATGCCTGTTGCCTGACACTGTAACAAAAACACAGACATTTTCATGTAAATTAAATAGAAACTCATTTTACCTGGGATTTCTCCTCCTTTTGCTACCGTTCAGTGGTTTTATTTGTGATATGAAAATAATTGGCAAAACCATATTCTTCAGTCCATAAATGCCATAATCTGTAGGCAAATTGCATTCAATAAATACCTGAAATATAGGAAAGGCTGTAAGTTGTGGAGGCTGGTCAAAAAAATCATTCTGCTCTAACAGAAATGCTGCAAAGCCAGGCTTTTGTACTCACATTAGATAGACAGTGGCTAGCACAGCATAGGAAGAACTAAAGGAGCAGAGGGGCAAGATTGGTATATCATGCAAGATAGGTAGCTAAAAAAAAAAGTGGCCTTAGTGCTAAAGAAGTAGTTGGTAGGATCCTTGAAACACTTTTTACCAGTAAATGTGTGATTATTCAGACCAGCTTAGGAAACACAGGCTTTATTTATTTATCAGATATAGGGTTGATCCAGCAAAGTCCAGTGTAATCTGAAACAATTCCTATACTCATTGCAGTTGGTTTTGGAATGAAACTTCGCATGAAATTATATATTGAACTTTGCATACTGGAGGTTTTGTGGGTGTTAGATAATCCATGGTAGCAGCCTCATAGAAACAAGGCACTTTGCTTTGAAATAATATTAGCCCGATGGCTGCATTTGAGCCACCTAGAGGTGGGATGGGGTTCATTAACCCCAAATCAGTCATTTGCAATGTAGCCATCTAAGCTGGTGGGTTTGATGTTCCTTATGGTCCTTACTTAGTCATGTAGTCATGACTAAGTTGCATTCTCTATAGTTCCATGTATGGCTTTGATCAGCTTTGTTAGCTGCTGGCTCATAAAATTCAGGTACCTGGCCCTGCTGCAGAGTTCCTTGGCTCCTCTGCCATGATCAGAGAGAGATGTAACATTAACTGATGGAACATGAGTGAGGAATGCCCAGTGGGTGCTTCTATGCCCTCAGGTTTCTGCCTATGGGAGGCTCCTCCTTTCAAAGCAGCATTTTTTTTCTTTTGAAATCAACCTGTTTTGCAGAAGGAAGAATTAGAAGGGAAATTTACTGACTGAGGAAAGGTGGAATATTTTTAGTTCAGGCTAAGATAAAATAATTTTCTTTTTAAGCTCTGATTGCTGAATTAAGCCCCCATTGATCACAGCGCTCTAGAAGTAGGGAGTGCTCCATACTGGGCAAATTTTTATAAGCACTGCCAATTTACATTTAGCTGCTACTTTCTGATGCTCTTGGTCTGTTGACAGAGAGAGGACAGGGGAGGGTCAGATCCACTCACAACATGACATGCAGGGCCTGCTGCCACAGCCTCTGATCCCTAAGAGTTGCTTTTTCAGGGAATTGTTCCTCCTAAAACTGTTTCTTGCCTTCAGCTGATACAGAATCGCTCATCCTCTGCTCACATTTTCTTTTGCAGATAACCTGACAGACCAGTGTGAAAAAATGGTGTGCCTGTGTGACCAAGAAGCAGCCAAGTGTTGGGGAGCAGCCCCATACAACCCACACTATATCCTCTGGCCAGATTTTTTATGTGGACGGACTCATCCCACCTGCCATGTCAGATATGGGGGACCAGAATAGTCTTTTTAGGACGTTTCTTCTAACCCTTTGAATACAAAGGTGCTGCAATAAAATTTTTCCTCCTTTACCAGAGCTAACAATGGTGTGAGAGAATTTCTATCAGGCCAGGGTTTATGGGGAGAAGAGACAGACCAGGCAGGCACAGCGGTGGAGTTGCCCTCTACGTGAGGTAACACAAAGAATGTATCGAGCTCTCTCTTGGGGTAGACAACAAGCAAGTTGAGAGCTTATGGATTAGGGTAAAGGGGCAGACTAGTAAGGGTGGCATTGTTGTGGGGGTTTGCTACAGGCCTCCTGGTCAGGAGGAGGAAGTGGATGAATTCTACAGGGAGCTTGAAGCAGCCTCAGTCACAGACCCTGGTTCTGGTGAGGGACTTTAACTACCCTGACATCTGCTGGAGAAGCAACAGGTGACAAAAATAAGTAAGAGACTGGAACATCTCTCTTAGGAGGACAGGCTGAGAGAGTTGGGCCTGTTTAGCATCGAGAAGGTATGATGGAGAGGGGACTTCATCAACGTCTGTAAGTATCTGGAGGGAGGGTGTCCGGAGGATGGAGTCAGGCTCTTCTCGGTGGTGCCAAGCAATAGAACAAGAGGCAATGGGCAGAAACTGATGCACAGGAGTTTCCACTCAAATATAAGGAAGAACTTCTGTATTGTGCAGGTGACCCTTCACTGGAACAGGTTGCCCAGAGAGGTTGTGGAGTTTCCCTCAGTGGAGATATTCGAGACCTGTCTGAACACAATCCTGTGCAATGTGCTCTGGGATAACGCTGCTTGAGCAGGGAGGTTGGACCAGGTGACCCACTGTGGTCCCTTCCAACCTGACCCATTCTGTGATTCTGTGACAGGGTAAAATATATGCTGAATTAAGGACAAGATCCTGGTCTGATCATGTCCTTCGCAGAAACAGAGGGTTTGGCCTGCAGTGCAGTGGGAACACATTACCTGTCACCAAATGGCTTTTTTTTTTTTTAAATCACAGAATCATAGGGTAGTTTGAGTTGAAAGGGGCCTTTAAAGATCATGTAGTTTCAATCTCCCTGCAATGAGCAGGGACATCTTTAGTCAGATCAGGTTGCTCAGAGCTCAGCTGTCTTATCCCTCATGCTCCTGCCTCCCAGCACTAGGGAGACTTCTGAGCTGTGTTGCAAGGATCAGTGTTTCTGACTTCTACTTACTAGTAGGTGCAGCCATACTTTGCAAAAGAATATACTCCTTACGTGTTACACACGCTTCAGAGCTGATATGCTGCTCTCTGATACAAATAGATGGTCTCCTGTATTGGTACATCCCCCTGTCACTGACTGCCTGGGAATCAATTATTGTCATGTCAGGAAAGGGAGACTGTGGAGAACATCAGTCATGTCAAGAACATTTTCATCTCTCCTCTTTTTTTTTTTTTTTAAGGGTATTAGAGGCTTATATTGAAACACTACATTTTCTTCTGGCAAGAGTAAAACAAAATCCCGTTCTTTCAGCCAGGGGGTAGCTATGTACAAGTGGGCCTTCTTTCTGCCTTTGTTACAAGCCTGTAGGCTGGAGCAAGGCAGAAGGACAAGAGCCTCCATACCGGGAGGCACAGGCAGATGGGAGCCACAGCTACACCCCAGAAGCAATGCTTTTGATTTCTTTGGGTGGGTGGAAGCAGCTGGGTAGGTCGGGCTCCTTCTCTCTCTGCTGAAGCACAGCTGACAAAATTTGAATATCACCTTTAAAATAAGAAATAATAACATGGAAAGACCCAAAATACCTTATCAGAGTCTAAATTCAGACAAATGTAGCCAAACTATGCGGCGTTTTGGCAGGTGAGAATGCAGATTTCTTCACAAAAGGCTGCTTTGCTCCTTGCTGCAGGAGGATGGTGAATATGCCACTGTGACTGTCAAAGCTGCAGGAAAAGAAACAGGCTAACAAAAATAAAAATCCTGAAGACAACATGTAGAGGCAAAGGCTTTTATTCTGTCTAGAGCTCCATTTTTTGGCTTACAGGGCATCAGAAGTTGTTCCACCTGCAGGCTTCGCATCTTCCAGCAACTCTTGTAATGTTGCACCTCAAGCGATGCTGAGCAAGAAGAAAAGGAGAGAGGGTGAGTGAACGATACAGAGTCAGTACAATACAACAAACTCCTCCAAGGCTTTCTGGCAAGTAAAGAAGTTGTGAACTCTTCATGCAGAGGGTTTGCAGAGGGCTGATGCTGTGTGGGCAGCATTAGCCTAAGGGAGTGAGTGTGCTTCCCAGCAAGGGGTGGAAGACCCTCCCCGTTGAGGGAGGCAGAGCTCGTGGCGCGTCCCTGTCGCTGCCACACTGTCCATCAGGTGGCGGCAGCGCTCCAGTGAATGGCAGGAGCAGCTCTTCCTTCAGCCTTTCCGGGAGGGGATTTTTTTCAGCAGGCCGAGCAAGATCTTTGAGTGCCAGGAGAAGAGGTACGAATCACACATCTCCTCACTGAACGCAAAAAAGTCAGCTAAGCTCGGTCTGAAACGTATACCACATCTCGGGTTGCACAAAAGGGGAACTAAGCTTGCTTCAAAATCCAGCCTTCTATGTCAGTCTCCTCAAACTAGACTAGTTGACAGAACTGGAAAAAAAACAGGTGAGCTTTCAGGTACATCAGCCTCTTATTGGGTCATTTCTTTGGCTCATGTGTGATGAAAACCTCTAGTTTTTCCAACCTGATCAGCTGATGTAATAAAAGAGATTTTACAAACCACATCTCACTCATTTAAGCCATCATAGGCTTTCTGTACACAAGTATTACACGAACACAGCATGTAGTGGGTAGGAGGAAGAACCATTCTTCAGCATAAACCTAAAAGAACTGAGTGAGTCCTAGGACTTTGTTGAAAGAAGCAGCAGCATCTCATTGAACAACTCTGTCAAAAGTGGCAATTAAAGAAGATCCTATTGTTTTGTTTGTAAGTAACTTATTAGGCCCATGCATCAAGGTCTACACAGCATAAACAAAGAATTATTTAAAAAAGAGATGGAATATAGAACAAGCCCCATTAGCATCTTATGCACACTGCTTATTTCCTGAACCAGATCCCATGTCTGACCAGAGGTAAGTAAATGGCTAATTCCTCTTTAAGTAAGTTAAAAAAGGTACCTTTGGCAAGACTCTTGTCTCACGCAGAGGATGCACTTCCTCAGCTGCGGGGTTAAAACAATGGTCAGAACCACTATGCCTCCAATACCGGCTGCCACAACCCCAATGATTGTTCCAATGGATTCTTCTATACCAAACAAGCCTGGGGGAGAAGGGAAGGTAGAGAGAGTAACATAAGATGTGCAGACATGCAATGCAGCCAGCACGTTTTCTGCCGTGGCTGAAGAGGAAGCTACTTACTAGGATATCGATTATGCTGATGTCTTGTCTGACATGAAATCATGGGCTTCTACACGGGAGAGTGTATTGCACTACAGAAGTATTGATTTTTTTCACTCCAATGTAGCAAGATGCTACACTTTCTGGGGCTTTAGAGACAGGACAGTCCCACTGCCCTCAGAATCTCCCTTAACAGCTAGGTGCTATGGGATGGCAAAAGATGCTGCTCCCTGAATTAATGGGACTCATGCCATATGCTTTATTTTCAAATGGAAAAAAATTACTCTGACAATTTCAACCAAATTATTAGTCTCCTTGTCTGTCTCCAAAGAAGACAGCATGGGAGAGTGGACAGAGCTCTTCTGAAATCCTTTCTTCAGTTGGTTGCTCTTTGGGACTGTTACATGGCAGAGATGGCATAGTGCTGAAATTACATATTTCATAGTCTCAGGAACACACAAAAGCAATTATACTGGCTAGGGTGTAGACATTGCAAGAGTAATCTGCACTACTGAGACTATGACATCAAGCCAAGAGAAGACCCCATTAGTTACACAACTAAGCCCTTGCAGAGGGACACAGTTTTCTTGCCTTGTTAGTGTTACAGTTTAAACTGAATAGTTTCATACAAATTAGTAAATCAGGCTCAAAAGAACAAAGGCTTAGTGAATCTTCGTGAGCTAGAAGCTTTGGTAATTTATAAGGGGGAAATGGCACTTGCATAATTTACTCTTGACACAGAAGGTGCTATTTTTTGTTAATTAGATAATAAGATAATAACCCTTCTGATGTGTTGACTTTTTGGGACTGCAATGTGTTTAGCCTATGGAAAATGGTTTGACATTTCCAGCTGATAAAGGCAAAGCGAGTTACCTCTTTACTTAATATGCCTAGTGTCTATCTGAGAGGCTGAGAAAACACAGCATGGCACTTTTAATGCTACTTTGATTTTAATGTGAATGAAGTTAATCAGAAATTATACAATATGATCCTCGTGTTCATTATGGGATTACGTATGTCATCCAGAGTTAAGGAATGACTACGCAAGTTAGTGGGTTGGAGAAAAATAATGTCAAAAAAAAAGAGGTCTGGAGCTGTTCCCTGAGATGATATCTTGACACCTGTCACTCACGGGCGTTCTGCCAGAGCTGTGATTACAAGGGAACTCGTCTGTTTCATTCTTGGCACTGACTTAATTTTTATGGATAAAATTTTTCCTTCTTTTTTTGGTTGTATATGCTCCTCCTTATATAATACCTGTTTGACTGTTTATAGAGACAAGCCAATCAAAATTAGCTGGCCTTACAAAAATAATGAGAAATGCTATAGAGCAATTACACTCCATGACACTGGACCCTTATAGCTAGAGGACAAACACGCCAAATTCCCTTTCTGCAAGCATGTAAACCAGCTTTGGAGGAAAAACGAGGAGAAAAGAAGTCAATAACATCAAATGTTACCCAGAGCCCTCCTGATCCTGAGCTTTGTGCCATCTCCTGTCACCACCTTCCCGTCCGGAAGTGTAACCTCACAGAAATAAATACCATGGTCACTGGTTGTCACATTGAGGATAACCAGGGAGGCATCCCCTTGGGACAAGTCTCCACTCATGAAGACCCTGGAGTTATTTGGCAAGACGGTCACATTGTTTTCTAGCAGGTCCATCTGCCCCTTTTCATCTTCTTTGTACCACTTCACCATCAGGTCATCCAGGGAGGGGCGTGGTGGACTGTTAAAATGGCAATTTAAGACCACAGTTTCACCCTCTTTGGCTTTCTCCTTGGCTGGTGTTTGAGTCACCAAAAGGTTCCACTGCTCAAGTGTTGTCAACAACAAAGGCTGTGCTGTTACATGAGTTACAGCTGCTGCATTCTCCTTGCTTGTGCTTCCACCAGTAACACCAACATCTGCACCAGGAAAGAGAAAGAAGAGGACAGTTGAGAATGATAAACCTTCCAGCTGCTCCTGACCTTTAACCAGCACAAAGAATGGCTCCTGAAATTAGCACTTGAGGGCAGTCAATATTATGATGACGAGGTTTTCTTCCTAATTCCTGCTTAGATTATATTATTGTGTATAGATGGATCTTTTCCTGAATCTCAATTCCTTCCTACTGCCGTACAAGACCAGGCAGCCACATTTTCACCTGAAACACTAAACTCTTTCTTCCCACCCCAAAAAGCATCAGGGCCTGATGTTCCTGCCTCAACTGCTTTTGAGGCAAAGCAAAATTGCACGTACACTCACACAGTGGCAATTCTGTTCTGGCAAGTACAGTGAATAAGTGTGCATCCTAATGCAACTGCCTGCATCCCAAAACATAATATGAGCTTCTTAGAAGTTTTGGTGTGCATTTCCAACTGTGGAAATTGAAACTGTGGGAAGAATGTCCACTGTCAGAGACTGAACCCCCAGCAGATCTGATCAGCAGTATGAGAGACAGAACCTCAGCCTTGTGCAGGTACTGATACTGAGGGTGACAGCTGTTCTCTCTGAAGAGACCATTGTCCTGTTAACTTTTGCTAGAAAAATATGAGCATGACTGTAGTAGATATTTAAACCTGCCTTCTCGCACTCAGGTGCTAATCATAGTATCAAACAACCTCTACCTACGAGTAGTGAGAGTGGATCTCGTTTCTGGAAACAATAACCCGGGTGCAGAAGATGAGAGGAATAGTTGCTGTCTCAAAAAGAGGGGAAAACAAACCTAAAAATAAGCCAACAGCTTTTGCCAAGATAGTGTTCAGACCAATTTTTGGAAAAGGTTCTTCCGTTTTTTTATTTTCTTCAAGTGAAATAGTCTCCTTTCTAACTAGTTGATGTCCTCTCAAGGACTGTAGACAATTGCAGAGTGAAGGTCTTGATTTTCCATTGTCTTGAGTCTTCCATTGCCATCCATAGAGTGTGAAATGCTATTGTCTAGGTCTGGTAAAGCTTCACAATGAGAACAGATGCCCTCTGCTCAGGGACAAATGTCTCAAGGCAATGGAAAACCAACCCCCTTGATAGTTGGTTTGGGAGTTAGTTGAATGGCTCCTCCAGGCATGCTTGTACACAAAATCACAGTTGTATTCATAGTTATTATTATTTATGACTCTTATGGGAGTAGAGGATTTCTTTCAGACAGCAGGGCCCTGTTCTGAGTGCCTTATAAAAGGATGGGGTATATAGCTTACAGTTTAAATATCAGACAAGAGATAATTCGTGGATGCAAAAATACAGGAAATATAAACAGGTTATGAAACCAGGCAACAACAAAGCATATGAAAAACCTTACGAGCTGTTTTGGCTCTTACCTCAAAGTGAAAATTTTTGCCTTTTAACTGGAACACCAAACCATGAAAATCGAATGCCTGAGAATTAGGCACCCAAATATAGTTTTGAATCTGGTCCCCTAAAATTAGTGATCCTTATTAAAGATACTGGATGAGATACTCTCCTCCTGTTCATATGTAATTGTACCAATGAGCCTGCTGGAGCTTCTTCGGGAAATCTGAGTTCCGTATTTTCCCCTTCCAGTTAGATACGTGTATTGATGCAAGAGTCACGAAGTTGAAGTATCTTGACAAGATACTTTGATGAAATACAGAGTATAATTGAAATACTTGACAAAGTTGATAGTAGCTTGACATACTACATACATATTTGTGCATCCAATATTCTGATGTGATATATTTGGTTATTTATTAGAGTGAATTTGAGCAGTTTCATAATGAGTACTCTTTTAAAATTTCAGTTTATTAACCATCATCTTCACCTGTTGTTTTAACCAAAGCAGTGTGTGCTACTGCTACCTTGTTTTCAAGGAATGGCCACAAAATTTCTTCTCCACTACAAGTATTCTAACCTTGCCATATGCATCCCTGTAACACAATTGTAATTTTTATTCCTTTAGTGATGCGGAAGGTATCATTTTTACATGGCCAGAGTTATGTAGAGAACATAACTGAGCAGGAACAATGTGCTCCGACGTTGCCTCTGTTCATCATGAGTTTTATTTGCATCTCCTGTCATGAAATAACTGGCCTTATCATCTGTGTTATTCCAGATCTTTGATTCAATACAAATCATGTAACTTGAAGATAATCAGGAAAATCAAAACACAAGAGGAGTAGGCCGTATTGTTTCAGCTCTGTTTGAGGGTTTCACTGAGAAGGTCACAGCACTGCCTCTATTTTTCTTTCTTCATTTCTTTTTCTTCTTTAAGGCTGCAAAACTGGAACATATTAGTTCACTGGTATTCAAATACACAATGCCCTTATCGTATTGGCATCTGGGAGCATGCAATGCCAAATGCTTTGTTGACTCTGCTTCAAAGCTCTTTTTAAGTCAATTGCTTCATTAGCAGTGATGTGTAGGTCCCTTGTCATGCGGGTTGTAGGGCTGGAGAGGAAAGCAAGGCTTTTTGGTGAAAGCACTTGAGCAAGACAGAGTACAGAGAAATACAGCATGAATAATCTTGTCTTGACCTGGAAAAACGATTAGATGATCTAATAGGTCAGTGTCACATAAAGTCGCTAGTTTTCAGCCATGAGGGGAGAAAGCTCTCTGGGACTCCCTGTAATGTGGCAGTGTGCTCCACATTTGGCAGTACTAACAGGGCACCTACTAAGCCCTCAGCCTTCCCTTTACATAATCTGCAGGTTGATACTTTCCCATGTAAAGCCATATCAGGCCTGTGAGCGAGAAATACACAAAGCAGGCTAGAGGAGGTGGGGTGACAAAGGGAAAGCATAAAATATAACTGCACTCTCTTCCTGTCCTGGAGCCTCTAACTAACTCTTTGGTGCCTGGAGTAAACCCAAGCAGCCCTGCAAGCTTCTTTTGCCAGCTGTCAGCAACATGAGGGAACAAAAATGGTGGGCGAAGGTCAGCGGAGAATGTTACCTTTCCTTTGTTCACACAGTAGCTGAAGGAGAGGTTGAGGGCAAATAGGGTTTGATTTCTAACCCACATAAAAATCCTCTCCTGCTGAAATGACTGTCTTTCAGGTGGTTTTGTTGACTTTACAGCTCAGCTTCACACTCATGCCATGCTGATGCCATAAAGGTGCTTTAAAAGCTGTATCCAGCTCCCAGACATCTATGATTAAGTGATCAGTGACTGCACTTTGCTACTCTTAATTTATATGACTTTTGCCCTGGACTGAAGCTGGCTTTCACAAATGCATATGAATAACTACCTTGTGACAATAACTGGTTGCTAATACATCAGAGAACCAAAATAGAAAAGAAACCTCTAGCAATGATGATACACATCTCGAAAAAGACAGGCAAATACACTCTTTCTGAACATTTATATTAGCTGAACAGGAATGTATCTAAAAAGAAAAGTATGTTTTACTGCAATGCACAACACTAAATACTGTTTCTCTGCAACCTGAGGAAACCTTCAGTGGAAAGTTGCTTTTTGGAAAATAGAAGAGAACCTCTCAAGCCAGACTCTAGGAATAAGCTATGTTTCTTCTAATTAAGGTTTAGTACTCACCCAGTACGAAGAAGAAGAGGAATGAAGTTGCTGCAGACCTATAGAGCTTCCCAATGTGCTGAATCATAGTTGCTGAAGTATATGGCCTCACTGTCTCTCCCTCTGGTTGTACGGGCAAAAAATATATGTGTATTATAGCAACAGGACCTCACATTCTGCCCAGTGAATGTCACACTTACTAAAGTTACCACAGCTTTGAGCTCACAGTGCTCTGCCTGCTGCCTGGATGACAGCCACGTTTGAAGTGACAACAATGACTTCCCCGGCGGCTGTTCTGAGCTCCCTCTGAGAAGATGTCAAAAATGCTCTGAGAGCAGAGGAAAGATAATACATTGTTTTTCACTTTAGCCTTGTACAAACCACAACTTTGGTTTGAACACAGAGTATCCAAATACTCAAAAGGAGACCTTTATTCTGCTGAACCACTCCCAAGTAAGTGGAGGCGAGAAGAGAAAGAGCATTGGATTAATTTTCTGAGCAGCTGGACTCCTATCATCCTAATACACCACAAAAGGAAGTTTCAGAAATTTAATATTTTTGTGACTATAAGCACATGGTGTTTACAGGTAAAATGTATTCCCCAAAGTATTCTTTTCAGTGCAGAACAAATGCTTTTTCATCAAAATTTGATTACTTAAACTCTATTTAAGTAGAGCTCGTCCATGCCACCTGGGTGGAGGGGAAAACTGCTGAAGCAGTTGGTCCATCTGCAAAACCAGCAGGTGTACTCTGAAACAGTCTAGGTTTACATGAGGCACACATGGAGCACAACTTTGTGGGAAGAGCTGGAGCAGCCCCAAACCCTACCTGTACCATCCAGCCCCTCCAGCAGTGTACCCCTGTACCGAGCATGTGCCACCCTCAGAACCTGGCTGACACCTCTTCCCTCAGCTACAGGATTAGGGATTACTGCACATTTTGTCTAATGATCTCATATATCTTTAAAATTCTCCAGGTAATGGAATTGTGATTGAGTATCCAGTAAAAACTCAATTCCCTATCTCTTAAAATACATACAAACCACAGTTCAGCTGAGAGAGGCATGAGTATTTCTGCTTTTCATTGCATTTGAAAGCAAAAAGGACCCACATCTGACTTGAAAAACTTCGCTGACCAAACAATGTCAAGAGGAACAATTCATTCCTGTAGTCACCAGTTGTTACTCTAGCTTTGGTGTGCTGACACCAAAGCAGTAGTATCAGCAAAAGCAGGATAGGCTAGAGGGAGTATAGTTAAAGGAACTTGGAGGGCAAATACTTCTCTGAAATAGCTTGGAAGAGTGGGAAGACCTAGGATTACCAGGCAGGAATCACTCCAAAGCGAAGTATATATTAAGAAGGGAACTGGGATCAAGTGCAGAGCAACACAGCACTTCAGAGGAAAGCTGGAAGGAGGTTTGTGGGGGTCTTCTGAAGGAAGAACTGCCAAAGCGTAACTGAGTAAAACCAAATTATCCATGAAAGGAAAAAATTAGAGTCAGAAACGATCAAGAGTTTGAGGAGGTAAAACCAGTAGAGTCAAAGGCATCTCGCAGATGAAGAGGAATTGGGACCAAGTTACTGAGCTTAGAGTATTGGTCATGACTGCGTGTCAGAGAAGTCAGCGTGGGAAGATGGAGGTGGACTAAAGGCAATCCAAACAGTGTCTGATTTAAACCCAAGTATTTGGTGTGCTTCAAAAAAACCCTTCAAGTGTGTTGTGATGGACATACTACCATTGTTCATGCAAATGCTGTTTATATTCATTTCATCCTGTAATAGCAATTCTCTTGTGAATCCTCCATTTAATAGGTCAATTCCTGAGCAAAACTGCCAGATCAGCCAGCTTTTAACCAAGGGAATACAAAGGAGGTTTAGTGTCGCTGGCAGCCAGTAGTTGAAAATGAAGCTTCTCCCACTTGGATAACCCAATCCTATCCTAAGAGAATCTCAATTTTTGGACAAAATGAAAAGTAAACTTGGTACACAGATTGTTGTTGAGAAAAGCATGGGAAAAAATTGAGTTTTAGAGGTCCAAATCAAGAAACCAAGGAACAAAAATGAAACAAACCACACATTCTTTTTCACAGTTTTTTGTAAATTTTGGAGACTCACAGTCTCTTGCATTAAAACTGTCCTGTCTGGGCCAACAGCTGGGAGGGGACATCAGCCACTGGGACTTCACTGGTACCTTTGCTAATGTATCAGAGGGCAGATATCGCAGGGCCCTGAGATGTCCTTTCAGGGAGAGCCTTCACATGCTTTCAGGGAAATCCATGGAGAGAAAGGGGACAGCGGGAAGAAACAGTGCTGTCACTACAGTCTGCTCTACCCTTCCTTCCCTTGGCTGGCCATCCATCCATTCATCCCTTTTCATCATCTACCAGGCAGCCGCCCACCAAGGTGGAGATTTCTTTGCACCTCACAGGGCTCTTCTTCTTCCGTAAAGTGACCTGAGGGCACAAGTCTGTGAGCCATCATCGCACTGGTTGGGTCCTCTGACTTGAGAGGCATCGTTTGGTGCAGTCTAAGACGGACCCCAGCTTTCCCAACCTCCGTGTGCTCACAGCTTGGGGCAGAAACCACCCGGCGCTGCTCAGCAGCTTCAAAAACGAGACCCTGGGTTTCCCACATTGACTTCCTTTATGTCACCTCATCCTCCGCTGAGCCCGCAGCCAGCCTTCCCCCTCTCCCCCTAGGTGGACCCCTGGAGCGGCCTCCCGGCGGTGTTTCCCGTCGAATCCCAAGAATTTAGGATTTGGGAACCTTTTTGCTGCCCGGGCGCTGTTGAACCCACTGGCGGGGCTGCGCGCGCGGGGTAAACCCTGGGGATGCAGGCAGCGAACACCGCCCCCCCCCCCCCCCGGCTCCCCGCTGCCAGGAGTTCTTCCTGCCACAGCCCTCAAACTTTCCACCGGCTCCCGATTAACTCTTGTGGAAGGCGCAGAGGGGTCGTCGGAGCCGGCCGGGAGGGGGGCTGGGAGGCGCCACCGCCCTCTCCGCCCCCCATGACGGCTCCCGCTCCCCAGAGCGGCGTTGCCGCTCGCCCTTGGCAACCCCCTCCCGCCGCGGGCCGGCGGCGCGGCCGGCGCCGGCCCCTTTAAATGGCGGCCGCGGCCCCGCCGCGCGCCCCGCGGAGGAGGCAGCCGGCGGGCGCCGCGCCGCCCTCGCCCCCCTCCATGGTAAGCGCCGCGCTCCCCGCCCGCCCCTCCGGCGGGCCACCGCCACCCCCCGGGCCGCGCAGGTAGGTGCGGGGGGCGCCAGCCTCGCTCCTGCCCTCGGGGAGCAGGGCGGGCGGGCCCCGCACGGGCGGTGGCGGGGCGGCCCCGCGGGCAGCGCTGGGAAGCGCCGCCGCCCCCCGCACTCCTCTCCCCCGAAGTTGGTTTTTTTTGGGGGGGGGAGTGGTGGCTCTCGGGGCCCCCGGTGAGGAGGGGCGGCGAGCCCCCCGCGGCGTCTCCCCAGGGAGAGTCTAGGCTCCCGGGAGCCGCCGGGGGGGCACCCAGCGGGGAGGCAGCCGCGGAGCTCCGGCGTTATGGTGGGTCGGGAGCGGGCGGGCAGCAACTGGTGGAGGTTGTGGCCATCCCGGGTGTTTGCGTGGAACCCCCCCCAGGGTCAGCCCTGCTCTCAGCCACGTATGCTGGAGCGCCCCTGCCTCTGCCTCACCCCGCTGTCCGCCCCGGAGCGTGTCTCCTGCCTGGGCCGCGGGCTCGGCGTGTGTGTCCCATCACCGGCTCGGGATTGAGTCGGTTTGCACTCCAAACTCAGCGTTGTCTCATCCCGGCCGATCCGGTAGTACAGGCGGTGTTACTGGTTAGGGCCCTGGGCTGGTTTGGTACCGTTTGCTGGGTGAGTTGGGACAAGTGACTTTTTGTGGCTCTGTTTGCCTTCATAAAGTAAAACTGACCTTCAAAGTGAGGAATACTGATACCAAGGGACAGTGCTACAGAATTAGAATACAGTGCTACTTACTGTCTTTCTAAGTGATATGAGTCCAACTATGTGCCTCTGAAGTGTTGTGCTTGTCTTTATATACAACAAAACATACAATTTATACTGTAAGTAGAAATGTATCATTATTATAATAATATATATCAGTCCACTGGTAAAAGTGCTACAGCTGTATGACAATTCTCAGGTTTTGAGAGGTCTCACAGGTTCTTGAGACGTGCTGCATGTTACGGACTGATGTTTCATGTTGATATTATTTCAGTTCTAAGTATCTGTGCAGCTTCAATGTGTAAGCTGAGGGGCTGCTGTGGAAATGAAATACTTTGATAAAAAATGTAAGTAATAATTAAATATAGTATATTCTAGGAAAAGAAAGTCAAAAGGTTGTCAATGGGAAGTGTTTCAATACCACTCACCTTGGTGAGACTAGCATGCCACATTTTGTGTAATATACAGGTTAGCCATCTTATTTCACCTTTCTCCACCACTGCTGAATTACATACCTTGCTTCTTTGTTCACAGGAAGTTCATGAAGTAGATCATGGTCTTGTTAACCAGCTACTTGCTGATTCAGAGGAGACTCTTAATTCGTGCACAGAGAAAATGCAGGGTCCTGCTCAGTATAGCTGGAGTGCTGACTGGAGCTTTTGGGTAATGTGTTTTATTTCTCTTTTAATTTGTTTTTAATTTATAAATGTAATACATGTGTATTTTAATTTATATATGTGTGTATATGTACAAGCTTTATATCCACTGTTCTCAAGTTGCTTTGTAGTCATGAATTAGTAAAGTGCTCTCCACCCATGTAGTGAGGTAGGTAATTTTATCATTACGGGCTTACCAAAGTGTAAGCTGAGACTGAGAGGGGGTGAAGTTGTTTACCTGATGTCACGTATCAAGTTAGTAACAGAACTTTTGGCTTCTGTGCCCAGTCCTGTCCCCCAGTTCCTGGCATGGTTCATTAATGTACCCAGTGTCTCTTTATGCCTATAGAAAAACATTATTGATGCTTTTTCACCATAAGGGCTGAGTTTTGATTCTCACTGTTGGGCAGTTCTTCTGATGTGCTTTCTTACTGTCTGTTTTTTGTCAAGTAAACACGTTTGTTTTCTACAAGAGTAAGTAAGCTTCCTGTCTTCTGTGTAAAAATGGGATTTGTGAATAAGAAGGGCAGAAATGAGGGGTTTGACTTTGTTCCTCTCCAGGGAAATGCCTCACTGAAAGCAGAGGGTGTAATAATAAGTGCTGGTTTGAATACTTTTCTCATGCTTTTGGTAGTGTTTTTTTAATGCCTTCAGAGAAGGTAAATATGTTTTGCTGTTAGTTTGGTAGATGAGTTGCTGCTGTTTGATAAGGAAGAGGATAACTTGTGCATGCAGCCGTGGGCAGGGTAACAGCCGATCATGTGAGAGACTTATGTTCCCTTCCTCACAGCTCTGGCAGTCTGACTAAGGTTCTGCATCAGGTGTCCTCAGTAAACTGGTTTGCTTCAGCTTGTGCATCGGATCGTCCTCTGGACTACTTTGTCCTTCTCCTGATGAGGTCATCCGAGTGTTCATTGTGCTCAGCAGGTAGAAGATTAAGTAACTGGCAAAGGCCATATGGAATCTGTGGCAGAGCTGTGAGCAGAACTGGGGGGATCAGGTTTCCCAACTCCTTATTTATAAATCTAGCTTGTGTATGTTTTCATCCCTTCTGTTCAAACTAAGTGGAAGTCCTAATGCTCAGAACATCGGTTTGTGCATCTCAGGCCCTAGGATAAACTCCCTACAAATGTATGTGTACTCTTAAACTGAGCAATAGTAGTCTGGAGCCAATGGAAATGGGACAGGCCTAATGAATCCTAGCAGGTTGTAGACTCGTGTTGCTAGACTACTTGGATTGTTCAATATTTTTTCCATTATTCCTACAGAGACTAAGGTGATACAGGGCTGTCCTGCCTGTGCCCAGCTGTATCTCTGTACTTGAATCGATAGTAAATCATGCTGTGCAGACACTGTAGCTGCCAGTTATGCTCTCATTAGATGGCAGATTAGATTGTGTAAACTAACTCTTGATGGTTTGTATACCACCATTAATGCAGGTGGTAGTTTGTGTGAGAAATAAGCCTGTTCAGGTCTTGGGGTCAGTTTGTTGGACTTGCAGTTAGCAACTCAGTGTTTCCTTGGCAACCTTGGCAATTGAAAATAAAGTCACTAAAGTATACTATATGAAGAATATAACTGCATATATTGCACATATAATTGGCTTTGCATTCTTGGGTTTTAGGTGCATGATGAAGGTCTGAAGTTTGTTTGAACAGAGCTTTAAGCCTGTACAGTGCGTCCTCACAGTGCCACTTTCTGCTTCCTGTAGTAATGTGTGCCTGTAACTTCAGCGGAGTGGAATTCTTCAGTGCAGTGGCAGCTGCTGTGTAAGGTGTTTTCCAGCATGATTAAATGATTGCCTTCTGTCTGTGATTTATACTTCAAGAACCTCAGTATTTGTTTGATGTTACTGTTTATCTGGTTCTACAAATATGACCTTGCAGTTAAAACAAAGTAATTGTGTAAATACTTGCCTCTTGTAAGATAATGCTGTGGCTTGTAGTGTTTTAGCCATACCGTCTGTTACTGATTAGTTTTACAAAATCTCTACCAGTCTGGTTATAGGAAGCTATGGTACTTATTTTGTCAGCCTCAAGGGGACTGAACTTAAAAGTAGCAGGAGCCAGAAAGCCACAAATTCAAGGCAAAACTAAGATCTTCTCATTAAAATGTTATGTCATTGGCATCTTTCCTCCTCTTCTTGACAGAAAATGTATTTCAATAACTTGCATGGTTGATGATCGGCTGCTGACTGTAAAAACAAATTGTTCAAACTCCCTACGTTCTGAGTCATAGTAAATGTGTAGGTGATAGCATGGAAGGCAGCTTGTTGCAGTGTGTAAAGCATGTGTCGCTAACACTTGACAAAGGATGATGTTACTGTCCTGTGGCAGGTGTGGATTTGTTATGCTCATTCCTACTCTTCAGTCAGCAGAAGAAAGGAATTGCTAAAACAGCAGGATTAGCCTGTGGTAGCATCCAGGGATCAGCTTTGTTGCCTATTTGCTTCTGACAACTTTGGTTTACTCCAAGAGTTCATTTCTTCTGGGTGTGATGTACTCTTGTTTCTCTGATGTTGGAAACCAAATGTGGATGTTGGAGCCTGACTGGTTTGACTTCAATTTTTCATGGATTGAGTGGGAGTAGGCACTTGTGCCATGCCCCTGGAAGTCAGGCCAGATATCCTGAATGCTCAGTAGGTGCTGTGAGCACATGTAATTAGCAGCAAGGCAGGGTTGTGAGCACATGTAATTAGCAGCAAGACAGGGTTGGCAGCCTCTGGGATACAATCTCTTTCCTGGCTATGGTGAGTGGGGAGAAGAAAGGGTAGCAGAAAAATTAGAAGGGAGGGAAGAAAAGAAGATAATCTTACTATGCAGAATAATATTGAAAAATTTTGAGAAATAATTAATTTTCCGTTATTGTAATCTTAAACTGGGTGTTACTAACTGCTGTTTTTAAGGTTGATGGTGTGTCATGGATGTTTTTTGTGTAGGTTTTTTGATGGATTTTTTTCCAGCTGGAGGTGTGCAAAGCTGGACTTCTGTAACCTCACTGGAGGAAGAAAAAAACCTGCTAACAAAATTAATCTCAGGGCTTTCCCTCTTTACTGGAAGCCATAAAGCTTGTATCTGCATTTGATTAAATGATTCTAGTTTTGGCAACTGCAAATAGAAGTGATGAAAGTCAAAGATGATTTGGAAATTAAGTTACATCTGGAAGCCCTATCTCAAGATTCTGAATTCATCTTTTTACTCCCTTCATACTGAAATATAATTCAATTTAATATGCTTGGAAGAAGAAACCTGTGAAAGTCTTAAGTGTTCTCCTACTGTAATGAAGAAAGTAAAGATGAATGAGGAAGCTAATGAAAAGGATCTTTGCATCAAAAGTGAGGGTATTGTGTCTGGGGACTCTAGTTTATATTAACGAGCAGTAAAAAAAAGTTCGTGTGTCTACAATAAGAAGAATGCCCACGGAAAGAAAGAACAAAAAAGTGAGTCCTTCTGTTGCAATGAAAAGGTAGGTGGAAAGAGTTGAAATCAAATGAGCATCTCTAAGAAAGTTGCTTGTATCTGGGAGGCCTGTTTAAGAATTTGGAAATGTGAGGTGTCAAAGAGATGATGGATTGAAAATAATAGAGGCTTTAAAAAAGCCAGTTGATTGCAATGTAATGCCAGTTTAAAGAGTTGGTCAGTACAAAGCAGTCTGACAATAGAAGCAAATGATAGAGTGAAAAGTGAAAATAAACTTTTACTTTTCATAATAGAAGAGCAAGTGAGGTTGCGCAAGATTGGGAAAATATTTTGAATTATTACATAGAATTGGCTTCTATGAGAAAGAGCTAATCTGTGGGAGCATGTGACAAGTATGTATGGCAAGAATACAATTGGCATATATGTCTCAAACCTGCACAGGAGGGATGCAGATACGCATCACAATTTGGAAGATGATTTATTGAAGCACAGAATCGAGTTGAGGTACTTTGTGGCCCAAGACTGGTAATCGTTGAATGAGATATTTCTTGTATCTATGGTTGTTTGAATGCTCCTTCTGCTTTTCTCTGAAGACTCACAACACTCTTGAAATGGTTTACTGGGCTGGTTAAATTGATAACTATGTTTTGTCAGGCTGGTATTTAAGGCCCTCTGACAGTAGCTACATCTCCTGTGTTGTGTATTTGGTATGTTTCTTCTTCTTATCTGTGCCTTCAAATCAAATGTTTGGGTTGTGAAGGAGAGACATCAGTGCTTATGACATTGGGGGAGGATTTTTAACCTCCTTTTTATTTGCTGGTATGAAACAGTCTGCTAAGGAGGATGAGAATTGGTTAAATGCTGTAGGTCTCCAAAGAGAATAAAAACCTTAATCACATTAGTGCTAGGTTGTGGTGTGGCTTTTTGTTAGGCTTTTTAGGTTTGGTGGTTTTTTTTAATGTTATTACTTCAGTATAAATAGCTTTTGTTTTTGTAGCACTGGTGTGTTGTTTGTTTACCTGTCTGGAATCTCTGTAAATAGGTGCCTTTTTCAGCCCTGTGATAGCACTGATTATATAGCAGCAGTGTTTTAACATGGTAAGAAAAGACAAACTGCAGTTCTGACCAGCCCTTGAACATGGCTGATTAGGCCTAAAGGGTTGTTTTTTTTTTTTTTACTTCTTATCATGCTGGGAATCTCTTTACTGCTGTTGATGCAGCTCCAAATTGAGCACTAGGGTAGATCTGGCTGTCATCAAGTTTTGGCCTGTCCTTAACAAAGACTGACAGTGGTGCCCTAAGTAAGCTTTTGCCAGCTGCAGCAGTGGGAAGCTCTATATAGTATGGATTATTATTGCACACATGTAAAGAATTAGTTTAGAACCTGAAAAATAATATTCATAGATCACAAAGAAAATATTTCAGATTTGTGTGGTTTACTTTTTTTTTCCTGAGTCACTGTGAGCAAAACCATTAGAAATGCAACGTAGTTCAGAAAATCCACATGGAGTTGATGGAATAGTGATATCCTTTTACTGACAGGGCAGTTCCTAAGCTGCAGAATGAAAAGTTTAAAAGACAACTCTAGGAGATGGGAGTAAGCTCTCTTTTTGGTCCTTGTGTTTGTTTACAGCTTGTGTTTCTGCAAACAGGCAGTGATGGAGCACTGTCTCTTTCAGGTCCGCTACAGGTGAGCCACTTGTATCTAAGGAGAGGGAAAGAAGACAGGTAAACAAAACAGGATGTGATTGTTTAGTGGTACATTTAATTAAGTCAGTGGCAGTAACTAACAGAAAAAAATTCTCTGGGAGATGCTTAAGAGATAAAATATGCAAAATTTGAAATATTTGACATTTAGATTATTTGAGACATGCAATTACCTATCCAAAAACATAAGAGTGTTCTAGACAAAAGTATATGGCTTTTCTGCTAATGATTACTTTGGAAGTTGTATTTTGTCATCCTGTGTAGGAGATGGCTATGCACTAATTGAGTTATGTCAAGATTCTTTGGTGACACTTGGCAGCATTTTAGAAATTATGTGGAGTAAGAGGGTTTTTTAAGTAGTGTTTTTTATTGGAGCTGCTTGCTGAGTCAGTAAAGCCTATACTTGTGATATTTGTGTATTTGTTACTGCAACCCCCTAAAGCCTCTAGGGAATGACAGATGAAGTCATTCAGGACTTTGGCCTGTTCATACAACCTCTCAGTGTCTCCTCCTGTTTTCTGCTGTGCCTACTACCCACCAGGACTCAAGATATCACCCCTTGTTCAGCTATGGTGGCATGTGGTCATGAACCATTGTGTCTCTGTAGCTCTGATCAGCTTGTACTGACATGCAGGTCTCCCAACAGCTGCCCCTTTGCTTTTCACTCTATATAAAGTTGAAGAAAAATTGTGTGTGGTTTGTCTTTGAGAATGGTTCAATCAAATGTGGTAGCTGCTTTTGATATAGAAATGACTAAGAGCAAAATCGGTGTTTTTCTAAGGCATAAAAGGAAGAGATCAAATAAGATATTTCATAGGAAAAACAGTTTTGGGACAATTGCTTGGTAAGTGCTATTTTCCATGTAATTTCAAGTGCAGTAGGGCTACCGGCAGACTTAATGAGATGACCAGAGTAATTTATAGGAAAGTAGTTTATGTAATTGGCAACAGTCACTACTGCCTTAACTATGTAACTACTCTTGTGGCTTAATACACTCTTTCAGGTTTTCACCCTAGTCCTGATCCAAAGTATTTATGTATCCTTTCATCAGTTGCTGAAAACTAAATGGCACCAAAGGGAATTCCTACCAAGATGACTGTTACTTTCCTTCGTGATTCTTTTTGATCAATATTTGGGTACCGTTACTAAACATAAATACGGATCAGAGATGCAGATATAGTGATACACATCTTGCTGGCAAAGTAAGGAGGGAAATGCCCATTCTTTTTCTTCTGTATTTGACTAGTTCTGTATTAAGTAATCTTTGTAGTACTTTGCAGGTGAGGAAGACGAGTTCAAAATTCATATCTTACAGTTCCTTTGTATGTGGCATTTTTTCATCCCCTGAAAAAATCTGGATTTTTTTCTCCTCTTTATTAAATGGATCAAATATGTCTAAAGACAAACAGTTTATTACTTAGGCAGCCTACAGTGAAAGGTCAGGTGAAAGAACAGATGTTCTTAACCACTAACATTGGCTAATTGTTTCATACACATGCTGTAGAAACAAACTTGGGTCAGATGGAACTGCTGTTCAGAAAGGAATGTATTTTGTTATCCAAAAGGAAGTCATCTTGACTGAGCTTTTAATTGCTCTTGCATCACATTAGTTAGTACTTATGTAGTTAGTACACTTATGGCTGTTGAAACCTGGACAACATAGTTTCAGGACTCAAAGTGGGGAGTGGATAAATTGTCTTGAGCTAAAGGACACCTTTCTGCTGGGAGGGTGACAAACTCACTTCAATTACACAATGTTAACTGCAGAGTAACTGCAGAGTTCATCCAAACATGCTTGGTTTATTTGTATTAAGCTTGTTTTAGAAGTCGATGTATCACAGGTTTTTGTTGTTGTATTTTGGTTTACTTCTTTTTTTGGTTAAATCCTCATGCAATAGATGAAATTACTAAAACAAAACAAAAAATGCTTGAACGATGTGTCTTTGAAGTCAAGAAAATAGGTACAGATCCACAATTTTTCCCTAAAATGAAAAAGAATTAGGTATTTAAGAGCCTTGTGAACTTGGTTTGTACTTGTGTTCTGGGAGGGGAGAGCAGCATGAAACATGGTCTCTGGCATGGCCATTACACACATAATTTTACTACCAGGTTCAGAGGAGTTATTACCAGCTATGGATGGTGTTGGTGAGGATGCTGAGTAAATCTGAGATTGGAGTATCTTACCTCTTGGAAGCTAAAACCACCTCAATTTCTAATTCCTTGTTGAGGAAGATGTTTATCAATGGAAGTGTCCAAACCTCCTGAACTTTTTGCTTAACTTTATTTAAAACTTAAATGTTTGTTTCATCCAAACTCAGAGGTACTTGGTAGCAGTTACATAAATAATTACATTTGAAACTGAAATAATGAGCCTTATTGCTAATTGCAAACATCCAGACTGGTGTTTAATCAGCTGCAGATGGTGTTATCTCATAAACAGGAAATGCGCTTAAATCACTTCATGCTCATGCTACTTCTGAAACCTGTCACATTGGTACCCAGGCTCTGGCAGGACTTTTCTGAGATCACTTTCAATCTTCCCACCGTCTTTCTGATGGAAAGTGAATGTTTTTCAGTACAGATATGCTTCCCAATATCTTGCTCCTCTTTCAGCACACAGGGATTTCCCGTGATGTATCCTGTCTGCTTTGGGAAGGCAGAAGAGTTGTCTCGTTTTTCTGGTGAAACCAGTTCCTGCTATTTGCATATGTAGCTGATCTTGACAACAGAACTGCAGGCCATCCAAAGCTGCAACCACCCAGCTAGGTGCACAGAGACAGCTACCTATCCTAGCGAGCAGCCTGGGCTGGCAGAATGACTGTAAATATAGCCTTATTGTGTTCAATTATCTTCTTTCAGGCTTTCACATTTAAATCCCAGTGATTAAAATGCCTTGAAAAGCATTTTTCTGTTTCTTCTGTCAGCTGCCTTAGTAGGGCTGTGCTAGGAGAATGATCTCTCTTTGCTGCTCTTGAATCATTAGCTCAATGTTCAGCCATGTGCCCAAGAGGATTGGGCTTGTAGGAGGCTGGGCCTTCAGTGGGTGATGTGGGTGCAGCATAGAGACACACCTGCCTCTTCTCCTGTAGCTCTGAAACTGTGTGTATGTTGTGATAGCTTCTAGGGATGCAGTCTTGCAGCTGGGGATGTGGATGGTGCCTTGCAGCAAAGAGGGGCTCCACAGCCCCTCACTCTGCTGTGCTCTAATGGCTCACAATCTGTGCAGGATGAAGCTCCTGCACAGCCTCCTGTTCCCTCTGTGATCTTCCTTGCTTCCAGAACAGCCCCTGATACAAATGGCATCCAGACCCTGACTTCATGTAGTTAGTTGCAGAAATGTAGCAGACAGGTCCTGGGTAAGGCAGATGGAAAGGGACAGACAGCCTAAAGAAAGCAGAACAGATGTATGTCTGTCTTTCAGAGCAGGCAGAGATCTGCCAGGCATGCAGAGCCCTGTATCCCTTGCCTCACAGTGTCTGCTCAGTGTCCATGAAGAACTGAGCTCTTGGCAGCTGGTGAAGGGGTATGGGGTAGTGTACGCATTTGGGGAACATGGCTATGCATGAAGCATGCCCTGCTCTCCTCCCTCCCCTGCTCTGGAGCTCAGACTGAGAAGATCTCTTAGCAAGGGCTGCATCTTGTGTTAGAGTAGACTTGGGACAATACCAAGTGACCAGGTGTAGATGTATTCTGGGACTGGTTAATGGACCGTAGCCTTCAGCAATCCAGAGAGGAGAAGCACTGGACATCGAGTGCTCCTTTCCAAGCTGGTGTTTCCCTGGTGATAGTACTTTTCTCTGCTATTCTCTTTGGGACTTTGCGAACTTGAAATGATCAAAGCTACTGCAGTCTGTCTCCCAAAATCCATTTTGATGATGGTGGTTTTAGGTGGGAGCTGGACAGCTCTAAAGTGTGTCCCCCTCCTCTTAAGTTTTCTTTGACCACTTGCTGCAGCATTTGTGTGCCTGTTCTGCAAGGCTGGTGTGTTTCAGCCTGCTTTCCAAGCTGGCATGCAAGCAGAGGCTAGCAGAACACTAGCTGGCTCTGCTGGATGGTGTCCAGCACCAGCTCTGAGCAAGTGGAGGAGAGAGGGGGGGGGAGCTGGAGAGGGTTTGGCCAGGGATTTGCATGGTTTGGAACAGGCTGCAGGCAGCTAGAGGAGGAGGTATGTGTAGGGGGTGTGTGTGTCTCCTGACTTTACATTAGCTTCATGCCTCAGTCAGCTTTATTCTGAAATGGAGCATATGCTTTGCTCTGTACTGTATGTGTCAAACTTGCAATTATATCTCCAAATCAGAGTTGTCAGGAAAGTACATTGACTCCACTGTTAAAAATGCTTTAGA
Organism: Neopelma chrysocephalum; assembly: GCF_003984885.1. NCBI lineage: Eukaryota > Metazoa > Chordata > Aves > Passeriformes > Pipridae > Neopelma > Neopelma chrysocephalum. The sequence continues at coordinate 11,777,248 of NW_020897715.1, forward strand.
ACACTTATTTGCAGGAAGAAAATACTGAATACTACATAACAACTGCTCCAGAATACACAGAGAATATTCTCAATCCAAACTTCTGTTTTTTCTGGGAAAAGTCTATAATGCTGCTAATGACAAGAGGCTTTCTTATCATTGATAAGAAGCTTATCAGCTTGTTTCTGAAGCACCTTGTTTGGAGTAGCTTCAGCTGAACCCTATTGCAATGAAATGTAATGGCTTGTGAAATTGAGCTAATTCTTGTGGGATCTTGAAAGAGAAACTTGGGAGAGTTCCTCACATGTTCTAAACTAAAATACTCTGTTACAAAATTCTTCCAGGTCTCTTCTAATTTTGGTTTTGTTTTTGGTTTTTTGATTTGTTTTTTTAAAGAACATTAAAAATGTAATTTTCAACTGGTTATGCAACCAAAAGTTCTCTGAAGAAATACCTTTGTACCATTCAACTCTTTAAGTCTTTTGAATTTTCTTTCTGCTTGGGAAGGATGCCAAATTTTAAAATTCTTCACAGAAATGATACTTTTGTTATAATTATATAACCTGATGTTAGCAGCATAGTATTTCATATGATGCTAAATTTTCTTGTCTGTCAAAATTGTAATTGTGACAGCTTTGGTTGTGGATTTTCTAGGCTGTTTTCCAAGCTATGCTCCAACATGATTTGATATTCATACTTATACAGGTGAAGCTCAAGTATGAGACCTTCCTTCCTGCTCTTGGAAGGGCCATGTGACTGATAAGGTTCAGGAAATGACCAGGCCTTCTGTGAGCAGGATCCCAGTTCAGCCAAGTTCATGTCACACTATGGAGAAACAGTTGTGATCTGGTCTCCCTGCTTAGTAGTTGAGCAGAACCGCTTTTCAGAAAAACAGACTTTCACCATGTGTCATGTCAATGATGGCTTGATGAGTCTGATGTCCACAGTGGAGCTTGTGGGAGCTGGACTACCCTTATGGGACACAATGCTTTTGACATACTATACCTAGTCTTGAAAGTTAAATAAAGAGTCTCCCTTTCAGAAGTACCTAATTTGGTCAGCTTCAGGATGCTGGATGTCAGAAGTTTTTTAAGTTGGTGTCTAATGTTTGAGAAGATCTCCATAATGGAATAGTTCTAAGGAGTTTCTTTCTACATGGATTTTTGGAAGCTACTGGTGTTAGTGGTAAATGATAGTCTCTTGAACATTTTCAATGTGCCTGCCTGTGCATCTGTGAGAACTAGTTAATAGTAACACATTTGGGGGGGAGTAGGGACTCTGTCTTTAGCCTTGTTTATGGATCTTGTAGGCTTAAAAAAAATACAACCCACCCATCACCCCCCCC
>NW_020897715.1:11778581-11820065 GCF_003984885.1 Neopelma chrysocephalum
CCAGTGGCCCTGTGCTTATGAGACTCCCCAGAGGTAAGGGTGAAGGAAAAAGCATATGATGAATGTCATTAAAATAGTCGTGGCTCCCTAAACTCTTCCCCCTCCCACTGTGACTATGACCTTGTTCGCATTTCCTTGAGAACATGGGAACTTCTGTAAAGCAAGCTCTTAAGGAGTACAGTGGCTGAGCAAACCCTGGCAACAGTTGCTTGGTTTCTTTTTTTTTAGTTGGTTGACATGCCTCTCATGACCTATGAATTAAATACAACTGTGTGGGTAAGCAGGTGTGATCGAATACCTCCTTATTTAAAAAAAAAAACAAAACAAAAATCCCCCCCAAAACCAAAAAATAAGTAAACCAAAGTGTACAGTATACTGTACACAGCACATTAACTCATGCTAAGTAATGTGGTGCTGCTCTTCACATCCTGTGAGTGGTTCTTTCTCTTTGTAAGTTTAATGTTTTTGTCCTTTAAGAGAAAGAAAAGAAGAGTAAGTCACTGCTAGTAAAGCTTTTGAGTACTCAATGATTGAAAGTTGTTCCTAAACCAGTTTTTTTTTTTTCTGTGATTGTCAGGATTTGGTTAGTGAAAATAAATCACTTTGAGTGGATCTAGACTGTTGACGTGTGATAAAGTATACAGAACAAGTCTGACACTTCTAACATACAGCCTAGTGCTTGTTTTCAGAAGAAATGGAAAGCTCTGCCCTATAACTACAAAAAGATAAGGGAGACTGGTAGTCATGTGGATCTAGGCTTTCACTGTGATTTTTGTGCCTAAAAGTAAATATGAGTCAGATTTGTGTGTTTGTGTGACAATGCTATATTTAGCTTTCAAGAAGGACATTAAAAATAGGAGGGGATTCAGAAAAGCCACAAGAACAAGTCTGAAAAAATCTCTTTGCCATTATACTTGAGAAGCTTAATCCCTATGTCAAAAGAAGATATGGAGTAACTTGCTTACAATCCAAAAATAATTCACAGAGTGAAGATAAGATTAACTAACAGACTAGTAGAAGAACTATGCATAGCTAGGATGGATTTTTCCATCAGGAGTGACTTTTAATTTAAAAAGGTAAAATATATATATTATTCTTTGCCAAAGGGAAATCTGGTCATCACATCTCTAGTTTTAAAGTAGGAGAGCTGTGGTTTGTGTGATATAAATTAGATGGGTGGTTACAATGAACTTTTCTGGACTGAAGAAATGGCTGCAGTGCTGTCCACATTCTCTGATGGAAAGGCTTGTCAGACTTGGCACCTTCTACAGGTAGCCTCAGCAGGGAGACCACCATCTCAGTGTGCCAGGGGATTTGTTCTTGTGTTTATGGGTAAGCATGCCTGAATTTATTTTAGGGTATGTGAAGCCCCAAGTTTGCCTGCCTTACACTGCTAAATGAGGCTTTTGTTCAGGGCTATTAACTTGGCTCTCACCTATCCTAAGGAGGATTTAGTCTCACTGAAGATGGGATGTTGGTATGTTTCGGTTTGGCTTTTTTGTTAGTTTGCTTTTGGGTTGTTTGTTGTTTGTTTTTTTTTTCCTCACTTATCAGATAAGTTTAAAGAATATTTCCAGTACAAAGTAGTCTTGTTGTATAAAATCAAACCTCCTCTCTGACTGTGTGTTTTCTGGATGCTGCTTTCTTTTTCTTTCTGCTGATGCTAAGAAGGGTTTTAGCCAAATTTGAAGAGGAAGGAACACAATGCGTTCTTCAGTAGAAATGCAGGAGCCTTTGCAAGAATATTTAATATTTGTTTTAACGTGCTAGCGTAGGATTATAATGTACTTTCATCCTAACCTTACTAATATCTCCAGATTTGGTTTTGACCATGTCTAGAAACGTCTTAGGAAATTACTGGTCAATCTCTTCTGTCTTTGGGGAATAGCATGTCAGGTGGTCTTTAAGTGGGGTTTAGAGAGAGTGGCATGGATTTACGTGCTTTATGTGGACTTACAGAGAAGCAAAGCCATGTGTTCCATGGGCCATATTTTGTTGCTTGAGTGAGGCTTCTGAGCATAAAAGGGGAGTCGGTGGGGCAGCTTCCTTGTAGGCTTGTTTGATTCCGGGACCTCAAGCACTTGGTGGTAACTGATACCAAGACTGAAGCTCAGTGGGAGACACGTGTGCATCTCTTAAAATGAGGTGACATCAGAGTTGTGTTGCTGTACTGGTGAGGTCAACTTACCTGTGATCTCAGCTGTTGTATTTGTAGCTGCATGTCAAAACCATGGAATGCAAATTGTCAGGTGACTTGGGTTTTGTAGTTTCTCAAAACAAAGGGAAAACATTAACAAAGTAAATTCAGAATTGTTACTGTCATTAGTTGATTGTTAAAAAATGTGCAAACCATTTAGCTGAGGTTGATTGACTATTTGCATGCTTAGTGATATGTGCAATCAAATAATTTCATAACGATTAGGGTTTTTGCTGTACTCCTTGGAGAAGGCGTAGCTTAGTTTTCCTCTGCAGTTTGCTAAGAGGCTCAAATTGTTTGCAGTAGCCACACTTTGAAGATGTAAATGTGAAGGGAAGTTTTTTTTTTTCCTATCCTATAAATAACTCAGTCCTAATTTAAGTTTACATATTTTTTTCTGGAACATGACTTTATGTAGTTGGACTGTTCCTTTTCTAAACAACATGTGAGAATCACTTGGTTATGTGTCTCCAAGTAATACCTGTTTCTTACATAAATGTCTTCTGTAAAACTTTTTGGTTGTCACTGAAGATGGTTTTCCATTTATGCTTATTTACAGTTTTCTGGTGTATTTTTTGGGTTCAGATGGAAAATGCTAATATATTGTTGGCTCGACTTAATTTCCCTTGTGGTTAAATATAGCATAACCATAAATGCCTAAGATTATCCTCGGGCAAAGTGTTTGCCTGATGACTTATAATTAAACCTAGAAATGTATATGTGTTAAAAATGAGTTGCTGTTTTCATCTCTTAAGTATCATACTATAATCTGATTTACGTCTTTCTTTTAATATTTGATGCTAGATTTTGTAACCCAGAGGTGGCAACCTGCTTCAAATGCTGCCACATGTTGGACATGATAGTAGCCATTATAAGAGATGCTGTATTCATAGAAATGTCTTATTTTCTTCACTTCAGGGAAATTGAAATTGCCAGTAGTGTTAATTGTCCCTGTTGTTTCCCAAGTCCATGGAGGGATCTCTTAATCACCAAGCCATATATTGAATAGGTAACAATTACAGATCTAAGTGAGCCTGTTTTCATGCAAAGTAGAGAAAAGATAAGGGTAGAAAGTTTGAGTGTGCTCACTCTCTCTTTTCCTGCTGATTAGATAAGGATTCAGAGCAAGCTGCGCATAAATGGCCTAAGAGCTCAGTAGAAAGGTACAATTAATAAGAGGCTTTCTTATTTGTTGCTCATGACAACACTTCTAAATGCCAGCAAGGATTTCTCAGAAGCTATAGCAGGTTTTATGCTCTAGAAAAAAAAAATCCTTTTTAAGTAAAACTCGGTGTCTTGAGTTTGGATTCTTGGAGCTGTTGAACTGGCTGATTCAGACACTAATGTAAATGTATCTGTGATACTATGATGTTCCTATTTTCCTTCTGATTCCTTTTGTCTTATAACAACAAAAATGCTTAACTCCAATGTAGCTCTTTTCTCTTGTATACAGTGTGTTTGAGAAACTGCTTTTCTCCTTAAAAGCATTACTGCCTAAATCATAGCTTCATAAATCAGACTTGGAGATAGTGAGTTTTCTTTTGCTCTCATGGCAGACCAGTTCTTTTATCCCCTTGTATGCTGGCATTTTCAACACAAGCTAGACTTCAGTTAACTGAGGTATGACTGAGTGTAAACCATAGGGTCTCTGGAACTACAGGTGGAAACTTTACAGATGTGAGTTAATTTCTCACTTTTCCCTATGTCTCTTTCCAGAGTAATTGCAAAGAACTTGGTTTCTTCAAAGCAGTGCAGTTGTTGGATGCCTGTTTTGGATGACCAGTTAGAAGTGCGTTTCAGGGCTTGATGTGGCTAGGCCAAGAAACCACAGCCTATCTACTTCAGGAGGTTACATGCTCTCCAAGAATGTTATTTTTATAATCTCAGAAACAACTGAAATATAACTGGAAGCATACAGCTTAGAGGACATGTTAAACATGTCACCCTTTACCTGCACCCAAAGCTTTCATGTTTACTTTTCTCAGAAGGGGAGGGTGGATGTCTGTTCAGTCTCCATCCCTCACTGTCTTTTTGCATTACAATGCTCAGAATATTAGTGGACAGCAAATACCTCCTCAAGCAGTGATCAAATGTAAAGACTTACCTTTAATTACCATGAATAAAATAAACGTTAACTTTTTTTTTTTTTAAAGCTGAACCGAGTCAGGGCAACTTTGCTCTCTCCTGTGTTAGGTGCACTTAAACATTTGACCTTGAAGTAGCACTTAAGTGTTGTTGTGGCCTAAGAGCTCAATTCTCAAGTATAAGTAGATGACAGACTATCATAGTCTGTGAGTCTAGGGTGGTGTTCAGCAAACTTTCGAGCTGCAAGAAGCAGGAAATGTCCTCTGTGGAAAAAAGAGCGAAAATATGAGAATCTTGAGGAGGAGGTGGGAGCAGTATTGGCTCTAGTTTATTAAAAGACCCTGATAAATCTGCCTTTGTTCTGGGATTGTTTTGACAACAAGCATAAACATAATGAAAGGGTAGACCAACTAACATACAACAGGAGTGTGTCAAAAGTAGTAAACATCCTGCAAGGTTATACAGTCAAAAGTGGTTCTTTGCCTCCTTTCTTCCCCCATGCTAAAAGTAAGTAGCAACAAATCTTATGGCATAGATGGATTTAATGGTGAATGTCAAGTTTTGGAGTAATACAGTTGCTCAAGGAGAGAAGAGCAGCAGTGTGCTTAAGATCTTCAGAAAGGTTAAAAAAAGTGTAAAGGAGGTCTTTTCATTATATTTATACCTGATTTTAGTAACACTTGAAAGCAATTTCTTCCTGTCTTAGCCATAGTCCAGCTGAGTCATGGCCTTATACAGCATTTAGTTAGGTAGTTATGACAGCCTCTAAAATAAGTGTCCAACATCTGTCAAGAAAAAAAAATGGCCGTGTTATAACTGCAAAATGAAAAATAGGGCTTTCACAGGAGAATATTTTCTGGAGAACATGCTGAAGCTCTTTATTTGAGTGGGAGCAGGAACATTTCTTTATAAGAATAAGGAGTTAAAAGTCCATCAAGATAGTCTTCTGTACTGTGAGTTTGCTGCCCACTTTGAATCTCAAATGAATCATATAAACAGTGATCTCCTTGAATATGAGGTGAAATGTAGAATAGATCAGAAAATCAAGAAGTGATGGTGGTGCTGTTATTTGTGCTTATTGGAGGAAAATATTACCTTTATTCCTACAAGTCTAGTTATACCAACTGGAGAAAAATCCAGTGCATTGTAGTGTTCCTGAAATGGTGCTCCAAGTAAGACATAGGTGTTCTAGGTTGTGTCCTTGTGTCTAGCTAGTGGCCTACATGAGGGCTTGATCTACTCTGTCACCTCTGTGTTGTGGCCTTGCTGCCTCTTCATTTAGCCTGTGCTAGAATATTTAGTCCCAGAAGGGCTCTCATCTCCTTATGAGTGCAGCAGGTTGCCATCATACAACTGTAATGCCTTGTGATTGGCATCTGGCCTGATACAGGGAATAGTTTGGCCCATGCTATCCTAAATACTCTTACCATAAGCAAGCATAAAGTTACAGTGATGATCACATTTAGATACCATCTATTCTTTATTGCTCTTTTGATGTTCATTTGTTCTTCAAGATAAAATTACGCTTCCAGTATGAAGACAGTTGAAGGCCGAAAATAAATCTGTTTGCATAACCTTTTACTGTTCTTTGTTGCAGCTCTCAAGTTCCACTTACAAATATAGGAGTGAAGAATTCAAGAGGCAGTTTTCTCATCTGCCAGACTCAGAGAGACTCATAGTAGGTAAGACATAATCACAGCAAAAATCCTTGTCTTCTGGCTGATAACTCCAGATTGCAGTAGTGTCAAAGCATTTTGATTTTTTTTTTATGGCAAATTCTAACTACAGCTGATAACTTTCTATTCTCCTGTCTCTGAAATAGCACCAGATGCCTTAAGGGAAAGTCAGGTTCATACTCCTCTCCTGTACTGACTGCTTTGGGAAAATGACAGATTCTTTTTGGGGATTGAGAAGTGAAGGAGAGGGTGCAGAATCCTCCAATTCATCTAGATACAGGATGGAAACCTTTTAATGACTTTTCCTGATGCTACTTTTAGTGCGTTTTTAGACAAAACCCATAGTGGAGATATGATTGTCTGACAATGGACAAGTTAGATCATTATGCAAGGTCAGGGTGAGCACTGAGCACATAAACTTTGCATACATGCATTGCCAGGCTTGTGAGATGGTAGTGTGAGAATAGCAGAGGTAGAATTTAATCCTAAGAGCACTGAATTTGTCTTATGCTCTTTCCAGCAGGGGCAACCAACTTGGTGTACCTCTTGCAGTGTTACAACCTTTTATTTTCTATCCTATGAGTGTCTGCATCCTCTCTCTTACTTTAAAGAGGCAAATAGTTCTGACAGTCAGTTGCTGTAGATGTTGGTGGAGGGGGGAATGATTCCGCAGTTGTAATGGTTTGGAGCGTGGATACAAAGTTAAGGATGTTTCAGAGACCCTGTTAGGTAGGTAGATCATCCTTGCAAGGAGCATTTCTCCTTGCTCCCCGGAACTAACACCCTTGCCTAGGCACCTTGATTAATGTAACTTGTGAGACTGAGTGACACAGTGGGTGTTTCTAATTTAAAAGACTTTTTCAGATGAATAGGAGAGGAAAGAAGCTGATGTCAGAGAATATCAAACTATGGTGCATAACATCTCAACACAGAGATATTCCTTTTGAGCTCCAGTTCCCTGATTCAGTCCACTGTAGAATCCATAGAAGGTAAACATGTAACCTGCCTCCTTCGAATACAGTGATGCACCTTATTCCCTCCTTTATTACCTGCCTGCACTGTATTTGTTTAACAAATACCCTGTCCAAGAATTGGGTGTTATTTTTATACAAAAGGGGCATTGTGACTGTTTAAAATGAATGTCTCATTTTATGCAACCTTTAAGGAAATTACTGTTGAGAGGCTGTCAGTGTATGCTCGCAGTGTGCAAGTGACAGCTCTGAAACAGTTAAATCTTTGTGTCTTTTTCCAGCCTCAGAAGGGGGCAGTTATCCTCTGAAATGCCTTCTGAATTTTTAAAATACTTTAGTACCCAAAGTAAAACAGAAGAAATAGGTATTACTTCAAAGCATTGTTTTGATGTTTCTCCTTATACTTGATTGATACAAAAAGCCATGGAGCAAACTCTGAAGCACAGTTTCAAAGAACAGACTGCCTAGGACTTAGAGAAATATTTACTAATGGGTTAATCTCAACAATTTAGCACCTGCTCCATCAGAAGCAAAGTCACTACTTTTATATAGTTTTTTTTTTACCCTGTAAAAACAGCGCTTCTCTGAAATGACTTTTTGCATCCCCCAAGCAAAGAGCTCTTCCTTTGCTTGGTGCAGAGAAACTTATTATAGGCTTTACAGTGCTCAGAGAAGCCCTTACTTGCTGCTGTTCATTAAAAGAATTGTAACTGCTCTTGTTCATAACTTAGCTGTTAAAAAGAAGCAACTATTCCACTGTAATGAGCACAGTATACAAAGATTGTAGGAAATATTTTCTTAAAATGAAAAGAATTACTTAGACTTTCTAAATCAGAGCTTAAAGGAGTGCTGTTATAATTTGTCTGAAAATGTTGTTTACAATCAGCATATTTAGTTACTGATTTTGAAAACTTAGAAGGAGAAATGCTAATCTCTCCCTTTTGTTTTGATATTTTCTTTTGTGTAAGTAGGTCAGATGGGGTTGCTCATCACTTGCCCAGTGATGACCTTTATAGGTCTAAATCCTTTCCATGCAAACTTCTTAGTAATGCTTTCCTCAAGTCCTTAACCTCAAACTCCTGCTTCCTCTCTTAGCATTTTGGTATCTGACTTTTTGTTAAACATGCACTTACTGGTTTAGATTTAAGTTTATGTAATTCTGTTTACAGCTATGTCTCCAAGGGCTTGTATATATGTCTCATTCTTGTTGCAAGAAACTTTATTTCCACTTGATTATTTGAGGGGAAAAACCCAAGGGAACGTTAAAAACTATAATAAAAGCTTCTGTAGATGCAGACTTAGCTTGAAGTTAGGATGTTGGGGACCCCTGAACCTCTTGATAATTGAACAAGAATTGTATTAATCTTGTAGTACACAAAATCAAAATTCTGGCTCGGACAATACCAGATACAATGCTTTTCAAAATAACAAAGACATTTGATACCTCTAAAGTTAAAATCATTAATATCCTGCATGAATACCTACATTCTGGGTATTTTCTATATGTAAGGTAGCCTTCTTTAGGTCAGAGCTTCCAGAAGAGGTCTGCCTTAATTATCTAGCAGTAGTACTTCTGAAAATTCCTTTTGTTTGAATCTTCAGGCTCTGAAATAGTGAAAGCTCTCGGAGATTTTTATAAAGTGCAACCAAATCCTCTGCTCTTGTTCATAATTAGCAGGTATCTGATGATGCGTAATTACATTCTAGCTGAAATTTGTTTCTCAATAGGGATGTTTCAGTCAGAGACAGTATCATAAAAATGACAGCTTCTGAAAATATCCCCCGCCTGAAAACTGGATAGCTTCAAGATGCCCTTTAGTGTCTCACTCTGCGGATAGTTTTAGCTAGTAATAGGAGCTGTTTAGTGGAAAATTATTATCTTACTACAACATATGAACTACCATTATGTAGGAGTTGACAGTATAATCTGTTATAAAATGTTTGTGTATTCTGTTGTTTAGGCACTTTGAAGTTTTACTAATTAATACTTCTCACGTGTTCCTGGTCTTGCCTGATACCTCTTCTCTGAAAGCATAGGATAATGCACAGAGGGTTGATACATGGAGTGCTGTCCTCAGAGATATTCCATTAACTCTGGGTGTTCCCAGAACAATGGTCTGGATGCAACCCAGTACAAGTCTGCCTTTGTAGACTTCTTAAGAATGAAAGAAATGGCTTTTTATTATGTTGTAATATTCCTATCTCGTTCTAGTTAAGAAGGTTGGGTCAACTGTGCTGCAGTGAGTGAGTAACTTGCTCTTGCTCTCTCTACATAGATTACGCCTGTGCACTCCAGAAGGATATCCTGCTACAAGGGCGCTTATATCTCTCTGAAAACTGGCTCTGTTTCCACAGCAACATTTTCCGATGGGAGACCACAGTAAGATTGCTTAGCACACTTGAATCCCACCTTTTCTTTGTCCTATGCTATCACGATATTGGGGTAGAGTCCCTCAAGCAAAGTTTGGCCTGTCAATCTCATGCTAGTGACTTTGGGCTGTAAAGAAAGAGCCTGCATCCCTGAGTTGATATGCAGATGCATTGCTCTGTAAAATGAGAATAGCATTGGAGACATCCTAATGCTGAAGTAAGCCTGCTCAGTCAGTCATTCAGCATAGGAAGTTTAGGAATTATGCAAAAGCTGATCTTTTACATTCCTGGGTGACAGTTTGCCTCTCCTTACTAAGGAGAGTTACCCTATAAAGGGACATAACACATAATCTTCCCCTATAAGACCAGAAGCACGACACAATACATGGTGTTGCCCTATTTGAAAACTCTCCAGCATTGAAGCTCACTTGATTTAGTCTCACATGTAAATATGAGCACCTAAGAACAGCAAAAGGGAATTGATAAATGATCTCTGCAAGTTCTCATATTGTGGTCTGTAGCTTTTGAACAGCATGGACAAAATTCGGTATTTGTGATATGTTGGCCCTCTTTTTCTGTAAAAATTAGGTTAATGAGTTAAATTTTTCATTCAAGCAGTTGTTGCATCTGCTGTAGAACTTTCATAAGGCAGAGAATGAGAAAAGGAAGATAACCTAGGTAGTAGGTGATGGTTGTGTCAAAATGTTCTGTGAGCTGTAAGACTGCTCATATCTTAAGTTAATCTCTTAAATTTAAGTTCTCTGAAATACACGGGATGAACAACAAATAGCTGGTATACTTAGGACAGTGAGGGTATGTAGAAATACTTAACTGAAAAAACAAAGCTTAATTTCATCAAATGTATTTGACTGAATATTTCTTATTTGAGACTTGAAATAAATTAAAAATAAACCCTTTGAAATTACACCCTTGAACACGTAGACTCTTTCAAGACTGATTTTTCAGCCAAAACAGCATACATCCTTGTATGCTGTTGCTCCCTGTATAGCTGAGTGGTATCTTCAGTGATAATCTTTAGACAATCTGAATTCATCAGCTACAATGGTAGAGCCAAGTTGGGGGACCTCCTTAGCAGGTTATGTTGACGCAGACAGAGAATAAGTGGAGGACCTTCTGCACGCAGGGGAAAAAGCAAATACAGCTGTATGTTCTTCCTTTTTCCAAGCAGAATGGCAGCACAGCCTTCTCTGCAAGTGAAGGGGGTAGGCTGAATGGAAATGGCTTGTTGCAGCCAGTCAGACCATGCTCTTCTAAATTTCAAGTACTAATATATAAGGCAAGCACACTTAAGCAGGAAGATTTTCTTGCAGTGTCTGGACTGCAAATAAACCTCTGAAAATGGGATATATTGCAAACTTCTGTGAGATGACATAGACAAGAGAGATCAGATAATAGACTGTCTTGCTTTATGTCTAGCATGCTGATTGAGATTGGCTTTCGCATCTGTGGTTTTTATTTGGTTGGGATTGTGGAGTATGGCTGGAGGAGTGGAGGGAAAAAAGAAAGAACCACTTGCTTCCGTAGTCCTAATATGAAAGGAGATTATTCTTAAGTCACCTTAGCTTCTACTTTGGAATACTTGCTGTTAAGCTTAGCAAGTGAAGACTGTAATTGCCTTTGTGATCTCAACTAAATTGCATCCCAGGGTTTAGGGTTAGAGTTCCTCTTGCATGTTCTGTAACTTTAAATTTTTAGTCTTAACAGTTATTTTTTGATATGTCTTATTAAATCTGTTTCTGCTTAGATTTCTATTGCCTTGAAGGATATCACTTTCATGACAAAGGAGAAGACTGCTCGGCTCATTCCAAATGCCATACAAATAGCAACAAAAGGAGAGAAGGTGAAAAGTTGTTTTAAAATATATTCTTGTTAAATTATAATGTCTAAGACAGAGCACTTGTTCTAGTTTATATTTGCATAAGTAACTTCCCTATCAAATTTTAAGTGTGACTGGGACTGACTTGGTGGGATTGGGACAGACTTGGTGGTTTGGTCCCTATGCATATTGGCTTAGTAATTCAACTTTAGTTTGACTGTAGAATTCCTTCATAGTGTTGATGCAGTAACCAGGAAGGAAGAGGCTTTGTCTCACTGACTAAAAGGAAAGCCATTTTGAAAACTATAAGTTCAGGGCATGAATTCAGAATGTGCATTCTTGATATTGGAAAAATATTAAAGTGATATGAATCACTGGATTTAAAGTGCCCCTGGAAGAAAATTGCTGAAAATAAAAGGACTGTGGTGTCATGGGTTTTGAGTTATGGAGAAATTTACCCTAGAACATGCAGTTATATGTGCTGGGAAATTAAGTTTGTGAGTGTGTATTTGAAAAACTGAAAAGCATGATGCAGAATTTTCTTACGTGCAACGCAGTTCTTCTGTAAGTGCCTTGAAAATAATAATTCTTGGGTGGATGCAAAGAATAGCTTTCCACAGTTAATGTGGAGTTGTTCTTTGTGAAGGAACTGTGATTCCTCATATTTGGCCATTCCCTCTCAATTTATCCAATATTAACTTTCATCAACAAGGAAGATAGACCTCTTTGCTAAAAAATAACTTTCAAATGGGAAAGATTTTAATACTGCAAACGATGCATCTAATTTGATCTCATATTTTAATTATTTTAATTTCACATCATCTCATGTGAAAATGTTAGTAAAACGAATGTGTGGCAAAAGGATGGAAAGAGCTGTGACCTGTAAGAAACAGGCATATGCATCTCTGATTTGCTTCACCTCCTATGTGGAAGTGGGAGACATTTAGGTGCGTACTTAGTTGAGGAAGAGCTCTTCCTTCATGCCAAGGGTAGTCAGATGCCCAGAAGAGCAAGTGTCTTTATATACTGGGTGGACGTTGGGGGTCTGACTCTTACTTATGGAAAGTGATAAAAAGTGTGGAGTGTGAGGAATATACCCCGGATTTGCTGAATGTGAAAAGAGGCATGCTGTTGCTGAAAACCTTACAATATTCAAGATACAAGGAAGCATTCTGGGGTTCTTGAAAGTACCTACAAGTGAGCTTTTTTTGTTTTCACCTTGTTTTTCCTGCAGTTTTTCTTCACGTCATTCAGTGCAAGAGACAGAAGCTACCTCAGTATCTTCCGTTTATGGCAGAATGTGTTGCTGGATAAGGTGAGTTTGTACCTGTCAGTACCTTTTTCTAATGTGGGCATATGTGTCTTTGGAGGATAAGAGACTTGAAGTTAGCTTTTCCTTTCTGACTTAGAATTCTAATCTGATGTTCTCCTTTGGTTCCTTGTACTTTATGTCCCAGATAAAATTCTCATCCTTTCCTTCTCATACTGCCACTTAAACTCTGCTGTTGATGGAGCATATAGGTTGCATGCTTCTCTTCACTACCAGCTCAAGCATACGTTACTAAATTAGTATGCACTTGCTTTATGTTTTTTATGATTAATTTGTGATTCAAAAGACAAGAGGCTTTCTCAGTGAAAACTTTTAAGGAAAAGGGCCTAAAATCTCCTTCTCGGTTAAGTTAGCTGAACCTTTGCCATCCAGCTCATTACAACTCCCCTGACCTTGAATAAATGCAACAAAGGCAAGCTGTATGATATGGAAGTGTATTTTGGCAACCTATGTGAGTTAGTTTGATTTATATTGCAATTTGTGGATACTTAAGCTAATCTTCTTTCCAAAAATGCACTGACACTTTTGCAGAACATCACTGTAAGAAAGATAATTTTTGTAAACCAATTTCTTCCTGTTTATAGCTCTCATTGTTTAAATATTTTAACACAGTTGCAATTGCACACTGAAATATCCACATATAACTGTGCTACAATGGCCCCCAAAGGATTGAAGCTGTTGGACTACTTATAGGTTGTAGCTACCCTTTTTTTGGTTATGTTAATTTTAGGGCAGACTAAAGGCACTTTTTGTCAAACAAAAGCTGAAAATAATGAGAGTGCAATTTAAGGCAAAACTAATGTTTCCTGCTAATCTCTTCTCCCCCAAATCAAATATTATTTAACTGTAACATCATAACCATCTTGTCTTGAACCCAGCCACAATGTACTGTGTCATCTTTTAACAACTGGAATGTGCAACTGGAAGTAACCCTGCTTTCTTCTGTTATGCATTTGTCAGGAATAGCAATTACCGTATTCAGTTGATTAGTTTGTGGTGCTGGAGGGTGAATGTATGGACATCAGGTACACAAGTCTGCCCAAGGGGCTGGAACAGAGGTAACAAGCTTTGTGCTGTTCAGTATTAGTTTTCCTTGTGTGTTTCGACTCTGTGACACTGGAATGAGTGTCACATAAGGAATGACTTTTCACTTCAGAGTACTAACTGAAGGATAGATAAGAAAGCAGGAGGCATGGACTGCATGTAAGATGAGATGTATTAAGCCAGCAGTTTTTAGGGATCGGTGCATTTGAGTAGCTTGGGAACTATCCTTATTCTTTTTATCAAATCTTGCTGTTAGCTTGCTTGCATCCTCACTGAAGTATGTTAAAAGGTAAGTCTATGAGGTTTTCTGCCTGGGGTTCTCAGTTGTAATATGGAACATTTCCATGAGGTATATGTAGGGCTTTTTAATGTAGTATGTTTGGAACTAGTTACTGAAACAGGATTTCTGTTAGGTTGAGCTCCTACTTCTGCAATGTAATAATGACTTCTGATTCTCTGCTAGAATGTGTTTGAGTCACCTGTCAGCCTACTTTATGATTCTATACTAGATCAAGCTTATAGAGGGGCACTGTGGAGTTGAAAGTAGAAACTGAGGTTGCTAGAGCTGGATCCACTGACTCCACTACAATGACAGCTGTCTACTGAACTGCTGCTAAAAGAGAGCCCTTGCTACATCCAAGCAGTTTTACTCCTTTCTCCTCACTACCCCATGGCAGGGAAAACATACATTTGAAAAATATCTCATACATCTGAGGCCCTGGCTTGGTATGCCATATTAAATTGTGAAATAAAGTAATTCTGTTGTAATCAGAATAACTCTGACTGCAGCTGTCACAGCGCTGGTTTGCGCCACCTGATGATGAATGATCCCCAATTTCCAGGATTTGGATCCAGGAGACTGGAATTGTATTTGCTTCAAATCATGTCTATGCTGAGGTAATTTTCAGTCACTGGCCTCTTCAGCACTTCCTGGGCATAGATTTCCTGTTACGAGGTCTCACCTCTGAAGAGTGACCTGTCTGCTTTACCTGATACACCTGAAGCTTTCATCACCTGCAGAACTTCGTGGTGGGGTCAGCATGCCCTTTCCCAGATCTCCATCTCGAGGCTGTTGTGTCTTGTACCTCTTAAGTATTGCATGTCCTAGGTGGCTGAACAAGTAGTCCTTTGTTAAGTCTGCCTTTCTACTAGAAGGGGCTTGCACTGTGCAAGAAAAACATCAAATGGTTAGATGCTATTCTGTGCCTAAACTTATCCATCCAGATGCTTTCCCCCAACTTTGCATCACTGTTCTAACAGGACTCCTGGTCCCCTTTAGCTGAGTTGTAATTCTCTAGCTCGTAACTTCTCCTTTAGACCTTGCTCAGAATACAGTACTGTGCATCTGGTGCCTTTCTGGGAATCAGTGGGTACCTTCCTCTTAAGATGGTCCTTTCTTAGGCTTTTTATTCTTTAAATGTCCATGTAAAGATATTTTTTTCTTTCAAGCAAAATTCTATCTTTTTTTTCTCCATCCCTATTGCAACATGTGTGCAGAGTGAGTCTCTTAGGCTTTTACCTTGCATTGTTTTTTAAATGATCCAGCATCATGGAAAATAAGGAATCATTAATGCAGGTCTGGAAGAGACATGACACCAGTGTTGATAAAACAGATAGCTGCTTCCATATCCACTGCAGCTTTCAATAATACATTGGTTTATAAAATCAGCTGAAAATCCTGTTTTGCAATAGGCTTTCCAGATTGGTAAAACAAGTTTACTATGGCTGCTATTGAGAGTAAGAGCAATGCCATTTATACCTTTGCTTTATTTTCCTAAAGCTCGTGGGTGTCAAATATCCCTCCAGTTTAAGGGAGAAGGAACAAATTAAAATGTAATTAGACAGGTCATTCAAATCCCAAACAAACACAGCACTCCTTATTTCTAATGGAACAAGATCTTAACTTAATCGGTCTCAATTCCCATGAGTCCTCTTCCTTAGAGTTGGATTTACTTTCCTATTGTTCTTTGTATGCTTTGCTGGGTAGAGATTTGCACCTGTCTCCAGAGACATGGTAGCAGGTAAGTCTAGAGGTGTGAGAAGGGACCAGAATTTCTGATCAGTTGGGCTTCTTATGGCAGACATCTTCCAGGACAACACTTCTGCCTTCTCCAGCAGCTTCTCAGGAAGGTTGTGAAAAAAGAGAGGTTTATTTGCACCTTTGTGTGCAACAAGCGTTATTTTAGAGATCAAAGAGGGCTTGGTTTGATTCTGACCTTCATGTTTGGGCAGTTAGAGAGCAAATTTGCTGTTTTCCTCCCCTGTTCTGCAAATAAGCAGTCAGACAGTTCTGTAACAGAGTCGCCTGGCAGGAGTGTGGTGTGTGGTGGGCTGTCTCTTGAGTCAATCTGTATGGCATGTCTTGTTCTTATTTCTGCATTTGTCGATAGGGGGTAAAAATCCGCAGCTTTGCTTCTGTCAGTGTTATTCTGTAGTATTGCTTGTGCCATGACACTGCTTTGTTGAGTGTGAAGCAAAGTATTGATGTTTTATGCTCTTGCTGGAAAGACAAAAGAGTTTTGCAGCTGCTTCTTGTAGCCTTTGTGTTTGTACACAAAGAAAACTGAGGAAAAACCCAGCACAGACCATCACCTTGAATGGGCAAAGTAATTCATGTTTAGATTCAGCCTTTCAAGCTTCAGAGCTTCTCTAAACCATCCTCTCAGAAGCTGAAGTCTGACCCAGAAAATTTATGCCCTTCTTTGCTTTCAGAACTGATCCTTTCTGAGAAAATAAAGCAAGTCTGGTTTGGTCTTGGGTTGTGACCATTAAGAACTTATTATATCGAGCTGAGCTAGAAATAATTGGGCAGAGCACAAGAATCCTGTTTTAGAAGCAGAAGTTGGTAGCATTGACTTTACAAAACCACAGGAAACAGCTTTATAGATTCCTAAAATGCATAGCTGAAAAGCTTCTCTGCTTTCCTCAAACTATTAAGCTCACTATACGAGGGCAGTCTGATTTGCTCATAGACTGCTGTGGAACATGCCAGTGAATTTAATTGGTGACATTAACTATTTCCCAGTTATTTTCTTATGACTGGAAATAAAAGCACTGGCAGTATTGGGCAATGGAAGTAGAAGTAGCTTTTTCCCTTGTCCTTTGATTTCTGGTTGAAAGGTGTGCTATCTAGAGATACCTCGGTCATATTTTTGAAATATTTTTGTAATGCTTGCACCTGTTTTGGGCCACTTAATGATAGCAGCTGTAGGTAGTTGTTTATGATTATGAATTTATTGCTCCAAAACACAGCATGCCTGCGGAAAGTAAGGCAGCTGTATATTGATGCACGTGTTTTTAGCAGTGCATTGCTCTGTAGAGCAAACCCCCGTGGCAGAAGGAGGCTGGCACTAGCTGCTATGACCCTTGCTTTATGGCTGTGTGTTTTGTGTTTTAATGTTTACTTTGTCCTCGGTAGGATTAAATACTTTGAAACTGATCTCTGCCAATAGCATGCTTGTGCCAGCTGCTTTCTGAAAAGTCTGAAATCTTCTTGTGCTGGAAAACACCCTAGGGGAAAAACCCCTCCTGATCTCCCGAACTGGGCCCGGCTTGCCCCGGTCCTCGCACGCTTCCCTGAGGTTCGGCGGGAGATGCGATGCAGCGCGGGGGTCCCGCAGCGGGGGCGCGGGGGCAGCGGGACCCCGATGGAGCTCCCGGTCCCGCCCCGGGCCGGCGGGAGCAGCCGGGGAAGGCGCTGCCCCGGCCCCGCTCCGGGCGCGGGGGCGGCCCCGGCCGGGCCCCGCCGCCGCCGCACAGCAGGAAGTGGGAGCGCGGCGGCCCCGGCGGCGGCTCCCGGCGGGAGCGGGGGTGTCCCGGGAGCGGCGCTGCCCGGCGGGAAGCGCCAGGTTGGTGTCGGTGCGGGACACGGCGCGGGCAGCGGGCGGGGGGAAGAGCCGTGGGGCCCCGCATTTACATTCCTGCCCGGGGGTCAGCTCCTTCGTGTCTGTCTAAAATTGCAGGTAGTGTAACACTCTACAGGTGAAGCAGGGAGGTGGAGAGGATCGTTTAAAAGCCCTTTAAATAATGCATGCGTATTTAATGTCATCATTTCATGCAAATAGTAAGCAGTACTTGTGTTACTGCCTCATTAGCACAGTCCTGTTCCCTTGATCGATATGAGTTGTGGCCAAGACACATTTTCCAGTGTGGTGTCTCTGTTTTTTTAAGATCGCTAGTACTGCTCTCTGAGCTCTGCTAAATACCAAAACCTTATTTCCTTTATTTCTTTTTTTTTTTCTTCTCCGTGTAGCCCTTTGCAGTTGAGGTGGACTTTGAAACTTGTTGCTTGCTTTGCAGAAATGAATGTGTGATACCGCTTTCACTTTCTAAACTTTGGATCTAAGAGAACTTAAAATATGTTCCAGTAGCTATGGGAATTCATGGAGCAGGGCAGAGATATTGTAGAGAAAGAGAAGATAGGTAGTAGTGAGTCAAGGTAATACTGAACAAAATCAGCTATTTTTCATAAAGAGACTGCTGGTGGTCCAAAGTTAGGGCCTCCTGTCTCACCTTGGCAAAGTGGGCAGTTGGCTGATGTGGACACCACTGTAGTGACTGAAATGCAAGCCTCTCACAATTTGTAAAGTACTCTAAGCATCCTCAAGAAACAGGCAGGTAGGTATCTATTAATTAAACAGCTTGTCTGGGATCAAAGAGGGAGTCCTTGGCTGTCTAATAGTTACTGATCTTGTGCTATATTGAATAAAAATCAAGAGGGAGGTATCTTAAAGGTATCTGTGAAATTGTTGATGACACACGAAGCAGCAAGTAGTGGCTACAAGTGTGTGTTTTCTTGAAATGACAATCTAACGTCTGGTTAAACAGTGATCGGTTGGGAATATGGAGTAGACGGGAGTACAGTTGCCCAAAATGCTGAAATCCAATCTTGGAATGTGATATCTAAATGCTTTCAGTGCTTTTCAGAATTGAGGTTAAAGGGTGTGGTGTAATTCAGACTTGTTGCTGTTTTACCTCCGGTGCCTTACTGTCCTATACTGTGGTTCTTGACTAGCTCGCTTTCTTTCAGAGGCTAACCAAGCAGGAATTCTGGCAACTGGTACACCAGAGCTATGGTTCTGAGCTGGGTCTGAACACTGAGGAGATGGAGAGCTTCCACTCATCATCTGAGGACAACGGGCAGTCTCGGTAAGGAGAGGCTATAAAGCCTGTTGAAACACTTGGGGAGAAGCACTGTCCTCTTTCTTAGAAGTTCTTTTGCCAAAGTACTGCTGTAGCCTTACCAGAAAGATTAAGCCTGTAGTAAAAGAATGCAAAAATCTGACCTGCATAGGCTGAGCATGCATAAAAACTCAACCGTGTTCATTTTCTAAAATAATGGGAGTGCAGCGGAGGCCCCATAAGGAGGGGAGGTAGGAAGATGTTGTTCTCTCTGGATCTGCTTGGGCAGATAGCAGCATAGGACAGCTTAAATACTGACTTTTTTCATGATGGTGTCTAGTCAGTACCTCTTTACCCTTCTGCAGTATGGAAGGGCTGAATGAAATGGAGCTATATATGATTTTCAGATACTTTTTTCCCCTCCTCCCTTGTTTTGCTTTGCTCTCCTCATGTCTGTGGTCTTAGCTGAATATTGTGTTGTCCTCAGGTTGAATTAGAAAACTAGAATAATAATAAATATAATAAGATGGAATAATTGTAATAACAATGTGGGTTTTTTAAGAGTTGCCTTGATTTTTTGTTTTGAACAAATGTGAATTAACTTATGAACTGCCAGTGTCAATTAATAACAGCACTTTATGCAAATAAATGATTCTACAAAACCGATCAATGTAACTTGTCTCTTTGCAATCCTGTGTTATCTATGTTTGTTTAGAAAAATTTAGGTTCATTGCAAGCTTTAAAAGATGTCCTATTAAATATTTTCTGGTTGGTTTTTTTGGTTTGTTTGTTTGTTGCCTGTAAAAAAGGCACAACTGTGCAACTCTGGAATAAGGGATGCAGGAAAAAAATTATTTTATCACACTTTAATACATTTTCTTTCCAAATTTCTTCTAAGCTATCTCTGTTTCATCTTTCCCTGCAGCACTATCTCTGTGATTCGCCAGTGCTTGGTTTTATTAACCTTATGATCAGAAGCTGAATCTTCTGAGAGGTGCTTAGGATGAGGAAAATGGCTTGAGAGATTAATGAGCTGTGTGTGGGAAAAAGGAACTGGTAGTTTTTAATGTTAGATTAACAGCCATAGTTTGAATGCAAAAATCACACATAAGCTTTCTCAGATTTTTCAGCACTTATATCTCCAAAGATATTTTCCTTTTTGCTTTGGACAGATCCAGCATTTGTGATGATTCTGGAGAAAGGGATGAAAAACTACCTAAAATGATTGGTTTAGTTCGTGAACCCACACTTCAAGCAGAAGAAGAGTCACTCAACAGACACACGTTGCCGGGAGTAAGTGCTGACACAGCCTTTCCTGCTATTTGTAACTGATAGGCATATATGCTTAACTTGTGTATCTGTAAGCATAGGAGGCATGGAGTTCGTAACTTCAGAAGCCTTTGAGAATTCAAGAATGTTTCTTGAATTTGAAAATGAACAAAATTCTATATAAGAGAACATTGTTGGTGTGACTTTCAGCAACATCCTGTCACTAATTCACTGCATAACCTGGCTGGAACACTGAGGCTTATGCCCTGGTCTGTTTTTGTTGTTTCCTTTAAAAACAAAATTACCTGGGTTTTTAATCCACTTCCCTAGGGACCATATGTATTTTTATCCAAGTGCTTTATGGAAGTAACACCTTTTTCACTTGCAATGCTTTCTTACTTGTGGTATTTGTCATTTAAAAAGATATCTCTCCTGTACATAAGGTTTATTAGAGGGTAGTTATGCTTTGTTTTCCTTGCCTTCAAAGGTCACTTAGCCTACTGTTGTGAACATATGACACCTTTTTTATTGAGATTTGTGGAAATGTTTCAGAAGGAAGAGGAAAACCCCCACACTTGTTCTTATAAAGATGAGTTTTACTGTAATTCCTTGGGTTAGTAGAACTGAAACAGCATGAATGTTTCACTCATGTTCATTCATGTTGTATGAATTTGTGAACATATTTGGCTGTTTGGAATGGCAGGTGCATTAGTAGGAATATCTGAGATGGGCAGAGTGTCTAGCACAGTTGCAGGGACTCCTGTGTGTAGTTGTAGTCCTAAAAGGTTACAGACATTTTCTCTTGGTTAATAGATATCCCAAAGATCTTTGAACAGCAAATGAATTACTAAAGCATTTTTTTTTATAAGCT
Source organism: Neopelma chrysocephalum (assembly GCF_003984885.1). Lineage (NCBI taxonomy): Eukaryota > Metazoa > Chordata > Aves > Passeriformes > Pipridae > Neopelma > Neopelma chrysocephalum. Next base: position 11,799,353 of record NW_020897715.1, read on the forward strand.
TCACTAAAGTTGGGTACTGAATTGCTGGTTTTGCTTTGGAAAATTTGGGGAAGGAAGAAGGGAGATGATTTTAACAGTTTTTACTACCATATAAATCTGGCTTTTGTCACTTCCTAAAACTGATCTGGAGGTTAAGTAGGCTTTAAATAGTTTTGCCAAAATTGAAGTTAATGGCTACAGACTCATATCCAGCAAACCATACTGGTGTTTGTCAGATGTTACAAGGTTAGTTAATTGCATGATGGGTATCCATCATGGAAATCCTAGCAATATAGGACATTTTTGGAAGTAAGGGAAGCCTGAGAGGACTGTGGATGCTGCTGGAATTTTGGCTCTTTAGAATAACTAAAAATCTACACAGGTAGCCTTGGTTTAGACTTGTAAGTCTTATTTGCACAAGAACAAGCCATTTAAAAATAATTGCTATGTGTGGAAAAGAAACCACACCCAGAAATGTCTCCTGTGAGTGCTAAATCTAATTGGGCTTGTTGGTAAGGAGGAATGCCTGGGGATTTGGTCTGTAAGCAAGGAAAAATGCCAGGATTCTCCCTTGAATAAACTGCCTTTAAAAAGTCTTTTAATTATAGTGTAAAAGTGCAATCTTGATAAATATGTAACTAAACTGTTTAGTTTACTGTTTCAGAGTAACTAAAATACGTAATGATTGTGTTCAGCTATGTGTGTCACTTGGCATTTCTCAAGAATGTCAACACTCTCTCCACAGCACTGGGATTACAGCATATTTTGTAGAACCAGAAGAGCAATAGGAGGAGGCAGTAGTGCTTAGAATGTATTTATCAAAAACCATTGCACTGATGACACAAAACACAGTTAATCACCTTCCAAAGACTGGAGGGAAACAGGCTTAACCTCCCCTTTACTCTGATAGACAAAGCATGTCCCAAAACCCTCTTCAGTGGAAAATAGGAGTTGGCTGTAGTACTTGGCCCATCTTGGAAAAAATGTTGTTAATGGCTGTCTGTAGTTAATTGAAGAAAGTCCATGTGGAACACCACTCATGGCTCATCTGCTTCTCTCACTCACTACATCTTAATGTGGGCACCACCTTATTGCCTTTGTTTACAACTATCATCTTCCCTCTGCCCCTTGTAGGAAGCCCTTCCAGTCCCAGAGCTTCCTGTTTGCAGGCTAAAAATCAGAAAAGCCTTGGCACAAGTTTTAGCAGTACTGGACTAGCTCAGGAGATAAATGTACATAGGGAAGAAATTACACATCTTTAGTTCCAGAGACAGATCTAAAAATCATTACTCTTCAGTGTCAAGAAAACCCCACCAAACCAACCCAATATCCCAACACCCAAACCCTCAAGAAAACAGTGTTTAAGTTGATCAGTTATTCCAAAAGCCTCAGCATGAATGTCTTCTTCTTTGACATCATGAAAGGCTTTTTTGTTGGAGCTGTTGCTCTTGTCTTCTGACTTGAGCCTGACTTCCCTGTTCTGCTCATAGCATAGTAGGCTGCTCTTATGCTGGTAGTGGGAGCTCCACTTGTTCACCAGATCCCTAATTGATATCAAAACTCTATGAGAGTTCCTTGGATTTGTGCTGGATCTGTGTCAAGTTTTAGACTGTTCTATCACCACTAGCTCCTTTTTGACTTCCATCTATATTGGTAAAGTATTTTGACATCTAAATATTAGTTCTGTCCTAGATCCTGTTGTTTGACTGAGTAAAACTATAGGCATGGTAGGTCCTTTCAACAGCAGCATTTGTTAATTGATCTGCTTTTCTGATTCAGGTTTTGGGTTTTTTTTGACCTTGAAAGGAGTCTTTTTGTCTGCTTATACTGCAGTCAGATTCATGCCTGTTTTCCAACCACCCACCTTTTGCTAATGGCCTTTAGTTGCACAAAAAAAAGTAAATGGTTTTTATTTTGAAAAAAGCCAAGAAATACAGGAAGTACATGATGACGGTTCAAACAGCAGATGCTTTTTCTTTCTTGAGTCAGTGCTGAATAATTTTATGGGATGATGGTATTGCAGATAAATCAGAACTACTCAGCTGAGGAGGCCTGATCATGTTTACTATGGTCCATGTACTGCTGCATAGGGGGACTGTACTGTTGTTGATCCCAGGTGTTCCACTGGAGGCAACAGGGGCTTTGAGGGGAGCTTTAGAATTAAAACTATGATTGAAAGCTCATAGATTAGCTTTTTGGGTGGCATTTTGAGATACACAAACCTTGTCCATACAGTTTCATTGGAGATTTACTTCTTGAAGCGTGCAATGGTACGTGTGTGTAGCCAACAGTTATTACAGCTTAGGGTTAAGAGCTGCATCATTGATTCAGTGACTGATGTTCTGGGGGATTTGGAGATAGCAAATGATACTCTATCACTGTGTTTCTGAGCAGTAACATTTTATATGTAGGATGGCTCTAGACAGTATTTTAAAAGGGTAAAGAAGTCCTGCAAAATAAGAACCTTTCAAAGATGTAATTGGGATAATCTAATCTTACTGAAAGAGGAAGGCCCTGCCTATGTTTCACTGTGCTTCCCCTCCAGAGTGTTGGACCTTTGCTAAACTGGCAGGAAAAAAAAATAAATTGATCAATACAAAGTAAATCTGTGTTAGGTTAATGAATTTGTATCATATATATATATAATATATATAATTTATGCTTGTGTTGATGTAGGGAAGTGGACCAAACTGTGCAGGTAGGTGCCAGGGGACTGGATGGGGTGTAAACTGTCCCATTTAATGCAGCTCTTGGTACCAATGGTACATACAAGTAACTCTGTTCCTTGCTACCAGGATTTACTGAAAGATTTAAATAAAGAGGAAGGGAAGTTGTCTGGGGTAGAGGAACAAGGGAGAAATTAGCACTTGACTGTGTGGTGATCAAGTAGATAGAACTTGTGGCTTCCTTTGTATGACTGTCTTCTTTGAAAGTAACTTTCTCTTTGGGTTTTGGTGTGGGATTGTTTTTTTTAATGGTCTGTGATTACTGATTTTTTTTTTATTTATTTTTTTTCCTCTGGGTTGTTTCAGGTGGAGGAGTCCCCAAGTGAGAAGCAAATAAAGAGCCCTCTTCCATCTTCAGAAAGAAAACCTGTTAAGCTAGTCAGGAGCAGGTCTTTAGAAAAGTCCTTGGACCTTAATGAGAATGAAAATCTTCCAGAGAGGAGCAGTGCTTCAGATAGTGAAGAGGGTAAGTCTTATAACAATTGGGATCTGTAAGACAACCTGACTTTGGTGTTCCATCTCACTTGTGGAACAAGTTAGAGAACTTTCTGATCTTATGAAACTTGTTTGCTTATTTGTTTCACAGAATTGCAGCAAAAACATCTTTGTATCTTAGTTTCTGGGGAGAAAAAAGAAGTTGCTGAGTGTTTAGAATGAACACAAACAAATTGTGGTTTTGATTTTTTCTCTCTTGGTGGGTAGAGAGTTGCTAACAGCTTAAACTAAAAAATGTTTATGAGCAATGAGGTGGTGTTAGTTCACTTTTTGTGTTCTCACAGATATTTAAAAGATTTTTGTTTTGTTTTGTTTGCACTTCTTGGAAACTGAAGGAAAACATTTCAGGCATAACAGTTCTTAAGTTTCTGAAAGATCTCCCCCATCTCCCTTCTTTACACTCTTACTTTTTTAAGGCTTGTGGGCTCCAGTGTTACTGATGGAGTAAACTGAGGAACTCACTGAAAGTCCAGGCAAGACAACTTCCCAGCTTTCAGGATAGTATTGTGCATATTCTGAATGTGATCTGAAAATTAAAAACCTTCATGAAAACCTTAATGAATATCTTGGAGCAGATTACACTTTCTGTGCCAACAGTTAGTATCTTAATGGGTCCTAATATACTATCCTCATAACTCATACCTCATTACCCAGTACAAGATGAGAAGAAACTTGGATACCACAGTGGTACAGAGATTGTAACTTGACTGTTACATGTTTCTTTTGATCTTCTTACCATAGGAGTGAAAATGTAGCAGTATCTTACAAAATGGTTTTGGTAAAAGAATTTTTGATATGTGCTTGGGAGACAGTTAGGCTGGAGCCTGCTTTCTACCTGGACTGGATGACAGTGAGACTTGTGCTGAGGTCCCACAGTAGCCCCTTGCAAGTTCTCACTTTCTAAGGAGAACTTTTCACTTACCATGGGGAACTTTTCTGTGCTGCAGGGCTCTGGTTGTTCAAGCAGCTCACTGAAGTTGTGATGGATGTTCTGTTAAATATCCAAATCTTAGACTCTGTAAATGCCTTTAAAGTGAAGTGTGCAAAATCTGTACTGGTTCCAAGGTTATATGGTGGTGTGCAAATGAAAGACAGAAAAGCTCAACAGTACCAGTGTGCTTAGTAGCAGCTGAATATTTCTTTCATATGTGAAAAGAACTTACTTTCATCACTTGTTGGCAGAAATAGAACAGTTCAGTTAATTGAGGCTGGTTCTTAATCTCTCTGGGAAATTTTGTATCTTACCCTTTCAGAGTTGACAATTGAAGTTGTGTGCAGGGGTCTTTATGTTGGGATCATTGAGGAGTCCAGGAAAGCTTTTAAAGTTATGGATTGAATTGGCTGCCTGCAAATGGCAATTTTTGCCTGGGGATATGCTTTTTATTCAACTAATTTTCCTTTTGCTCGCCCATACTCCTTCTGTGTTTGCTGGAGTTCAGATTCAACTTGATGCATGTCAGGTTTTATCATTTTTGTGAATATACCTAATTGAACGGGATGCTGTTTATGCCATACTTCTATACACTTAACAAGCTTCACAAATTAATTTACTCCTTCACAGGTGTATCTTTGAGAGCAGCAGAAAGTTTGGCCTTTGGATGTTTTACATATCTTGCAGTTTTCCTATCTTCTTAGTACCACATCTCTCTTCTGGGTTTTATTTTTTATGGGAAAGGTCTCCAGTGGAATTGACTGAAAAATAGTCCTGTTGTCTTTCATGCTGCTTGCTGCCTGAACAATAGCAGTAAATACTCCCTGTCATCCTTGCATTAGTGATGTTGAATAAATAGAACATGTTAAGTTGGAGATGTCTCTTTAATAAAAAGACAACTGACTTCATGCTGCTTTTATTTCTCCTCCCTCCCCCAAGACTAGTCTTTTATTCAGAGCAGGATTTTCTAGACTCACAACATTAATCTTTTCTCTCAGATTCTTCATGCTTAGAATTTTTTTCTTCTGTTTCTGTCTGTTTTCTATTGCAGTTGCCCCATACCCTTACAAGGTGAATTCCTTCACGCAAACGAAACTAGCTTTCCTACATGACAAAGGTTTACCCATGCGATTAATTTCTCTTGTGTGCTCTGGCTCATACTCAGGCTGCCCATGGAGGTGTCCTGGCAAATAAGGTGAGGGGCAAGCTCAAGACTCTTGTTCTTCCCAACACTAGTTCTCTTATCCTAAGCAGTTCTCACACTGGTTACTTTGGGGGAGGTGGGATGTGCATCCCACTAGGCACCACTGGCCTATAGACCTGCATCTTGGTGCTTTTGTCTGGTTTCATAAATAGGAATATAAATTCTTGAGCCATGACAAACTTTTGGCTAAGCTAAAAATTAATCTGTGGTCTTAATTGTAAATTTTAGAAAATGAATTTTAGTTCAAGCACGGAATACACATTTCCAAAACAGGGCCAAGAAGTTTTTTTTAATTTCCTCTAATGACTCTTGTATGTAGGGTGGGTTTTTTGTTTTTTCCTTTCTTTCATTGGCAATGTTCAGCTGCATGAAATACTTCAAAGAAAAAAGGGGAAAACAGGAAATTGGAAAACAATGTTTTCTATTAGAAAACTTTACTGTATATGAGGGCATAATAAATTTCTGATCTCCTTGCATAACTTGACAGATTTATTGCATTGTTTCTATTTGTACTAATAACCACCTTAAATGTGCGGTCTGCAGGAGAGTGTAACTGCCTGCACTGTGGTGCTGTGAGATGGGTACAGCAGTGGCTTGACCTTTCTTAGAGACAGGGGTGTATGGGGCATACAGTGTTTGAAATATAGGATGGTTGAAATTGGTTCAGCCTTGTGTTGGTTTCCCCCCCACCCTAAGATAGGAAATTTTGGATACACAGTGTATGTAAGGAAGAGTAGCCCTGTTATCTTGTTGGCATTTTAATCAAAATACTGAAAGGACATGTTTTTTTGAATATATGTCTATATCTCTCTACACAGCTGGTTTGGGGGATATATGTTTGAGTTGTCAAAAGGCATAAGGTTGGGGTTTTCTTATCTTGTGAACTGGAAAAAACTAGCATTGATACTTGGGGAGGTACTGAGTAAGTACTGTTAATTTTGTACTTAGTCTTTTAAAGTATAGGAGAGTTCTCTGAAAATGGCTAATTCTGCTGATACAGTCTTCAAATAGATGATATCTGGAACATGTTCACTTTTTGGAATTGGTTTTATTAACTTGGTTTCAGGTGTATCTGGTTAAAGGCTCCTACCTGTATATGTTCTTCATGCAGTGTGCACTTTTTCCCCCCCCATCCCCAGTGGTACGGAAATGCTGAACAGTGCCAAGATTTGCATACTTTTTTTTTTTAAATCCTGATCCTCCCCTAACTCTGTGGAGTGGAAAAATCAGCATCCTTATTAATTTGTTTGATAGCCTCTGCTCCTATCAGTTCAGCTTTCTTAACCTGCTTGTGATGTGTGTTTAGCTTTCAGCTGTTGGTTGTTGATGACAATTGTAAGAACAATTTTTTTCTTACTGCCTCCTTCCCCCACCCCACCATTTTCTTTTTTCTTGCACTGCAGATGTTTTTAAACCTCTACAATCACTGCTGCATAATGGTATTATATTCAAACATTATTTCACAGCTTGCCTTGCAGTGATGAAAATGACCTTATAAAGTGCAAGGCAATAGAGTGGGAGGGAACAGACTTGCTGTCTTCAGGCTGAACCAGGACACTCTGGGTAATATATTTACTTCTGGATTTTTGGGTCCCTAGGGATTCTTACCCAAAGTCAGAATAATCTCATGTTCTTTTATCAGACAGCTCCAATTCAGCTATAAATGTATTCAGGCTAAGAGAGTTAGTGTTGATAATTGCATACTGCTGAGGGGTTAGAACTGCATTAAAAGGGAAGGACTTAGACTGATATCTCTATACCTGTACAAAGCATTTTGTTCATAAAGAATATTTCTAAGCCAGTCCTAGGTCGAATGCATGATGTTGCTCTAGTATAGAGATAAATAAAGGCAGATACAAGTTTACCTGTGTGAGTAAAAACAAACAAAACAGTAGACAAACATGCATCTTTATTTGTAGCAGAGGTAAGTGGTTAAAGCTGTCTATTCAAATTGCAAGCATATCAGTTGTACACTTATTCTTTGCTGTGCTACTGGTTGTGCTTGCTGCTTTGTCTAGGATTTCTACAGATAAATTTTGAGAAACCCGGATGAAAGCAACTTGAAGCTTGTCAAGCTCTTGGTGTATGCAGCAACTTGCTTCCACAGATGTGGAACTCAGAGCAGCATTTATACATACATGCACCTTCCAGACCCATTGTCTAAAAGATTTCCAGGCTTTCTGGAGAACAGCTGTTTTGAGTCCTAGCATCTAAAGTAGCTGATAGGCCTGATATATAAACCCAGTTTCAGGTTGGAGTTTCTGAAAATACTGCTTTGTGCTACCAACATTTTTAAAAATTTTTTCTTTGTTCTAAGAACTGAGAGGGTTAAAGTAAAAGTGTATTTCTCGTTAGACACTGTCATGCACTTGGTACTTCATTAACTATTCCTTGTTGAAGACATGACTAGATAGAAATAAAGTGTAGGTAAATCAACTAACAGGAAGTTTTGTACAGACCTGCTAGTGCTCTTGCTTAAGACTCACTAGAAGGAGGACAGGCTTCTTGCATGAAGTGCAAAATAGCTCAGTAGCAAAGTCTGCACCCTAAGGTATTAATGCATGGGCTTTGTGCATATCATAAGTTTCTGTGGCTTACCAAATTACCTTGCATCAGCAGAAAAATAGTAGCTGTCCTCAGGCATTTGAGGTGATCGTGGTGTTGTGCCGTTTAGCTAAGGCTTATTGGGGCAGAGGTAACTTATCTTGTATTTGCGAAGACATATACAAATAGCTGACAAAACTTATCTGATGCATGGTGACTTGATCATGTGTCTGGGCCTTTGTATTTTCATTTTTTAAGTGGTAGCAGAGTCCTTGGGCACGTTAAGGTCCAGCTGAGTAATGCTCAACTGGAGTAACTAGGTTTGAATTACCTGGTATCTGACTCCACATGTTAGCTGATGCACAGTAGGCAAAGGGGATGTCAACATCAATATCTGAAGCTTCCTGTCTCTTAGTGATAGAGAGGAAATGGTGGGTGCACTCTGAAAGGAGAGGTCTGTAATGCAGATCTTGTTAACTGAGGTCAAATTTACAGTTCACTTGGCCTGCATTTTGTTAGAGTTAGATTTGGCTGGGAGAGGAAAATATAGTGAGCATAAGCTGAAAACTCAGGCAGAATTTCTGGCTTCCCACAGAATGTTTCAGCACACCAGAATTTGTATTCTACACATAATAACTGCATATTGACTGGTTAAATAGGCCTCTTGAAATGTGTGTTTGCTTTCTGTCCCATCTTGTAATTGTGTAGAATTACAATTGCATAAGCAGAACGTGGCACGGGAAGGAAGTCAATCTCTTGTGCAAGCACAAAAATACGGCACTTATACTTCACTTTTGGGGTCCTACACTGAAGCCTGAGAGATCAAAAAGAACTTTTTTTGAGGCAGATGTGTAATGGGGATTTTTAGCAGGCTAGAAGCAGCACTAGAGAGGAAGTCTGCTCAGTCAGAATTGGGTTTCGTTGGGGACTGCTGTGGTGTTTAGTTGCTGCATTTGCATTTATCAATCCTGACTTCTACTAAGCAGTAATGTTTTAAGTGCTGCAACTTTAGCTTGTAGGCAGTGTGTGACCTATAGCTTGATATTTAGGCTACCTTTGTGTTGGTGGCTGGCACTGACCTTTCCTAGCTCTGAGCAGTCATTTGTATTAGTTGAAAGGTTAGGCATCATAACTGTCTGTCTGCTGCAAGATTTCCTTTTGGGCTTTTTGTTTCATTTTAGTAATATGTGTGTGTGGGGGGAGTGTTTTTTTGGTTTTGGTAATTCTGTATAAGCAGATTGAGTTGGGGTTGGCACAGGAGACTGCTTGCCCTCCAGGATTATAGTTCTGTCCCTTATCTCTTGCAAGAGTGGCTGAGACAACCACAAAGCTGAGTCATGCCAGCAACCACCAAGAAGCAGAAGTAGCAAAGATCAGTGCTGCAGCCACACAACACCTCTGGAGTGCTTGGTGGCTTTGAAATGGGTGATGCAGTTGAGCCCCTTGGTGCATTTTTGGGACTGCAAAATGGAGCAGGGTACCTCCTGTGTTCCTGTTAAATAGGTATGGAGGGAGGAGGGGTTTGAGGAACTGTTTGTGAGTCTACCTGGTCTCAGGCTGTGGACACTACCAGCATTACAAATGTTAAAAGCAGAATTCTGAAACTAGCCACAGCTGAGAAGAAAATGATTATGGTTTCACTGTCCTGTTTGCTTGTCCTTTGTGCAACAGACACACATTAATAAAGATTATGTTAACTTTTTGTCTTTCCCCAGTGTTTCTTGTAGGATTAGTAGAATACTGAAGGCAAAACTAAGGAGATGGGATCTTTTGACATTGATTTATGAATTTGCACAGGGAGATGGTGGGGGTGGTGGTAGTGGTATATGTTTGAAAATCAGTTCTGGACTTCGTTCCTGAAGGCAACCAACCTACCAAATCACTTGCCAATATCATTACTGGGTTTCTGAGAATGAGAAACAAATGTTCATGTAAGCTTGGGAAGAATTTGAGCTGTAATAAAGCTTAGAATAATATAAAGGTGCTTCATAATACTGTTCTTAACCTGATCTCTCTGCCTTTCTTAGCAGTGAAGGAGACAGTCTCTGAGAATGATCTCTATGGGAGACTTTTTATAAACAGAGTTTTCCACATCACTGCAGACAAGATGTTTGAAATCCTTTTCACCAATTCTCACTTCATGCAGAGGTTTCTCAATTCCAGGAGTATAGTAGGTAATAAACTCTTCTGCCTTCTATGTTACAAACTACCCTGAAAATTTTGACCACTAAGAATTGCTAAATAGAGCTAAGGTGAATTTTAAGTTTCTTCCTGCTTTAAAAGAATTTTGAAGCTTTAAAGTTTCACTACGAGAGAGGACATTTAAAGTTAGACTGTTGCTTCCATAGATAGCAGATATAGATCAATCATATTTTGGAGTAAAAGCCTTATTTCAGTGTACCTTAATGCAAAACTGCACCTTAATGCCTGAATTTTGGGTAGGCTATTAAGTTGATGCATTCTGTGGGGTATTTTTCGTTACATTATGTCCCACAAATAGTGAAATTTGTATGACTGGCACAATCACTGCATCTTCTTAAATGATACTCACAGGCTTTAATTTTCTGGATGAGTAAATTTTATTCACAGAGATCAGAAGAACAGAAAATTAAGTCAAAAAGGGTAATATTTATTCAGTGTCAGCTTGGAAGGCAAAGTGGCAAAAGCTTTTGATAATGCTAAGTGAATCTATTCAACTTTAAGCAGATGGGAAATGACATATTTTCATTTAATTGCGTATTCTTTTCTATACCCTCAAGTCTCTTCGAGTAGATTCAGGTTCAGCTACTTAGTGCTTCTCCTTTGTTCATCAGTGAGCTACAATCTTCCCTTTCCTGAAGGAAACCACAACTGTTTGGAATCAGTTTTCTGTCTTTCTCTCCACTGCTGTTCTCGAGCTGTTAAGATATGGTTGGGCAGAGATAATGCCTTATAGGTAATTTGTATGTGAGATTTTGCATAACTTCTCATCTAGATGCTGTATCAACCCCTTGGAATAGAGATTCCAATGGCAATCAGTTGAGGACTTTGACATACACTGTAACGATTAACAATCCACTTTGTGGGAAGTTCACAACTGCAACTGAAAAGCAGGTACTGTGTGCATGTGTGTGTCTGTCTGGTGCCCTTTAAAGCAAGGGAGAGGTCAGCTCTCTGGTCTGTCAGAGTTCTGACCATAGATTAAAGTTCAGTGAGCTGAATGTGGATCTATAGTTTAAACATGGCATCTCTAAAGGGTGGCTTGCAGCCCCTCTCAACATTAGTGAGCACATGGTCATGAAATCAGAGAGGCTTTCTACCTTTGCAGATGGCTGTAAACTCCCACAGAGTTTTTGGGGAAAGGCATTAACGCCTCTTAGGAATTGGGGGATGAAAAGAAGCAATTAAATGCTTTCAGTGTTCATTTCTGGGCTCCCCAGTACGAGAGGTGAAGAGTCCAACAAAGGGCCACTAAGATGATGAAGGGACTGGAGCATCTCATAGGAGAAAAACAGCTGAGAGCTGGGAATGTTCAGGCTGGAGAAGAGAAGGCTCGGGGGATCTACAATGTATAGAAGTATCTGAAGGGAGGTACAGAGAAGTCTGAGCCAGGCTTTCACCACCACGGCTTTCAGTGTTGCCCAGTGACAGGACCGAGGTGATGGATACAAATTGAAACACAGGTGATTCCTTCTGAATGTCAGGAAACACTTTTTTACTGTGAGGGTGAATGAGTAGTGGAACAGGTTGTCCACAAAGGTTGTGGCATCTCCTCCCTTGGAGATACTGGAAAACCACCTGGACATGGTCCTGGGCAACTCGCTCTAGATAGCCCTGCCTGGGAACAGTTTTTGGACAAGATGGCCACCAGAGATGCTTTCCAATCTCAACCGTTCTGAAATTCTGCTTTGGGAAAGATGCAGGTCTCAAAGAAGAGCTGTGGTAATGAGTCAGTGGCCAGCCTTGCATCTGGTACTTGAAGTGGCAGCGGGGAAGTACTGCTGCTGCCTATGCTGGCTGTAGCAGGAGGCATCTTCTCTTTCCTCACCCCATCTGTATTTGACACTCTTAACTGATTTTTATGGTGGTTCTTCAGGCTTCCTCTCTATTTCGCTTATAGTTGGTTGATCTAGCCTAAGGAACTCAGGCTGAAAGAGGGGAAAAAAAATTGTGTACCATGAATATACCTTCTTATTTTTACTTTCTTTTATGATAGATCCTGCATAAACAGAGCCAGAAAGGTCAGTCTTATCAGGTGGATGCTGAGGTACTGACCCATGATGTCCCCTACCACGATTATTTCTACACTGTGAACAGATACTGTATCAGCCGCACGTCCAGTCACAAGTGTCGATTGCGGTGAGCCTGGGTGGGGCACAGTGGGAGGGGAGAAGCCAAGGCACAGATCTTACAGGTTGATGATGTGTGCTTATTAAAAAAATCTGTCTGCCAGCAGCACAGAGATTGTCAGTTTCTCTTGAAGTTGGAGATATCTTCTGTAACATAAGCTTGCTTTATTCCTTGTCACATGCATGCTGTATTTGGATCTCATTAATGCAGTGAGAAATGAACTCGTGTTGACTCTGAGGTACAGAACTTGTCTCCAACTGGGTTCTGACCAGCCGTGGGTTTTGGAGTACAGCTGTGTGAGTGGGATATGTTGGAACAAAGTGAGATGTTTTATTACAGAATTTCCTAGATATCCTTGCTGAGGGCCTGCAGAGGAGGGTGGTTTCACCAAAAGGTGCAGGAAAGATGGAACCTACTCAGTTTTGCTGGAAGGGTACTCAACTAAACTATACCTAGATAGGAGAGTTCCTCTCCCATTTGTTGAAAACATTTGAAGTGATCAAGTTCCATGTTTAGTACATTTCCATGGCTCTCTGACCATGTAATCCTTGGTAGTTCTTGTGTTGTCATTAGTAAGACCTTGTATCTCAAATTTCAGCAGGAAAGGTAAGCAAGCCTGGATTCTATTCTGGCTTATTTCAGGTTATAAAAGTACTAAAGACTCCCCTTCTACTGGGAGGAGGATGGAAGAAAAGTCCTTGAACAACTGTTCTAGATGATTCTTTTGAGTGAATCACTTCCTCTTTGAGAGCTTTGTTTTATCTGAGACACATGACAACCCTAGGGTAAGAGTAAAATCTTAGGTTTCAACATAGTGCACAGAGCAGGCATGTACAGAATAGAAGGCACATGGTGATGTTACAGCTGGCCTTATTATACTGTGTTTAAAATGGCCTAAAAACTCCATTTGAAAGATTTCATTTTGTTAGACTAGAAACGCAGAGGACTTGCATTGATGTGGAAGATTATTTGAAAAGTTGAAAAAACTGTATTCTAGGATGGTCAGTGTTCTTGACTGAAACTGAAGTTACAGGCTATCTTTTTGTCCCTTATGGAGGGCTTTGGGATGCACTCAGTTGCTAGAAACATCCTTCTGAAGGATTCTACTCCAGTTAATTTTTGTTCTGGAAGTGCTGTTGATTAGCTTGACCTGGGGAATGCAAGCCAGGAATGTCATTTCCCCTCTGTCATGCTCACAGAAAGACAGATTTTAATTTCTGTCTACTCAGGGTGGGGTCTGAGCACTTGATGTGTGAGTGGTGATAATGAATTTTACTTGCTGCTTTTGAAGTGCCCATGTAATATATATGTGTACACATACAAAGTAAAAATTAGGACTTTATGATCTGAAACCCTGAATCTTATTTTAAATGTATGTTAAAATGAGAATGCTTCAATGGGTAAAAATGGTCTGCTAGTCTGAGTCTGAAGGAAAACAGTTTAAAGTGTTTTCCATAATTTGGACATTCAGATTTTGAGGCTTTAGCTAGAGATGTTGTCTTTGCTACTGTCTATTTCTTGCATTTCTTCAATGAAAGTGCTGCCCAGGTGGAAAGCCAGGGCAGTTCCAGTTGGTGTTTCGAATAATAAACATAAGCTAGAGGCCTGCTTCTGATGAGAGATTTCTGTTATCACTGTGATGCCTAGAAGACCGCTCTTTCATTATTGCATTCTGTTTACTAGGGTTTCTGCAGAAGTAAAGTACAAAAAACAGCCTTGGGGCCTTGTCAAGACTGTAATCGAGAAGAATACATGGGGAGGAATACAGGAAAACTTCAAACAACTTGGTGAGGCATTTTCATCTTTGTGCTGGAGTAAGGAGGCTACCTTTGCTCTGTATGTTTTCACATCTGTCAAACTTGGTTCCTTAAAGAATGGGTTGAAAAAAAGACACCTAAGCAGTCTCAAAGACAGAATTTCCTGTCATCAATATATCTGCCAGTTCCAGGGTATGAAAGAAGCCTTGTGGCTAACAAGGAGCTCTTGTATACCTTGTCAGAATTGCTTTCTGAAGGAAACATGAAGAGCAGCAGGAAAGCTGTTACTCTCAACTGCATATACTTATCTCTAAGTATTTCCTTGATTGTGCACATGAAAAGAGAAGCAGTGGCACTTGGAAGGCTCCATGGATATGTCTGTTAACAGCCTGGCCAGCCACGGCTTCAGGCTCTCAGTCTAACACAATGCCTAGTCTCAGTCTAACAGTGTTTTGCAGTGCTCTTCCGGCTGCTGTCTTGCATATCATTAAACAATCCCGCCTAGGCTGAATGTGCACCCATCTCTGAAAAGTGTTCCAAGTGCCCTCTAGCAAAGAGAACAGGTGGTACAAGTCAAGGTGTAGTTTGTTAGACCTGCTTTAAGTTTATTTACTAGAAGGTGCACTTGTTCTTCTCACTGCTGCCCTCCATAACTCACATTTTAAGTCTGCAGTGCTAAACTTTTCAGCTTTGCTTTTGACGGTTCAGTAACTTTATTTTTTCCACTGCAGAATCAGATCTCCTAATGGAGGAATATGCAATTAATCAGTCCATAGAAGACTCTGGAAAATTAGTTGCTCTGAGACGAAGACGACGCACTTTACACCGGGGTCTGGCCGAATCACTTCCCAAACGCTCTTCCCAACATTCCTCTGGTGACATGGGAGTAGAGTCCCAGGGCAGCATAATAGGTAGGAGTTTTTATATTAAGTGTTTTTTCCAAAAGGTGTGTTCAAGGAAGCACAACTCTTAAAATAGTGCGAGAGTAGCACTTGTGTATATATTACTCACGTCTTTATCTAATCAGTGTGATAGCAAATGCTTTAATATGTTCAAGTTTGTATGAAGTAGGTTTGGAGCATGCATAGTCACTTTTAGCATGATTATCTCATGAAATTAAGCTTAATATCACCTTCAGTTTTAAAATCTAAAATGCTGCTCTCAATGTGCATAAGTTTAAAAATGAATCAGGAAAAAAAAATTAACCCGACTCTTGTACAGTTTCAGAAAAATTGCTTTGTTTCTTCAAATAACAGCATACCCAAGTAATGAGTTGATTCAACTTTGTCAATTGTGTCTTGGCCCTGTCACCTCATTTTTGTTTTTTTTTTTTTTAATGTTCAGTCTGTTTCCCATCTGCTTCTGTAATTTCTGGGTCACTGAAGCACTTCTTGCAGTTCCGTTGCCCTAAGGCATGACAGACTTGGCCACTAACACATACAGTATTAGCTATACCTAGAGAGATCAGAAACATCTGTGCATTAATGTGTACCAGAGAATAGTGGATTCCATGACAGAAGTTGAATTGTAAACACTAAAGTAGGAGCAAGTGCACTTCTCTGAAGGGGGAGGCAACACTGAGTATAGCACTGAGAGAATATTTGAATCAGCAGCATGTGTAAAGGACTGTTTACCTATCTGAAATTACTTCTTGATTACTTAATTTTGCTACTGCTGCTCCACCTTTACAGATGAGTGTCTGTCTCTGTATACACTACAACTTTTGTGTTTGTCCTTTGTCCAAGGCAGGAGGTGTGAATGTATGAAACTGTTATTACATTCAAAGATCAGCCTGCCCACAGTGGTGGGTGATTGCTGCTCAGTTTGGAGAGGACATGCACACTTCCTCTCCCTCACAGGTGTCCGGTCCCTGTTGCCTGATGAATAGCAGATAGTCTTTTGAAAGGCTGTCTTCAGGACAATAGATAAACCAAGCCAGTAGTGATGGGACAAGTCACAGGAGAACTTGATTGGCACTGGTTGTCAGATTAATGTGAGCATGAGAACAACCAGCAAAGAGACACTTTGCAGCCTGTCTCTGCTCATGTGTGACCAGCAGTATATGTGGTGAAGGCATGTTAGTAGTGGATGGACTGCAGCCTTCTCAGGCTGTCTGTGTTTAGTGGTACCATGCCCCAGTGCTGTGTTGTCCCCAGCATACTGGGGTAGGGGGAATTCTGATGGGAGAGCCTGACTGTTCAGCTTGACTTGTTGGAGATGACTGCAAAAATGCCTTGGTGAATGTTGGAGATGATCCTGTGCACCCACATGATCTGTTATTTTTTTCCATCAGAAGCTGTTGAGCTATTCTCTGTGAAGTGCTGGGCACTGACATATATCTGCAGGCATCCTTTAGGAATGTTCTTCAGTACTTTTTAACCTCCTTCTCTTCCATGCCCTATAGGAAGGAAAAGAGATGCAGTAAGTAGGACCACCACCATCATTGTAGTAATGAGTGTCTTGTAAGTACTCACTTGCATTAAAATGTGGCTTGACACAAGCTCATCTTAGTCTTTATCTGTTTTTGTCTGTTCCTCTTTTGCATGTTAACATTGCATGTAGCATAATAGATCTTAACCTAATTTGAGTGGAACACGTGGGTATAGGAGGGGAATGAATTGACTTAGAAATGACACTTGGAATGAAAATGCTGATTTGCCAAACTACTCTACCTTACAGATTTTCTTAGGTCTGATCCTATTAAAAAAAAAGTCTAGAATTTACTAATTCCTAGTTTTAAAAGTTCCTAGAGGAGATACTATTGCTCTTTCTGTTTGTTCCTATTCCACAGCTAACATTAACTGCTAAGAATTGTTTGGATAGATCTCTATTTTCAGTATAGTTCTGCCCCACACCTTTTTTTTCTCCCAGAATGATTTTGTTTCCTTAGCTGTTTTTAGCCTAGATCTTGTTTTTGTAGCATTGCAACCAAAATTCTTACGGGACTTGATTTTTGTTCTCTCTACAGTTTGCTGCTCTTGGTCTTGCTGAATATAACACTGTTTCTCAAACTGTCAAAGATAGAGCATGCAGCTCAGTCCCTCTATCATGTCCAGCTTCAGGAAGAAAGCTCTTTGAAGTAAGTTGAATTCACAGTCTTTGCTTGCTTTCTTCCTCAGCTTATATGAGAATCCGACCCAAAGAAATAAATTCTAAACAGTGAAACTCAGTGGCAAGTTTTCATTAGTTGCTGGGGCTTGCTGCACTTCTGTGGTCTGTGTTGAGATCCAGTGACATGTCTGACTGCATCTTGCAATAACAAGTTTCTGCTTTGACAAGCTGGTTTTTGGGGAACATTAACCTTAGTTCGCATTTATCACCCTGCTGTGACTCATCTTCTGTGAATATTGCTGAACCGAAGTGTTTATTCTGTGTGAACCAGCATGATCTCAAATGTAATGTTAAGGATTCATTTAACTTGTTAGCTTCTTTCTCTGAGTTTCCTGGCAAATCTCTCCCTCAAACTTACATGTTGCATGCCTTTTGTATTTGGACACAGGAAGATGTTGCTTCCTCTCTTGAATACAATATCAATAAATAAGTTAAAAACCATAACCTGATGTTGAGTCTGGAAATGGTGTGGTGACCTCCTGTGATGACCATCTCAGAACTGATTAGAACAACTTTATTTATAAGAAAGATTTTGCTCACTGAAGTGTGAGAACATGTTATAGATGTAATGTGAGCACATTTTTTTTCTTAGTGGCTGTTGTCTACAAAGGTCTGAAGCACTATCTTGAAGGCAGCAGGGATTGGAATTCAACTGCAGGCAGCTTTTTTGTGGCTCTTGTAAAAGGATGGTTTTAGTAATGGCAGAGCAAAGGTGGCAGAGAGCAGTTGTTTTTGAAACAAGCACCCTGACACCTTTTTATGTTTCTGATGTAATCTCAATCTTTTTCAGCATATCTCCAGAAATGGTATCAAAAGAAGAGGTCCCTCAGTATGATAAGGAACAGGTTAAACACGTAAAGGGAGTCTTAAGAGACTCAATTGAAATGCTTGAGCAGGTAGGTCTGACAATCTTTCTCTGGTGATGTTCTTGTTTCTCAACAACTCAAGTTTTCTCCCATATGTTATCATACCTTTTGTTTGATGTCCTCTGGTACTAACTAAAGTTTTCATGATTCCTTGATCTGTTTTGCCCTAGGCTTGAATTTAGTAAGTAGGCAGTGCTTATGTTTCTGATGGTTTGGATTGGTTTGGTTTGGTGTATATTTGTTCGGTTTTTTTGTTCGTTTTGTTTGTTTGTTCTGACTAAGATATAAGTATTCACGTCAATTTTCTTAAAACTTGTCAAGTACCTGTATTGATGAGAGGTGTTGATGCAGTTCTGAATCATGACAAAGCAAAGACTGGAGCGTTTCAAACCACTTTGCTTTCTAGGACTCATGTTACAAAACACTTTGCTTTCTAGGACTCATGTTAAGCCGTCTTCAGTATTTTCCCACGTCATTAGGGGGTGTCTTTGTTCAGGTTTATCCTGGCTTTTGCTCCCCACTACTCTTTTAGATATTGGCTAGAGCTTCACATGCCTTGGTATCAATGGGCCACCTAATCTCCAGTAAAAAATAAATAACTGCAGACCTTATATTTCTGAGAGGCTCCATAGCTATAGAATTAATCCTTCTTTACAGTAGCTTGCTGAATGCTGTTGTCTCTCTGATCCTGAAGTCTATGACTGGTAAATCCCTGGCTGAAATTTCAACTCAGTAAGTGAGGGACAGTAATTCATGCTTTA
Source organism: Neopelma chrysocephalum (assembly GCF_003984885.1). Classification (NCBI taxonomy): domain Eukaryota; kingdom Metazoa; phylum Chordata; class Aves; order Passeriformes; family Pipridae; genus Neopelma; species Neopelma chrysocephalum. The sequence continues at coordinate 11,818,056 of NW_020897715.1, forward strand.
GTTTCAACTTGCAACCCATGAATGTTCTGATTTTAAGTTCTTTTATTAAACCTTAAAATGTGATGGAATATTAGGAAAGCTATGAGGGGAGTTCACGTGTACCTCTAATGCTTTGTGTTCTTGCATGCATTGAGAGTGGGTAGAAAAAGAAACCATTTTTATATTCCTTATTTAGAGGTGCCTCTGCACACAGTATTGCCGTTAATCTATTAATTAACCACTTTGATCACAGCATGGTTTCCATGCCCTTTTCATTTTCTCTGTTTACTATCCAAACAATTCCTAATTCTGAAGTGTTAAGTGCCTTTGAACACATGGTGTTAAAAAAAAAAAGTGAGACTTTCACCACCTTTTTCATCCCAAATAACACTTTTTGCCTGGAAGTTCTGACACAGTGCCTGTTACTTTGTGTTTTCTGAGCGTTGTCAATAATCTAAACACATTTTGTGCACCAGAATGCACTAGGAGGGCCAGGTATTAAAAGAAAATTCATATTTTGCTACCATGTTCCTTAATATTTGCTATGAACATTATCTGTGACTAAAACTGAGTGGGGTGGCTTATCTTCTGCAGTGTTGTCTAGTGAGGTGTTAAGACTTTATCATCCTGGACTGTTACTAATTATAAACTGTACAGGATATAGCTGTTAGGAGAGCACAGTAAGTCAACTGTTTATGGAAACAAGGAGGAGGAAATCACATGAAATCTTGGGGGGGGGGGAAGAGTAGGGAGACATTATTTTCCTGATACCACTCACCCATGCAGGGGATTAACTTAAGTAATTGGGGGGGGGTGTGATGGTTGTGTCTTCACAGCTGAAGACTTCCCTTTCCATGCTCCAAAGAAGCTTTGACCACTTGAACAGGACACAGAGCAGCAGGACTGAGAGTTAATACCACATCAGCTTTTTGTTCAAGACGTGGGAAGAAGAGATGTGTGTGTGAGGACTTGTGGGGTAGGGAATGTAACTGTCACCTTTGGACTCCTCACTGTTTGGCTCAAAAGCTGTACAGAATAAAGGTTTGTGGAAAAAGTAAGTTGGGTTCTGCATTTCCCAATAGCTTGGCAGCCTTTTCTGTCCTGCCAGCCCCTCTACCCTGGGGGGGTCTTGCTTATGACCAGTGTAGAGCTCTTGGATCCCAAAAAAAGAGCCTGTGATGAGTGAACAAGGGCAGTTGTACTGCTGGTTAATGGATCTGCAAATTCTAGAGGGGGGAGAATACCCTCAGCAGAGAGCACATCTTTTTATGTCAACTTTGAAAATGACCATCAGTGAAGAGTCTTTTGGAGAAAAAGAACAGTGGTGGTTTCTCAGCCACAGGATCTTCATATGATTTTTTTTTTTTACCCATGGGGACCTTTGTAAAACAACTTACCATTCTAAGGATGAACATGCCTAAGATTAATAAACAGGAAAAAGCTTGATATCTGGTGCACACTGCAAGCTTTGGCAGTCTGCCTTCTGCCATATGTTTCCAGCTCTCCCAGAGAAATTTCAGCCCTCGGTATTTTCCCTCCATCGAGGTCTGTGCTTCAGCTCTGTAATGTGGCGTGCCCACTGATGATGAAACACCTTGCAGCAGATGAAACCTGCTTTTTCTAGGCAGGTTGAAGGGAAGAAGATGAATATAAAAACCCCAGAGCCAGTGGAACGCCAGCCTGCCCACGGATTGGCCCATGGTTGTGCGACAGCTCTGGCTGTGTGGTGCTCAGCCTGTGAGGCGCTGGTGCGAGCCCAGGGAGGTGTGCAGGTGTCGGGTGCGGGTTGTGTGTGTGGGTCCCACAAACAGAGTCCTGGGGCCACGGCCCTCCACGGGGTGGCAGGTGAGACTTTCCCAGCCTTGTGAGCGCAGCCCCGGGAGCGGCGGCGCCGGGCGGGACCGGGCCGGGCCCCCGCGCTGCCCCCGCGCTCCCCCCGCGCCCCACGGCCGCCACCTGTTGCGCTGCCCCTTTAAGGCAGGTGCCCCCGCGTCACGCGCGGCCCCGCCCCCCCGTGCCGCCATTGGGCCG